>NC_079375.1:337559-937559 GCF_021018895.1 Seriola aureovittata
AAGCTTTAACTATACCCTAGACTCAGCCCTGTCATTGGAACAAATAAATGATTAGACCTGTGGAGTCTGTCTTTTTAGTCTGCATGACGACCCACCACAATGTTACTGTGAATAACCTTATTGTCTCCAGTGTCACACCATTCATACACGTGTCTGAGCAGCTGGCCTTGACTTGAAAACTGTGTTTGTCATCAGCAACAGTCATCACCCATGTATTACTCATTAATTCACTTTGGTGCATGACTCTGCATCCTTACCAACCACTGTGGAGTCAGCGGTTTGTGTCTGTATTGCAAAGGTTACTGCAGGCTGATGGGGTTATTGAAGGTTGCATAAGCTGAACTCTAATAAACTTTAATGGCCAAATACTTGGTACTTATTGCTAGACTACACTTTATATTAACTAGCAACAAACATATTTGGGGATTTATATATTTTCTAGGTAAGAAACTTGCTTATGCTGAGAAAATGTGTTTAACCCTGTATAATAAAGTTGTGAGAGGGCTCATATATAGGCCTGTAACTTACTTTTTTGATTCCTACACAGTCATGTGACAATACAATATCAATCTTTAAGTTGGTGAACAGCAGACATTGTCTGAGAGAGACACACAGTTCTCAGCCCTGTGAGCTGCACAAAATATAGAAGAGATACAGATGGGCATCAAACAGTCTGCAGCAATATAGGGAAGCAATGATCAATGAAGAAATCCAGTGTCTTCTAAACTCCTTTCTGGTCCAGATCTACCCTAAGAATCAAGAAGGTGTAGAGATGTGTTTGGTAAACATTAACCACATATTTGAACATTTGGCTTCATTATTAAATTCCAAATGTCAAACAGAACACCCTAAAAAATGAACAGAGAGAAGTTTTTTGATTCAGACTGCAAAACCATTAAGAAGACGTCAAGAAAAGTCTCAAACCAAAAATACAGAAATCCAGTCAGGAGCTCCACCTTGGTTACTGTGAGACTCTAAAACAATATAAAAACACTCTGGGAGCAAATAAAGAACAATATCTACAAACCAATAACAATAAATAGAAGATTCTCTGGAGTCAAATAAATTCTGGGAAAACTGGAACCTATTTACCACGAAACATCACAATGAACAGTTCAAAACAGAGATACTGAGAAAAATCCTTTTGAAGCTCTCTAAAGAAAACCTACGGAGAATCAAGTTCAAGAGAATATTTATGAAAAATTGAAAGATCTTGAAAAAGCTATAAAGAACTACACAATGTAATTTCCAAGACATTGCTGTGGGTCAGCTGCTTCTGCTCAAGCTGAAGCTAAACTGCATAGCTGACTGCTGAGAAAAATCTGAAGCAGAGTTTCATTGTAAAATGCCAGCAACTCTCATTTAAAATGGAGCTGTCTGTCTGTTTTGAATCACAATGAATAACTGAAAAACTAAAATTACGGCCTCACAGTTGTATGCATCATCTACTCAGACTAATTTCAGATTACATCCCTGTCCAGAATCATATAAAATATTAACCATTGTGTGAAATTTGGTCATAATTGCCATGTGAAGTCTTGAGTAATGGGTAAAAAGTGTATTCTGAGGTCACCGTGACTTTGACCTTTGACCACCAAAATCCAAATAGTTTGTCCTTGAGTCCCAGTGAATGTTCTTACCGAATTTGAAGAAATTCCCTCATGGTGTTACAGAGATATTATGTTCACAAGGCCAAAACTGTGTGTTTTGAGGTCAACACTGCCTTGAACTTTGACCTTTCAACCCCCAAATTTAATCAGTTTATCCTTGAGTCAAAGTGAATGTTTTTGCCAAATTTGAAGAACTTCCGGAAGGTTACTGAGATGTCATGTCCACAAGAATGGGACATTTGTCTGTATGGATGAAAAGAGAACCTGAAACCAATATGTCTCCAGCTCTGGCTGTCACCAGCACGGATGCATAAAAACTGCCAAATGTTAGTCACATTGATAAACACCACAGACATCACAGAATTCATTTAAGTTCATGAATTTCCCCAAGGGGATAAATAAAGTATCTATCTATCTATCTATCTATCTAATTAACTAACCTGAATCAGCTGTGTATGTCCATCTGCACTCAGAGGTTGCCATAGTGATTCTAAGTGCTCAATTCCTACTGAATGAGACATGGATTCAGATGAGACACACCTCTCAACCTCTGGCTTGTCAAAAGTAGCTCCAAATGAATCCAGCAATTACAATATATGTAATGTGGAGTCAGTTAGAATGACAAACTGATATTAACTGCCCAATGTTTGCGGAATAGAACTGTTTATTTGCCTGTCTGTCTGTCTGTCTGTCTGTCTACTTGCCTGTCTGTCTGTCTGCCTGCCTGTCTTTCTGTCTACCTGTCTGAGTGTCTATGTGTCTGTCTTCCTGTCTATCTGCCTGTGTGCCTCTCTGCTTGTCTGTCTGTGTGTGTGTTTCTGTGTCAGTTAGAATGAAGAAACGGAAATCAACTGCCGATTGCTTCCTGACTAAAAATGGACTGAAACATATTTCCAGGATGAACAGTTGAAATGTAAGTGAATCATTGTCTGTATTTATAGTTGGAGCAGTCTGTAGCTGGACCTTGACAGAAATGACACTAAAGTGGTTGATAAACACCACAGATATCAGAGGAGTCTCTGATCAGGTAATTTAATCCATCTATATGCCCCCTCCCTCCACTCAGAGGTTGCCATGGTGATTTTACCTGTTTAGTTACTGTACTGAGTGAGACAGGGATTCAGCTGAAATATACCTTTCGAACTCAGGCTTACCAGTAAAATATCATAACTGTTATCACAAGAACATATAGATTATCTGAGAGAGGAGACTTTGCTGAACGCAGCAGAGGTAGAAAGAGTACTAAAATATTCTACTCAAGTACTATTACTTAGATGAAATTTGAATTAAATACAAGTTGAATTACCTTTCTAAAAATCTGCTCAAGTAAAAGTAAAAAGTAGCTCATTTAAAATTTACTCAAGCTAATCAAAAGAACACCTTTACAAATTAAATTGAAATAAAATAAAACATGTCGACACACGACATTTAGGGAGGTATAGTTTGTCATTTTAGTGCAGACCATCCCACAAAACATTTTCAAACAATATAACGATTGACGGTGGCACAAATTGTGGATTCTGCAGATCATCTTTCTTTTCTTCACCAACAAAAACCAACAACAGTCATACTGAAAATCTATAAATCAAAACGGGTCAAGGTCAAGTGTTGTGACTTTCCCTAAATGACCCAAAGAAGACCAAACTCATTAGTATCAGGGACCTTCAAGATGTTTTTAAGACAAAACTGTGCCATACTTTGATATCAGACTGTGCTCTGTCAAATAACAAAAAATGTCAAATGAACTCCAAACATGTCAAATTAACTGCATGGCAGCTGCTATAAAAACTTTTAAAATGCCCTGCCCTACTGTAGATTTCAGTTCCTTTATTTGTGTGTCCATCTTTAGAGCATTACTCTTTGAACTTTCTGTTAAGTTTGAGCAGCAGTTGGTTTTTCAAAGTTATATAGTTCATCCTTGCTAGCTTTGCAGTGAACAGCAGTCCAGCACAGCTGAAGCAGGTATGCCAGCGTTGAGTTTGAGAGAAAGTTTTTTGATGTGTGAAAATTAGTTCAGCAGATCCATCTTGTTTGAGACACAGGCAAGGTGCCATCAGCCCTCTCAATCCAGGTGGTCTTGAACTTTGGCAGAAAGATTGCTGCAGCAATCAGGTCTTGGTCTTCATTCATCCCACCTAAGTGCTTTCGGACACCATCCTGAATGGCTCTGATGAGTGGCAGACACATCTTGGAGGTTGTCTCTAGTCTGCTGAGTTTTGCTTGTAGCTGGAAGATCACTGGCAAAAGCCACCCCATGTGCGTGTTGGTCTCAGACTAGAGGAAATTTAAAGCCTTCACCACAGGTTTTCATCGCAGTGCAGTACTCGGTCAGGAAAGCAATTTCAGCTGGACTGAGCCTGTTTGTCATAAAGAAAATGTATACAACTTTTAGCAAATTTCCTGCAGAAACAGGTGTAGAATGTGTAGCCAAGTATGTAAATGCATGCAATGTCATGCACCAATGTCTTTTTGGCTAATTTGAGCAAAGCCTCTTACTAAACTATGAAAACTTCTTTATAACTACCAATGCAATGGTACAAGTATTATTTAACTTACCTCTACATGCTTGCGCAGGTTTGACGTCGAGTTTTTATAAGGTGCTTGTTCAGTCTCTCTGGGCAAACTTACACTGCATAATAAATCTGTTGCCTTTCTTGCGCTTGAAGCCAAGAAAGGCAGTGGTCCCTTAAATATGGCCGGAGGTTCATTAATTTCCTTCGAGTTCAACTTCAGCAGAATTCATTTTCACCCTACTGACTCTAATTGATAAATATGTAAATGAAAATAAAGACAGAATTCATGCGTGCTTCATTGATTTTCAAAAAAGCTTTTGATTCAGTCCAGAATGAGGGATTACTTTTTAAATTTATAGAAAGTGGTATAGGGGGGTCTTTAGATGTAATTAAATCAATTTATTAAAATAACAAATTGGCTATCAAAATTGGAGATAAATGCACAGACTTCTTCCCACAGGATGAGTGGTGAAGCAAGGCTGCAATTTCAACCCCACCCTCCTCAATATTTATATTAATGAACTTGCAGTGTTAGATTAATCACCAGCACCAGGTCTCACACTTCAAGACACAGAAATCAAGTGTATTTTATGCAAATGACCTGGTCATACTGTCTCCTACTAAAGAATGTCTTCAGCAAAATCTGGACCTTCTTCATCAGTACTGTCAGACCTGGACCCTGACAGTTAACATGAAGAAGACCAAAATGATCACCTTTCAGAAAAGATCAAGGTTGCAGAGAAATGACCCAACATATAAAATAGGAGGTACCCAAATAGAACACCTATACCTATCTATACCTACCTAGCTGTACAGATTAGTTCCACAGGAAACTTCTGCTCTGCTGTGAAGTAACGCAAAGAGAAGGCAAGAAGGCTTTCTATGCCATCAAGCGCTCAGTTCAAATCCAAATTCCAATTAAGACATGGCTCAAAATATTTAAATCAGTTATAGAACCAATTGCATTGTATGGCAGTGAGGTATGGGGTAACGCCCTAACCTGCCAAGAGTTAAATATAGAAACGAGTCCCCTCAGCCAATTGGTCCTGAGGCTAGCTGACCTTTCACCCTCTGACATCACAACCCCCAGCCAGCAACAACAGTTAAACTATCACTCAGAAGATTAGACCCAACCAAGATATAACTAAAGACAAAGAAAAATACATCAGCTATTGGAATGATATTACACACTCACAACTAGAGGCATATTTGGCCCTAAACAGACGGTATACTGTGGCAGACTACCTGACCACCTGAGAAAGACAATGGGGATTCTTCACACAATTTGACCAAAAATTGAAAAATGTCATGCCAATAAAGCCTGTTGAATTGAATTGAGTTGAATTGAATTGAATTGAATTGAGAGATGAGCTGGTGAACAGCAGACAGACTGTATCTGAGAGACGAGTTGGTGAACAGCAGAGAGACTGTGTCTGAGAGAGAGAGAGACGGGCTGGTGAACAGCAGACATATTCTGAGAGACAAGCTAGTGAACAGCAGACAGACTGTGTCTGAGAGAGAGAGACGGGCTGGTGAACAGCAGACAGACTGTGTCTGAGAGAGAGAGACGGGCTGGTGAACAGCAGACAGACTGTGTCTGAGAGACGAGCTGGTAATATTCCAGCAAAAAAAAAAAAAAAAAAAAAAAAAAAAAAAAAAACACATTTTGCTCAGAGAGTGGGTGGAACATCAACTAATGGGAATCAGCAGCTCAGGGGCCTTGTAGATTAATGTGGTCATGTTTATTGTCATATGAGTAGAGCTGGTAAAATAAATGCTGGGTTATCCTGTTCTTATCTCAGTACTCCACTGCAGGCCACAGGGGCCAGTCTCTATCACAACATCCCCTCTCAAATGAAACATGTACACGTTCCTTATTATATAAACCAAGAGCTTGAATTACAACAGTCCTCCTCACCTATTGTGTCTTGATCTCAGTTGTGCGAATTCGATGTGAATAGATGCATTCGTTTGGTCCCTCCTTCTAGTGAGAATGATGTAGACAAGTACTTCACCTTGTTTGAGTGGGTTGCAAACACATTAAAGTGGCCTACAAATGTGTGGCCGCTGCTTTTACAGTGTGTGTTTACTGGCAAGGCTCAAGAGGCTTATGCATCCTTGTCGCCTGAGTTAAGTCTAGATTATGGGAAAGTTAAAACCGCTGTGCTCAGGGCATATGAGTTGGTGCCGGAGGCATATCGCCGAAAGTTTCGCCGGTTCAAAAAAACGGACTATCAGACTTACGTTGAATTTAGTCGCGAGAAAGAAGCTCTGTTCGATCGTTGGTGCCAATCTAAAAATGTTGAGGAACCTAGTACTGCTAGAGGAATTTAAAAACTGTTTACCTGATAAAATCGCCACTGACATTAATGAGCAGAAGGTATCCACGGTGTCTGATGCAGCTGTTCTGGCTGATGATACATCCTCACACACAGGGATACCTTTGAAAAGTTCCACTTGTCCTCTGAGCGTAGTGCTCCTGTAGCCAAACCCTTTGTCTTTCCAGGGACGTCAAACTCTCAGGGTGAGATGAAGCACGGTAGTAAGGAAGGTGGAGACGTTAAGGTTAGGCCAGTTTGTTTTTATTGTAAAAAGCGTGGCCACACTATAAACCGATGTTTTGTCCGTGGGATGACCACATTCAGCAGCTTCATGCAGTGTTTGGAAGGTTGTGTGAAGCCAATCTCACACTGAATTTGGCAAAGTGTGAATTTGGTCAAGCTACGGTGACATATTTGGGCAAAGTTGTGGGTGGGGGTCAAGTCAAGCCAGTGCATTCAAAAGTTGAAGCTATCCTGTCATTCCCTGCTCCTATTTCACGCTGTGAGCTGCGCCATTATTTGGGGATGGCGGGGTATCATAGAAGCTTCTGTAGAAATTTTTCTGCTGTTGCAGCTCCACTCACGGATCTGTTGAGTCCCAAAACGCACTTTCACTGGTCTGAAAGTTGTCAGCTTGCGTTTGACTGTAAAAGCCTTGTTGACTCATTCCCCAGTCTTGGCAGCGCCTGCATTTGATTGTCTGTTTAAACTCTCTGTTGATGCGAGTGATGCTGGGGCGGGTGCCGTCCTTCAAGAGGGAGATGATGGGGTGGAACACCCAGTCTCTTATTTCTCTAAGAAATTTAACCGGCACCAACGTGTGTATTCCACGATCGCGAAGGAAGCTCTCGTGCTTGTCTTGGCTCTCAAGCACTTTGAAGTTTATGTTGGCTCTGCTAGTGCGCCCGTTGTTGTTTTCACTGACCACAATCCTCTCGTGTTTATTAATCCGATGTGGAACACGAATCAAAGGCTAATGCGCTGGGCACTCTTTTTACAGTCCTTCAACGTGGAGGTCAGGCACATTAAGGGCAGAGAAGCCAGGCCACCAGCAGCTAACCCCTGCTCTTGCCAGGTGTCCGCCGGTGTACCTGATATATAACGCTCAAAGGTATGTTCTCAGAATATATATCTGACCTGCCTACAGCTGTTTTCTCAAGATTCTCAGACATCAAAGAAAACTCGACCTACAGTATATGGTTGGAGGACCTGTTGGCTGATTTACAGTTTGCTCCTTCACTATCCTATATTAAGAAAGAACTTACACGTTTTATTAGCTGTTTTTTTTTTTTGTTTGTTTTTTTTTAATCATGTGGCAGCAGTGCATAAAAAGATGTAGATAAGAAGGTCCGGAGCTCTGCTTCAGTTCACATCAAACAGCTGAATGGGGGGAAAAAACGTGATCTCAGTGACATTGACCGTTAAATGATTGTTGGTGTCAGATGGCTGGTTTTAGTGTTTGTCGAACTGCTGATCTCCTGGATTTTCACACACACACACACACACACACACACATACACACACACACACACACACACACACACACACACACAACAGTCTACAAAATTTTTACTCAGAATGGAGCTACAACAAAAGCATTCAGTGAGCAGCAGTTCTGCTGATGGATATGCCTTGTTGATGAGGGAGGTCAAAGGACAATGGACAGAATGGTTCAAGCTGATTGACGCTATGGAAACTCTGGTAACTCAGATAACCAGTCTTTACATCTGTGGTAAGCAGATAAGCATCTCAGAATTCACCAACCTTGAGATGGATGAAGTACAACAGCAGACCACGTTGAATTCTATTGCATGTGGCCAAGAACAGAAACGGGCTGAGGCTTCAGTTGTAGACTGGAAAAACATAGCCTAGTCTGATGAATGTCAATAGATTCTCAAAGGGAAGTTTCCAACATATTGTGGAGTCCATGCCATGAAGAATTTAGGCTGTGTATATGGACATACATTTTTTATATATATATATAGTTTATACATACTTATGTTTTTCTCCAGAAAGTAGAATCTTTGTCTCCATGTGCAGCTGCAAACTATAGTTCAGCACAAAGACTATATAGACACAGGAGGCAAGGTGATTAACAAGTGTCTGCCATGGCCAAACATGACAGGTGGTTTTGGAGCAGTGTCTTCTTCCTTGCTGAGCAGCCTTTCAGATTATGTTGATATAGTTTAACGGGTTGTGATAGGACCCACGTGCAGCACAACCAAACAGATGAATAGTTGGAAATGACCTTTTATTGAAATACCAGTAGATAGAACACACACACACACAGGTGGGTATGAGGAGTCGAGGATGGGGCTGGCGGTGCCGAGCGTTAGGGAGCAGGCTGGAGATGCCGTCGAGGGAACTGGAAAACGCCAAACAGCCACAGGGACAAGCAGACGGGAACCAGGAATCGCACAGGCAGAACTCGTGGTTGGGGACAGAAGGCTAAGGTATTCACCGGGGCAGAGACGAGGCAGGATGGTCAGGGGCAAGCAGAGTTGAAAACAGATAGTCAATAATAATAATCGGTGGAAAGTCAAGCATGATGCTGAGAACAATCTGGCAAGGAGTGAGTGAACTGGGGATGTATATATATTGGTCTGACTGGGGATCGACTGCAGCTGGGGGCAACAGGTGAAGCTGATTAGGAGGTGTGGCAGAGTGGAGAGTGAGAAATCGGCATAGCAGGCTGTGACATATAGGTCTGTTTTACTGTGGATATACTTTAGATCCTTTGCTGTTATTCTGGAATTGATTTGCACTTTTTGCAACCAAGTATCTGACAGAAAAGATCTCCTGAGTGGTCTGACACCTCCATGGTCTCATAGTGTTTATTTGTGTACTATTGGGTAAACCAGACTTGTGGAGGTCCACCATCAAATTTTTTTTTTTTTTAACATCTTGCCAGACGTCAAGAGAGGGACATAACTCTAAGTGGGTGTAATTTTAAATTGTCCAAATCACACAGAGGCAAAATGGCAGAATGTGTGAAAATAATAGTATCTGGACACCAGAAGACGATCAGCCTGTTTCTCTCTAATTTCATGAATAACTGAAACTACTGCACATAAAATATTATTTATATATATATGTTAGGGGCAGCAATCTACACAGGGCTGTCCTGATGTCCATGTCTTTACCAGTAGACCAGAATGCCTCTCTGTTTGGACTGAAAGTGAAGTGAAGTGGGTTTAACTGTCTTGCTAAGTGGGTGTTATTTCTTTTGATTTTCCCATGATGTCAATCAAAGAGGCACTGAGTTTGAATCTAGGCCTTAAAATACTTTGACAGGTTCACCTCCAATTAACCTAGATTATATCAATTAGCTTATCAGAAGCTTCTAAAGCCATGACATCATTTGCAGGAATTTTCCAAACTGTTTCAAGAGACTGTGAACACAGTGTCTGTAAACTTCTGCCATAATGTGATGAAACTGTGATGTAGCAAATTAAAATGGAAACAATCTGTCTGTAAACGATTGTTGAAAAAACTACTGACTTATCTTAACTATAGTTTGATGACATGAAATCTGTGGAGGTGGTTAAAAGTCTAAGAGTATGTAAACATCTGATTTCAACTGTATATATTTATTTGTATCTGCACAGGTTGAGTCACAGAGAAATGTACAAATGTATTGATTTATTATCTGTTTGCTCAGCATCTACATGTCCCCACACACACACACACACACACACACACACACACACACACACACACACGGGATGCACTTTTGTTCAGTGAAAAAACTGTGTAATTGTTCTATAATTCACAGTATTAAAAAGTCAGGAGTGCCGGTTGAAAATTGGACATATCTGTGGAGCAGCACTCAAAGATACCTTCAGCAGCAAAACTGTGCAGCCAATTGTGCATCATAAATGTCACACTGACGTGTGCAAATGAGCATTATTTCATTTCTTTGATGCACCTGAATTAACAGTATTTCCTAATAAGCTCATAGCTCTGTGCAGAGTTTATCCGTTTATCTGCTCTGTTGCAACTTTTCAGCTTGCTTGACTGAAAATCTGTATGGAAATGTACTGTATGCTCATTAAACTAACTACAATTTATGATATCGTTAAGCAGCATGTCTTGAATTATGATATCGAGAGGGTAGAAGTCATATAAAGGTCAGCATTGGCCGACAATCAGACATGTATTCAGTGACACCAGTGTCTGAGAGTAAGACAGCCAGAGAGCAAACTCCAAGGTTGAGCTATCTTTATCTATCTCCTACTACAGTGAAGGTGAAGTCAGTAAATGATTGTGATAACAGCAATGCATTCATCGATTAAAAAAAAGTTTTGTGCTTCCCTCAGCAGTTTCACAGAATAATTGAGCTGACGTCAAAGTACCAAGCGAGTGCTAATAGAACAGAACGGATGAGCCAATGTTTATTTTTATGCCATGTCATGAATACACAGAAAAAGAACATAGTTCACTGCAGAACTCTGGCTGTAATAGTCAATGCTAACACTTAAAACAATTGGTAGTATTTCAAAAGTACAGAAATGCTGATACTTCACATCACTGATGATTTTGCCTTACAACTTTCCATTTTTCCATCTGGTGCTATTAATTTCATTTTGATATAAAAATCATCTTTCAAATACTTGAACCACCCTTTACAGTTTGTAATCAGGGCCACAGCTACAACCTGGAACACTGAGGTCCACATGATATTTTTCTATGGGGATCTGAGCTACCTGAGGGGAGATTACATTCATCAATAAAAATACTCTTACCAGTCTGGAAATGCTTTTGAAACAGCATTTAGACTTTCATCTTATTGAAAATAAGGTAAGTGAATGAAAAACATGATAATATGATTTCCTGCCAGGCTGTCAATCGCAGTGAAGACTGCTTTTATTTTTTATTTCTATTTCTCTTGTTCTTTTTGTGTAACAATCAAGGAATCATAATTGCAGAGTTATTTGTCTACACTGCATTACCATGATACAGAAATGTGGCTTAGTGAAATCTATTAAAGAGGATGGCTGTCTCCACAGTGGAAAATCAGTTGGCAGTAATGTAACTCCACAGAATTTTTAGTAAATAACCCAAATATGCAAAAACACTTTTATGGTATGTAATATGAATTTATATGGCTCCAGGCCTGTTTTTCACAGAAACTCAGGATGCTACTTAGCACTTTTCAACAGAGACATTGTTTGGCACAGTAAATTAAAGCAACAAAAATGTATAGTTCAGTCTATTTACATATGCAGCAAAGCATCTTCATTAACACTGTTAAATATACACTATGTACAATATACATGAATCACTCTGTCTGACAAAGACAGAGCCTAGTGGTTTGATTTCAGCTTGTACCTGAAGTCCACATCATAGGTGGGCTGGAGGATTCCCAGACCAGCACGGGACTGGTCAAGAAGAGGGACTTTGATAGCAGGGTCCAATAGTTCCATATCAAAGTAGGACAGAACCAGACTGAGGAACTGCTTGATCTCATACACAGCAAAAAATCTGCCAGGGCATTTGGTGACTCCGGAGCCAAAGGGCATGTAGAAATAACGTAACTTTCGCCCACTGCGGTAAAAAGTGGTTTTCTCCTGACCCATCTCATCCAGGAAACGGTCAAACTTGTACTCCTGCAGGGTGAACAGAAGCAAAAGTAAGATAAGTTTTTGGCAGTAAAACACAAACTGCAGTGATTTCTCAAAGAAGATAATTTACTCATTCATTTAGTAGTCATTACAAAGGAGTCTTACACAGGGATCCTCATAGATTTCTGGATCGTAGTGCAGCATGGGTGGATAAAGGGCAATGACATCATCTTTCCTTATATGGTAAGCTTCTTGATTGTCAAGGTGAAGCAGGAAGTCTTCCTTGGCAACACGCACATTCATGGAAGCGCTGGAAAGACGCATGGCTTCTTTTATGATGCTGTCTATAGACAGAAAAGCAGGTTCATGAGGTTCATTTCTTTACTATATTTAAAAGCACAAAACATGGTCATGTTCTGTTCAGTTTGATCTCATACTCAGCAAAATCTCACAGACCATAGTGGTTGTATTCAATGTAGACAGGGCTAGATTTAAAATAAGCAATAGTGGTTATCATAGAAGTAACTTTTTATTTTTGGTGGAAATCTTACCTAAAACAGGCATGTTGTCCAGCTGGTCCCTGGTAAGCTTCAGTGTTGGGTCACTGGGGTCAACTGTCAGACCTGAATCTTTCAAAATTTTCTGCACTTCCTCACGAGCTGCTTTCATCGCATCTGGACTCCTGAGCATAGATATAGGAGCCTGTTAGGGATGCACTATTTTTCATTGATAACTTATTTTCAATTCAACCTATGCAGGAATAGATACTTTCATTCCATTGCTATAGCAACATAGAGACTGTGCTCATCTGTTCAAGCAGCTCATTATCACCCCCCCGTTATGTTTTATTGTTTTTATTGAGTCCTCAGGTGGCTGTAGACCTTTCAGGCTTTAATTTTTAATACATTTATTTTAGATACTGAGTTTTAATGAGCAAAACAAAATTTCTATCCATTTAAAATTAAATCTATAACACAATAAAGTTTGTTAAAGCTGAATGGGTCTGAATACTCTCTGAAGCCACTGTACATCAGATGAAAGGGCAGGAATTGTATCCCTTATTATATAGAAGACAGTCCTTCACTTTTATGGGACGGGATGTACCTGGACATGTGGACATGAACTAAAAGGATCATATTTAGTATATGGTTGCACATCATTTGTAGTTAATTACTGTCTAAAATCTGTCACCCCTATCCCCCATAAAGAAGCACTCAAGCACTTTAACCTCTGCCATTGTTTCATTTCAAACTCAATGCATCTCATCAAAGAATCTTAATTAGACGTCTACAATACCCACAATCAGCTGTCTGAAACTGATAAAGCCGCAGTTATATGATGTCAGAGCTCCAGCTGTACAGTACATAAGGTCAGGAGTGCACTGAAACAGTAACTCAGGCTGGGTCACTCCTATTTATTGATGAACAGGTCCTAGACTAGTTATACATTTGGCCACTATGTTCATTGGTTCAGGTGTCAGTGAAGGCTGTATTCTGAGTGTCCTAATAGCATTGATCGCTAGCTAGCTAGCTAAATATCTAGCTAATTTAGCAAAGCAGCTCCTGATGGGCTTACAGTGCTTGCCAAACCAAGCTATCTTCTAATTGATACCTGGTGTCTTATGCATGGGCTATAGTTTTACAAATACACTATATTGTTGGACTGGTCTACTGAGACCAGCCAGTTAGAGGTTAGATATGGGCATGTCTGTAAATATAGACATAAATATAGATTAATTCATATTTACTAATTTTAAGCAAGTAATGTTAGCCACTCTAGCAACAGACTATCTGAGAACAGAGCTGTTCAGCTTCATGCTAATAATTGGTCACACCTGACAGTGTAAGTCAGTTTATTTGTGATCCTAGTCCAATATTGTTTATTTACAGTGAAGAATGGCATGGAAATGAAACACATTTGATTTCTGTTCTGCCTGGTGAGTTGAGCCTTCCATTGTGGCTGCCTTCTGTTTCATTTCCAGAGAGCTCCTAAGGTACTGAAAAAGAGAACCTATTAGCATACCTGATCATATAAAAGAGACTCCAGAAGGTAGCAGGCAGGGTGTTAGCCTGTGAGGCCCAAAGCAGAGCGACGTGAGTTCTTGCCTTGCTCAGGTCATTGAAGGTGGATAAGGAATCATTCAGGATCATTCTCATAGAGATCAGATCAGACACATTCTTCCTCTTGGACAAGTTTTCAGCATGCATGGTCTTCGCTAGGTTCTATACAAGCACAGAAAGAAATTCATACACATGTTTTCTTTAATGTGAGGTTTATTCCTCTAAAAATGGTTAGAAATGGCCGCACAGATGTATTGTGGCAATTTATGTTGTCATTTTTCCTTTGGTAGTAGTAGGAAAAGCCCACTAACCTCTCTGGCACTGTAGGCACTCTTGAAGACATGGATGGGCAGACCAGCCACCAATGCCGGGAAGATCTTGTCAAACTCTTTGAAGTTCTCCAAAGCGTTGAGCACTAAGGCTTTCTGGGCCGCCTGCCTAGCCTGACACTTATCTTCACCAAACTCTTTGCCAAAAAGCGTCAGGTAGCCAGATTCAAACATCACCTGAATGACAGCAGGGCAAACGAAAACCTGTTGGGACTGCTGGGAACATTGTTTTCAGGTCCAGGACATGGACAAATGAGTATACAATTTCCAAAGTTAAATAGTTACTGTGTGTCTTTTCCCTTAGGGGGGACTTAGGATGTAACAGACAACAGATTTTGTTGGACAAAATGTAAAAGTTAATTTTGTGAGTCAATCTTATCCAGATTGCCCACTATTATTTGTAGACCCTTAGGGTCAATAGCCATCATCAAATGTCTTCAGTTCTCTTGTATGCCTCCAGGCTAAAGTCCAGTTACTGACCTTGTAGCAGAAAGCAAAGATGCCATCCACCTCCCAGTGGTCTTTGCTGGGACTGAGTGTGTCGGACCTCAGCATGACGTCCTGCAGGTGGCCCATCATGGTCTCTATTAGGGAGGGGAGAGCCTCACCCTGCAGGGTCTTCAGAAAGGTTTGGTGAAGGTTCTCTGTGGTGTGGCCATGGCGAGGGTCGAAGCTGTCGTGGCCAAACGCCTGGTGAGGAAAGGAAGAAGAGTGTTAGGACCACGTAGCACAAAAGAGCCTAATGTGGAAGAAGAAAAATATCCAGACAGAATACTGCATAAGTAATAAAAGATGACACCACATAAATTTACCTTGACAGATGTAGCAAAATGGAACTTCCTCCAATCAAGGTGCCTCCCTTGTCTGATGACTGAATGGTAAGAGAAGGGGTCACACAGGAAATGAATGTACTGGCCAGCAATCTTGCAGCTGAAAATATGGCCGTACTTCTTCTGGCGGCTGCGGAGGAACTGAAGAGGGTTGGCCCCGAATTGCAAAGCACAGCCCAGGTATGGGATGAAGCCATTTTCAACTGCAGGCTCACCAGGCTGCCTGTGGGCATAGACAAGAAAACAAACTGTCACTGTGGGAAAGTCAAAGTGTTTTCTATCTTTTCTGTCTGAATACAGAGGATTATAAGGATTGCATCAAGGATATACTGTAAATAAGTACAGGGATTATTCTTAAATTTCTTACTTAGTGAGTATTTTGATCTTTTGTCTGGTGATGAACAAACTATTATAAACATTTAAAAGTGATACAGAGACGAGGAGAGAAACGTGTCTCCTCATGTTATTCTGAGCTGCGCTGATAGAATAAGCACTGACCCTGTCTGGAATCAATGATACTCTGTTCAATTAGAATAAAGATGTCATTGTTATTATGTAGTTTTTTCAGGTTTCAGGAAGAGGTGACAGCATGTTTAAAAGCTTGCATCTTGTTTGCATTTTTTTGTGTTCCAACATTTGTAGAATATTCTGTGCTGACTTATATATAAAAACCAAGATGACCACTGGTCTGCAGTATACAGATGTTGGTGTACAAGATTTTACACATTATTATGAAATGTAGAGCACAGTATACATTATCCAACTTTGGATACTGGTCAGGTGTATTCACAAAGAGCAGATCACCGTAATCCAAAAAAGGTAAAAACAAACAACAAAGGTCCCCAGGGCACCTTGCGATCTCGTGCCCCATCTTTTTTCCCTTCATTTTTGTCACCATTCTACTTTTGACTCACAAAAGCATAAAACACCTGCCACAATAGGTTCTACTGCAGGATGCACCTTTGTCTTCCCAATGATGAAGGCTGATGATGCATGTAATTATTAAAACTCATTCAGATCAATCTCCCTGAAGTTGAACCATGCTTCTCCCAACAACCACAGCATTTCCACAACATTACAAATCAGTTTCCAAGGTTAATTGAGTTGCATACTAGTCTTATTATGACACTCTTGTAAACTCACTCATTCAAGTCAACTCTTGATAACATACTAACTGTATATCTTAATATTAAATTGTTTCTCCAATTTTGTCAATCTGACCACAAAGTATTACAACAAAAGAAAGCACCTAACCAGCTACATCTTCTTTCTGAATACACATGACCAGTGACTACACAACATAGGCTTTGACTGCAGCAGCTAAGCACTGCCAGTACATTGGTGACAATGTTTGTGAATCAGCAGTATGCCAACCAAACTCAATCATCTCTAGAAAAGCTTTTGTTTGATTAACACTGACTGAATACATACTTATGTCATTCACAGTGACGTGGTTACATAAGTGACCAAATGAATCATGCACAGCATTGTTGGTTGCCTGGAAAAAGTTATGTTGATCTGTGTGCAGTAAACAACCAGTCTAGTTCAGCAGAATCCCATTAATGTTTAATGTTCTAAATATAGTGGGTAAGAAAAATACAGGAGATTCAACAGTAAGAAATGCACATCCTATGTCCAGTCTCACCTGTGTCGTATCCCCACAGCGAGCCACAGAAGGCAGCAGAATCCCACTACTACGGCCCAGATCAGAGCAATGCTTATTATCATGATGATGATGTTGATGATGATGAATACTGGAAGATCCAATACAGCAGGATGCTCAGTAACAACTACTTATGTTCATATAGATTACACTGACAGGAACTGTGTCAGCAGTCCTAGAGAAAGTCAACAGTCCTAGAGAGGAGAATGTGTATTAAAGTTCCTGGAGTTTTCCAACCCAGAGACAATGAGACAATGTGTGTATGTGTCAGTGAGTAGTGTTGGTTCAACCCAGTGTGATGACAGGCAGCATGTGGGAGGTTTTTATACCTGCTTTGTGCTCCAGGGTGGGCCCAAGGGCAGCAATTTTTTTCATTTTGTTGTGCAACACACTGACCATTATTACCCTCTCTGCAATGAAGTTCTTAGATATGACCCTGAGTGTACTTTTGAACAAAGAAAAGGGAAGATTCTTCTCTGAATTTGCAACTAAGCTTTTGAGATCAAATCACTTTTTGAAATATTTCTCAATGGAAAAATTCACATCATTTCACATCAATAAATGTATCTGCATGAACAGTATAGACTTTCCTATGTGTAACAGAAAGACCTATCTTGATTCCACATTTCAAATTAAGATAACTCTAGTAGAATAAAATCCAAATGGTGTGAATTTCATTTCAAATTCACTGAAGTGAAGATGTAAAATGTACCAGACTGTTATCTGTGGGACTTCTCCAGGAAATGGGATTCCATGCGTGAGAGAGAGAGATGGCCTTGACTGGAGTCCGTGAGTGAGAGAGAGAGATAGAAAGAGAGAGATGGCCTTGACTGAAGTCCATGGACAGGTCCACCTGAAGGGCATCCAGGTTGGTAAACAGATTCAAGGTCTCTGCTGGGCTCGCACTGTGTGAGTGTGCATGTGTGTGCAAGCATGAGCAGGAATGAACTCCACTGTTGTACAGTATGTGGCAAGAGTGACCTGTTGAGACTTGCCATTGTGCAGGTGGAGCTAAATCCAGTTCATCAAGAAAGACAACACTGAAGATGACAAGAAAGCCAGTTTGATTGATTAGAGTGATAATGAATCATCTATCTACCTGAAGACAGTAACAATTCTCTAAACACAAAGTTTTGAAATATAAAATAAGTGTATGATAACGATGATGGGGCTGTGTTCAGAAGTGAAACTCTGGTCAAACTTTAAAGGAGCTGTTTGTAAATTTTGCTATTGCTGCATAGCCGGCATTAACATTAAAAATGGGTAACTTACCAATCTTGGCAAGAGCTTCAGCCATAGTGTTTACAAAACAAGTAGTTAGAATACACCCTCTGAGAAGCGCTATTTCTTCAGCGCAGCCTGAACGCTACACTGACTCAGAATCGGAAAGTGACGAGACAGGTCGATCAGGCCAGAGCTAGCTCGTTAGAATGTGTTGTAGAAGTCAACAAGTACGGGAGGGGCTGTTGCACAACTGCTTCACGTTGATAACTCTTCTAAATCATGTGTGCATATCAATATTAGATAATAGCTTATATTTTAGACAGTGCTGCAAGTTACTGTTCTACAGAAGTCTGAAACAGGAAGAACTAAGCTGAGCTGTGACATGCGAGGACATAAGGTCAAAGTCGGGACATGAACGTGAACATTACAATTGCTACCTTCTAGAAATAGGGGGTTGCTTTCCACCGCTGAGGACAGCTGTTGCTGTTTATACTAGACTGGTAGCTGTTATGCTAAGGTGACCAAAACATACAAATAGCTCTCACATTTTGGGCGGTTTTGGTGGCTCACCAGGTAGCACATGGGCTTACTCTCAACTTCAGCGGCTATGGGTTCAAGTCTGGCCCAAAGCCCCTTGCTGCATGTCATCCCCCTTTCCCTTCCTGCATTTCCCGTCTATTTCTCACTATGCTGTTGAAATAAAGGCAAAAATGCCCAAAAAATATACTCTCACATTTTAAGGTTATCAGGACCCAAATGCAGACGAAGACAATGACCTAACACTGTTCACTGATTTATTAAACAGGAGGCTTACAGGTTGATTAGCAAGGAAGGGGTCCACAATAATGAAGCTATCCACAAAACGCAAATAAATCCAAAATCCAAATTACAGGAAAAATGGAATCTGAAGCACATAGAAATACCAGGGAAAATTGAACAGACGCATGAGGGGACATGAGGCACGAGGTGACACTGAGGAAACAGCAGACAAACTGACAAGGACTGAGGGAAAGACAGAGACTTCAATACACAAGGGAAGCAGGTGTAATTAACAAAAGACAAACACATCAGGGCGGGGCAGACAATCCCAACGATGAACAGTGGTGATTTAAAAAAAATTGTTTACAGCATTTTAAAAAGGCAAATGTGATATTACAGAACAAAGACAGACCACAGATAATGGTCTTTATATAATATACAGTACATACTGTATATCTATATATAAGTATATCTATATATTTATATATATATATATATATATATATACACATAAAGATATACTGTATATATTCAGACCATTATTTACAAAAACTTACTTAATTTAAAATTCTAATATGAATTTGTGTGTACACAACATTCTTAAGGTTTGAACAATTGCAATAAATATTATTACTTTTTGTATTTTAAAATTGGTGTTGAAAATCCTCATACATTATTAACCCCTATCTCAGTTTTAATTTAATTTAATATTATCAAACATCATACATATAATATTTTTCCACTGATATTAGTGTAGTATAAAGGGATTCCTGTGATGCTGTATGCATCCAATCTAGATTCCCCGCAGATTACAGGGAAAAACTGAATATTCAGCATTAACACACACAGTCAGATTTGTGCTGTGAAACTTGAGGTCTTGATTTTTGCCCACATTAAACCAGGTTTTAGTCCAATATACTACAGTACCCACAGTCCCAATCAGCTCAGGAAAACAGGTGTTATTTAGCTAGCTGGCTGGAAATCTGACATGGTGGTCGGGTCAGACAAGTTACATAATTCATTGTGTATTCAAACAAAAATCTCTATTATAATATTCTGATCATTGGTATTGATGAGTTCATGTGATCCATCAGTGTGCCACAGGTACAAGACAGCAGACAGTGGAGGTTTATGTACTGTAGATTTAAGAACTAATAAGGTGGTTCTACTCATTTAATAATAAAAAATTATCTTAACGAAAGTCACAAGTTCACCAGCTCACCTATAAATTGACAGCTGTGTTATAAATACTAATAGAGTGATATGCATTATCCTGGACAAATGCAGCTAAACTGACTGGGTCAAGGTCAAGGTTTAGAGTGATGAGGAGCTGTTGTATTAGATTGTTAGTTTTCAGTTTCTTATCTGCTAATCATATAGTAGTCTGACCTTTGCTCCCCTGTCAGAAAACAGCTGAGATATGAACCTCAGGAATGTGCGCATACTTTAGGATTGAAGGGCTAAATGATTATACCAAAAAAATAAAATGAACATTAGCATCAGCATTAACAGCTGTTTACTTACCAGTGTAGATGAACATCAAACTTCATTCCGTTACTCCAACAGTGTCTCCAGTGGTGGAAAGCAATTTGTTGTGCTTCTCTTTCTGCCACTTCTTTTCTTCTACTGAAGTTAGCATGCTAACTAGATAGCTCCAACACAGTCGGCCCATCTCATCCATTTTTGATACTGAGTCACAGTAGCGTCAAGTCAACCCTGAAAAAGCAGCACTGCTCATGTGAGTATTATAACCTCTCGTATTTTAAACTAAGGTAAGTAAACAGCTGTTAATGCAAACACTATGTATGGCTATGTAGTGATCGCAAAACTTACAAATAGCTCCTTTAATGACAAAAACCAATGAGGAGCCTCGCTTTTTCTTTTCAATAAGTTATAGCTATGGCAATGAGAAAAAAAATTCAGGTGATCCATTTTTTCTGATGTAAATAGACAAATATCCTCACTGACAACTTTTATTTAGAATTTGTCTAATGTTAATCTGTGTAGTGACAGTCACAGCAGGTTTCTCCTTTGCTTTGGTGAAATGCAGCTGTGTTATGTAACTCATTTGTGGAAGACATATTCATTTCCTTAATCTAAAGTAATAGTAGTAATACCATAATGTAAAAATATTTATTTAGTACCAATTATACTACTATGAACTGTTGGTAGTTTAATGTGAAACCATGTATCACACATAACAGTTTTCTGGACTGTTGTCAGTCATGAGACCAGCGATCATCTGTTATTTTTTGACATGAAATAACCTTTTTTGTGTACAATGTAACACCTTAGTTTTCATAATGTAGACCTGTTACACATCATGCAAATTCTAAAACTCCAACTAATCAAATGAATTTGAGATATATCCCAGCCCTGCAATGGTTCTCCAGTTCATATTAGTTCATACTATAGTAACCTGGAGCTCCCCACCCCCTTTCAGGTTACTTCTAGCTAAATGTAAGCTGTTATCAATTTCTCTCTCTCTCTCTCTCTCTCTCTCTCTCTCTCTCTCTCTCTCTCTCTCACACACACACACAGACACACACACACACACACACCACACACACACACACACACACACACACACACACACACACACACACACACACACACACACACTTTTGTACTTCTATATTTGTGAAGACACAAGTGAGAGCACATTTTCCCCATTCTGTGTGCTTCAGAATCAATTTCAAAATCTTTGCTTTGCTTTTAAGTTTGCTTATAAATCCCTGAATGGTCTTGCTCCATCCTATCTCTCTGACCTGCTTCAACCTTATGTACCTTTGCGATCTCTCAGGTCTGCTGATCAGCTGCTCTTAGTGGTCCCGAAAACTAGAGTGAAACTCAGAGGGGATCAGGCATTTGCAGTTGCGGCTCCCAAACAATTGTCAACACAAACACTCCCAATTAGGCAGGCCTCTGCACTGCCTGTCTTTAAATCTCTTCTTAAAACGCACCTCTTTTCCTTGGCTTTTGACAAAGTGTGAGATGCCTTTTTATTGCTTAACTATTGTTGTTTTTACATGTGTTTTATGTCTTTTTGTACTTTTAATGTGATTTTTTTGCTTGTGTTATATGTCTTGTTTGTATCTTATTATTATTGTACAGCACTTTGGTTAACAGTGTAACATCTGTAAAAAAGTGCTTTATAAATAAAATTGGATTAGATGGGATTGGACACTCACTGACATTATGCAGCTTCTTCAAACAGCCCTTTAAAGGTGATTCAGAATTTGAGGACCAGCCAAAATGGTCTCACTCCCAAGGTTTAAAACTGCATAATACAGTATGCCCATGTACAAACGACTGTACTTCTGACATGTTCCACATCTACTCATCCACATAAACTCTCCCTCACCACACAAGCACACAAATCTGTCTCAACAAGTGGAAGGTTTTTCTGTGATGCAACTGCTGTAAATAAATTACAGCCGTGCAAACTGGCACGTTTTCTCTGGGAGTTCATGATAAAAAGAACAGGAAGGTTTGGACACACATTGCCACACCACCGTCACATCAGTCATCCTCTCGTCATATTAGTACCAGTACCAGTGCCGGTACCAGCTCTGTGAACTATACCAAAGCTACAGTTACCCACCTGTCAAGCAGAAACCGATCAACCTTCACATCTCTCTCCATATCGTTCAACTCCCAGAGGTCCAGAGCTCACCACCATAGTTGGACTGGCCATCATGACTACTGGGATTAATCCCAGTTGGCTGCTGCAGCAGTGCACTGCCACATCGGTCGGTTTCCTGTCTGTCTCTTTTTCAGCCATTTCTGTGTGTATGTCATTTGCGGTGCGGGTCAGTCACAGTCCAGGTCCGAATTTTTCTTCCAGTCCAACCTCCAGTCTCGACCACTGGAAAGCCTTACCAATGTTAACGTGGCTCTTTGCCCTTTCTTGCTCTTTCTTGCCCTTGTCCTCTGCTTGAGCATGAATGTGCCCTGTTGCTTATTGGCTGGAATATCACTGTGAGGCTCAGTGTGAGTTTAATATGTAATGTTTATTTCTCATTTACAGAACCAGAGCTGTGTAGGATCACCAGATTTCTTGTTTCTGCTGCATTGAGTATGATGATGGCATTAGAATTTTCTTCAGGATTATTAAAGGTCTTTCTTAGCTTACCATCCTCTGTGGAATCATCAACTTCATCCCAAAAATAAATACATGGGGCACTTCGATGGTTCACCTGGTACCTATGCCTATGTGGTATGTGTGTACCACATAGGCTCAGTCCGGCTCAGACCGCAGTGGCCATGGGTTCAAGTCCAACCCACGTCTGCTGCATGTCATCCCCTTTCTCTGTCTGACTTTCCTTTCTTTAAAATGAGAAAATAAAAACTAAAACTAAAACTAAATAAATAAATAATACATAAAAAAAGAAACTGATCACAGTGAAGATGGTACAATGTTTCAATTCTGTCTCCATTGGTGTTTGTCACAGACATCCCAGCAGACATCATCAGCTACTACTGAGTGAGCAGGCTCCCTCACTCACCTGCTGCTATGGTGGCTGCTTCCTCCTGCATACCCTATATAGAGGTGTGGAATTTGACCACAGGGTCTTCTATATAATATCTGATTCCAACATTATTCCAGGAAATCTAAAATCTAAATATGTTGGAATTATTAGTTATCAGCTTTTCTATCCAGAAAGGCTCAAAACTTGTTTTTTTTATTGCTTTTCATTTAAAGTACGAAATATTGATTAATTTTCCCTTTTACTCTGGTTTGGTCTCTATCAACTCCTAACATCCGCCTCTTTAGCTGGTGAGTTCATCAGAGTTTTTTTATGCGTCAGCACCAGCGACAGAACAGGGCTGTCCCATTCTTGTGAATGTGATATCTGAGGAACGCCTCAAGGGAACTTTTTCAAAACATTCATTAGGACTCAAGGATGAACTGATTAGATTTTGGTAGTAAAAGGTCAAAGTTCAAGGTCACTGTTGTCTCATGGTCTTCTGAATGTAATATATCAGGTTCGCCCAGAGGGAATTTCATTACTTCTGGCACAACCATTCTTTTGGACTCAAGGAATGAACTGATTAGAATCTGGTGGTCACTGGTCAAAGGTCACTGTGACCTCACACAGTTTTGGCCTCTTGAATCTCAAAACTCAGTTGAAGGAATTTCTTTAGATTTGGCACATTCACTTGGACTGAAAGATTTGGCCATAACTCACAAATTTGTTCACTAATTATGATACAATTTATTTCAAAGGATAAAATGAAGTGATGACATTTTATATCCAAAAGGTCAAAGGTCAACTTCACTGTGACATCATAATGTTCTGCAAAAACACTTCTGGCTATTACTCAATGCTGTAACTCAGGAAGGAGAGACTGTGACCTGTAACTTGCCTGATTGGTGGAGGAAGCAACCAGGAGGAGGTGATTCTAGTTTTTCCCTGAAACTAATGTCTACTGCTGCTTGAAAGGACACTAATTACAGCACTGAGAAGTAACCAAAATGCTCATGTTATGGGCCTTAAAACAAAAACAATGAGATGAAAGTAAAAGAAATGCTGTATTGAGAGGAACCACTGAGTTTCTTTGTGGATTTATTTTTTCACTTTCATATCTTCCAACAGAGACTGCCACACTAGTGACCAACCAGCACTACAGTCATTTGTAGTTACATGGCTCTCGACTCATGTAACTACAAATATGTAGTAGCTTTAAGGTTATTAAGGACATGTAGTGGTACTGGCAATGGCAGTGGTAAGACAAAATTGCTGAGTCCATTGTCCCACGACACTGGGCAGTTAAAAGCGCTCCTGCGTCATCATGCTGGGTGACCTACAGTGGTTATTATTCAACAGTAACACGTCCCCAGGCACTTTATTTATATTGGGTTATAAATCCAGATAATGATATCAAGTACTAGCTGGCCTGTTGTCTGAAATGGAAATGGTTTATCCAGGTTTGATCACTTCTGTGTTGGCAGGAGTCAGAGGCCTATATGGCCTTAATAGCCTAGAATTAACTTAAATGAATGGATGAAGGCCACAAGAAAGAGAGAGACGGACAGAGGAAGACAGATTAACAAGGACAAGAGGGTATAGAAACTGGATGATAATCACTAAGTTGCACTAAACAAACACTCCCCAAAAATCGACTGTTCAGTCTGCATGACCTTGAATCTCCTGATAAACTGTAGTAACTCATTAGCATTTAGCATGCGTTGAAACCACTGCATGCTGCAGAAAAGTTGATAACCTTATAATTTTGTTTAACACACACATATCCCTTAGCTCCAGAGTTTTTATAATGAATTTCTGCCATTAGATAATTATTTTTCTTTTCATACACTACCAACTTTCAGGACTTTTACAGACTAACCACATGATGTTCTGCTGGAAATTCTGAGAAATGGCAAACACAACCTCTGGAAAGTTGGTCCAGGTTGACAGGGGATTTGTTCTCTTTCAGATGCTGTTCATCACTGTGTTAAAACAGGCTTGTTTGTTATTACAGCTTGCTAAACCGCAGTTACCTTTTGAGTCTGTGTATATGTGTATTTTCAAAACAGAGTGAGATTTTGGCAGGTGTTCACTCTCTGACACACCCTCAAAGGGCTGTTTATACTTGGTTTTAGGGTTAGAATAAGGTTTAGGTTAGTTTTAGGCTGCGGTGGCTAGTTGTGATGGTTAAGGTTAGGGAAGGGTCTAGGGAATGCATTATGTTAATTAATGTCCTCACAAAAAAGGGAGCACAAGTATGTGTGTGCGTGTGTGTGTGTGTCATCATGGCAGAATGTGGTCGTGAAGATGCATATTGTATTGGAACTACCACAGTTCTGAGTATAGGTGTTTGTCTGCCTGCTTCTACAACCCTTTGGTAACTGCTGCCCACTGAACCTCCATCATCCTAAGACTGGGGATGAACCATGACGAAGCACGATTAAATGACATCATGTAAAACAACATCTCCCCAGAATGTTGTATTTTGACAGCTGAGATCTTGGAACGTGGCAACATCACTTTTCCTCCCTGGTTTCCAGCCCTCCATAACTTAGGTCGGGCACATCTACCCGCTGAGCTTTCCTCCTCATCATCAATGCAGTCCTTTCCTCCTCATCCTCATCCTCAACCTCATCCTTCTCTCTAGATAGCCTTGGTGCACAGCTATAGTAGGTGTGGAACTTCCTGTGAGGCTTAGAGGCTTTTGGGTTAGGGTTAATGTCTAGCCTCAGTATCCTCCTCCTCACTGCCTCCTATGTCACCACATTCTCTCAGATGTACTCTTCAGAGAGAATCAAGTTCTCTTTGCTTGTCTTTTTAATTCGTAGCTGTGTGAACAGAATCACTATAGCTGATAGGAAATGAGAATGAAAAAGGGAAAAGTGTAAATAAAGAGAGTAAGAGAGAAAACCAGGAACTTCTGAAATCTGTAAAACAATTAAATACAAAATGACATGGATTAAAATACACACACTTCATAATACCTGATAAAACATGTGATTCATTTCTTGCCCTCAGAACAGTGCAGTAGAGCTCTTTGTCAGATACAAATGATTTAAAAATCCAGTGCATGATCTGATGGCTATAAGAGGGCACTAGTCTGTTACTGTCTGTCTGACTTCAAGTCCCTGAACATGAAGTTGTGCATGCAGCGTGTGATACATGACATTTACACCCCTGTACTTACCTAATAATATTACAATACACAGCAGGATGGCAACAAAGGCCCCAATGAAGACCAGCTGAAAACAGGAAGGCCTGGACCAGACAAATGTTGCTGTTCCGCCCCCTGGTGTTGCTCTGACACACACACACCCTTAGGGAGAGTGTGGTGGTGATGCTTAGAGGAGGCTTACCACCATCAGCCACCACCACCAACAGGAAGAACCATGAAGACCCCTGATATCTGTCACGCTGACAAGATATTACAGTGGCAGCACTGTCTGCAGGGTGAAGGAGATCAAGGGAGGAAGGTGTAGGTAAGATGTTGATGAGATGGATGAAGGAAGAAAGAAAGAATGGTATGATATGAGAAAGATGAAAGAAAAGTGGTCAAGAAAACAAAACAGTACTTAAGCAAGCACAGTCAAAGCAAAAAAGGCTAGTTGAATCAGCTAGCTCAGTTTAAATTGGCTTAATTTTTCATGGTGGTTGTTCAGTCCACATATAGTTTATGTGGAGCCGAGCAGCAGCAGGGCAACTGACTTTAAAACTGTGTATTTCGGAGATAAGGTAAATTTTATTTTAAAAAGGTAGAAATAGGTAGATAGATAGATAGATAGATAGATAGATAGATAGATAGATAGATAGATAGATAGATAGATAGATAGATAGATAGATAGATAGGTAAATAGATAGATAGATAGATAGATAGATAGATAGATAGATAGATAGATAGATAGATAGATAGATAGATAGATAGATAGATAGATAGATAGATAGATAGATAGATAGATAGATCTTCACATTATGCGTGTCAGTGAAGCCTCCAGCCAATCAGGACAAAGTGCTGTCATCACAGAGGTGGTTCTACTGTGAGGTAGGTTTAAAAAATATGACCCGAAAATTCTAAAAGACACTGGAAGCAGAGTGCCAGGAGAACATTCACATATGTAGTGCACATCATTTGACTTCAATAGGACCTCACAGCGTAGTATGAACACACTTACAGAAGTGAACTTGTGGTGTGACACTGGATTCTGGAACAAAAAGTGCCCTCAAACCATGACACTTTCTACATATGTATTTTAACACACTCTTCATCTGAAGGAAAACAAAGGATAGCTACAGGATGAGTCTTTTTTAAATATACAATATAATTTAGATAATTTAGTTTTAATATCACTTAGCTCTTACTTCTGTACTTTTTTCCATTTTCACAGTAGTCATTATAGTATAAACATATATAGTAATTGCTCAGTGCTGATGGCACTAAGGAGCTGGTTGGGACAAGAAGCACAAGCAGAATCTGATGGGCGTGGCCTATATAATGAGATTAAGATACAGTCAGGGAATGCAAACATGTCAGGTTTTTGAAATTGCAATATACAATATGGTAGTTACTGCCAAATATGCCCTTATCTTGATTAATACCACCACCTGCTGGTGGACATGTGTCATGTTTGTGCACCACTCTATATCTCCCCTGAAAAAATTACCATTTGCTACAACTTTTGCTGGTGGAAAAATAATAAATAAATAAATTTGGATATCACAAAAAATTACAACAATTTAACTATTGAAATCACACAACAAAGTGTTGTTGTCAAATGTTATATAATTAAAATGAAAATGAAATGGAAAAGGTTGAGCATACAGTTTGGTATTGAATAAACTTTGGTATTGAATTTTGCTGCAGACTCCCTGTTTGATCTGATCACCATTTGAAACATTTGATATCTACCATCTACAGAATCTCTGTGTCAATTTTGGTAGCATTTCAATGAAGAGTTATGATGTTAATTGAGATTGCATATTTTGGAAAATATAGGGTGATGGACTTGAATTGACCATAGCACTGAGGCAATCTTTCGTCACAATTCAGTAGATTTGCTGAAAAAAATTGAGCTCTGTAAGACATATATGTGTGCTCTATTTAGATTTTTTGGTAATAAGCCATGTCCAGTTTAATCAATCATTACTAAATTTCTGCATGTACTGAGGAATGACCCTTGATTGTACACATCAAAATTCACATGAATCTTTGCATAGCAAAGATAGGATCTAGGATCCGAAAACATGCATTGAGTTTTGGTTTCAAAACCTTTAGCCAATGATGAATTTAATTTATAGGGGTTTATGTAAATCATTTTTAAAAACACAGGTTTAAAATTCATTCTTACCCAGTACTTGGCTCAGGTATTTTGACCAAAGAGGAACAGTTCACTACATGTGACCATTGTTTTGTCCAGCTTTGTTTGGTGGTTGACATTTCAAAATCTTTTCTGGAGATTAA
The DNA here is from genome assembly GCF_021018895.1 of Seriola aureovittata. Classification (NCBI taxonomy): domain Eukaryota; kingdom Metazoa; phylum Chordata; class Actinopteri; order Carangiformes; family Carangidae; genus Seriola; species Seriola aureovittata. The sequence goes on from NC_079375.1 coordinate 366,360, forward strand.
AATGAAGTGTAAACAGAATGGTTCACAGTGCCAGTGTAAAAACAGTAAAATAAATAAATATCTAATATCTGTGATTCAGATAGAGCTGTGTTTATGTTAGCCACTAGAGGGCACTGCAGTGAAACGTATGTGTTGCAGTGAAGAAGGGACTTCTAGGTAACGTTAGCAGTTTATTGTTCTGAGTTAGTGATTAGTACTAGTATACTCATGACTGACTGTGAAACTGACTAAAAGTTCACCAGCATTAGTACTTCATGACAATATCAAACCTCATCCAAGAATATTCAGCTGAATTCATCACTAAATGTGCCAAGTGTCCAGTATTTGTTAAGATATTCTACTGTGGACCATGGTGGCTGACCTACCAACAGGCCCAGTGATCAACAGACATTGTCTCAGTCTATGTGCCCTAAACATAGTTTAGTAAACAGCATTTCATTTTCTGGTTAAATCACTAATGATTTCATGAAACATAAGGATTGAAATCAAAACATTGGTTGAAGACATTTTTATTAAGTAACATTAATTAATTAAAATACCTGTAAACATATAGTACCTCAGGCACTTTGAAGAGATATCAAATTTACCTTTTCACGCACCTTTTGATAGATTCTCTTTTCTCTAGCTAATTGGCCCACAACTCTAGCTAACATAGACAGCTTTCCATAACGTCCTCATAGCATTCTAGCCAGTGCCTGGCACAGTAAAAAAACATGTCTAAAAAAGTAAGCTAGTTGCCAAATCGCTGCCCAGCGTTTCCATTGTTCAACTTCCTCTCAGCTCTCCTTAGACATAGAAGGTGGCTGTCTGTCCAGAATACTAGCCAATGTTTGGAATGGCTTTCCCCAGTCACCAAGGGAGCTAAAATCTTCTGAATTGTCAATGGTCCATGACTCCTCTATTGAGCTGAGTGAGCCAGCCACAGAGCCATCACCCTCATAGGCATAAGTTGCAAGAGAATCATAGGGCGGAGCGGCATAACCCTGCTGGCTCTCCACCAGCCGGTGTTCAATGAACTCCCTAATCATTTCAGCATCACCCTCAGTCACTCTGCCATGGGAAGAGAGCTGTGCCTTGTTGTTAACAGCAACAATAACACTGGCTGTTTGACGATGGATGTCAGGTGACCTGACATCCTCACAGCGACTGGTGAGATGTAGCAGAACCCCTTCACCATAGCCGTTCTTCTCCTTCTTGCAGGTGCTGGTGTTAGTGCAGGTGTGCTGTGATTGTGTGTTGCACAGAGTACCCATGTCAAAGGCATGAGTGTCTGCTTCGCCACCGCCCTCATCATCATAGTGAATGACATTATCACGAATATCCTCTTTTGATGTCATCAGAGTCTCTTTCTCTTTTTGCCGCCTCTGGCTCGTGTATAATGCTCCCATAACTGCAAAACATAAGAAGAAGGAAGTTGTGGGTTAGTTTGAAGGACATTTATAAGTGCAATAAATATATGTGTTTTAAGTCTGAATCTTGACAACAAGAAAGTGTGCTTGCTAATAATTTCTGGTTAACAATCTTTGTTTTGTGATGGATACATGAGCAGGTTTGAAGATGGTGAGAATACTAAACCCCACTGCTCCCACAAATCTCACAGTTTCTCTTCTTACACTTATACTTCTGTCCTAGACTGCTATGTTTACTTGACTTCTCTGTCAATACACTCTCACTTTTTACATTAACATACTACTCAACAGAAAATGCCCTTGGATGTATTGTAGGATCTGGTAATTCATGTTTATGTAGGACAATCAAATGATGGTATGTGCATGACATTGTTTCGCATGATGTTGGCAGGCAGTATGAAGAGGATAATGATATGTTCATGTAAAAAAGTAACCATTTCAGCTTTAAGAGGTTTAAGAGTAAAGATTAAAAACAGTTTATTTTATTTTGCTAATGTAACACCTGTCCGAAGAGGGGCAGAAAAGTGATTTAAAAAATCACAAGTGCAATTTTTTTCTGTCATCTGTTTATTACCGACAACAACACAGCAACAGGAACTGCAGACTTTCCCGCCAGACAACATAGACTGGGACATTCAATTCAATTGTCATCTAACAGATCAAGACCTTTCTATGTATCACAGATAACACTGCTATGGCTCAATTCCCAAAAATAAGCATGAAAATAAATGTCGTCCCAATATTAAATCAATTACACAATTTTCTTTTTTTTCAGTCTCTCATGGACTTGACACTGAAAATCTTCTATGAGCTTGTGCTCAAACAAAGCTCAAAGGTCACAGTCCATAATCACAAGGCCACAGTCCAAATCTGCTGACTCGCCGCTGCAGAAACAGTCCATAAACAGTCTTTCAAAAGGCCATGAATTTCCCATGGCAACAGTCTGTAGGCTCAGGCTTGCTGGAGTCCATACAAAAAGGAGGGCTGGAAGTAGTATGTCTGTAGGGGTGGCAGCCATGGGACCAGTGCTGGTGCTTGGTAAACAGGTAACATTTGAGGTGCTGGCTGAGTACTGCAGCTGAATGTAGGTCATGTGTCTTGGCGGGTGTCTCCCCCTCTGTGGCAGCTGGTAAGGCGGCCTCTCAGGTTCAGCAGCAGCACGTGATGATGGAAAAGCATGTGGTGAATTCTCGCTGGGCAAATCTTGAGCAGGTAAGTCTACTTCCTCACCAGGCATGTTTTCAGCAGCAACATTGAACTACCCCAGCTGATCTCCTCCAGGGGGCTGTTCTGGTGGTGCAACAAAAACTGGTGTCTTAACTCTTTCTCTTCTGTTGGTGAGAACTGGTGTTCAACCTCCATTTCTGGTTCATCCAAGATCTTAATTGCTTCTGCTGGCATTGTGGGGGCCTGGGGTGGCTCATAATGGAGTTCATTCTGATCCCCACTGTCCTCACCAGATTCCTGAATTAGAGATGGAGTCTCGTGTCTCTCTTTCTATTGTGTCTAAAAAGGTAAGTGATCACAAGGCATTAACCAGTTTCTGTGAAGGACTCTGGGATGCGCCTTAACTTTTTCAGGTGTGTCTTTTTGTGATTGTGTGTGTGTGTGTGTGTGTGTGTGTGTGTGTGTGTGTATGTTTTTCTCGGGTTTGTGCGTGTATGTGTGTGTGTATGTGTCTGTGAGAAATGTGGAAATAGGAACGTGTTACAAAAAAGAGTCAGTTCCGATTTTCACCTGAAGTCCACTCCTGAATTTATATTGTGGTCTATGGGAGAGTTGACGGGTGCTCGCACCACTTGGAGGGTCACATTTCAAATTGGGTAAGAGATGGACACTTTGTATGAAACAGGACAAATTTGTCTACTAATGAGAAAGAAATTATGTGTGAAGATGAAATTTTTTGTGGCAGTAAGTACGAGTGAAACAAATTTTAGAGCTTCTCCCACTCCAGCAAAGATGTCATCCACTCCAGCTGCGAACATTTCGTGCAATACACACCCATTTTAAACTAAAAAGTGACCAGAAAAAAGCTTAGAAACTAAAACTGTGATAAATGAAAGACTGTATGACTGAAAAGTTGAATAATCTTTAAATAGCCAGCATAATGCCAGCAACTAATATTTCAAATGGTGTTGCAACCAACTCCGTCTATCTGTGTTAGCCTTGGGTAATGGCTTACTAGTGTATTCTGAGGTCAACGTGACCTTTACTTTTGAGTTTTGACCACCATAGTCTAATCACTTCATACGTGAGAACAAGTGGATATTTCTGCAAAATCTGAAGGGATTCTCTTGAATATTGCGTTCACAAGGCCAAAATAATGATTTGTGACCGTGACCTTTGATCACCAAACTCTAACCAGTTTGTCCTCGAGTCCAAGTGAACGTATGTTCACAATTTGATGAAGTTGATGACCCTCCCCCAGGGACCTCACTGACCAACTCACTGGACTATTCAACAACACTGGAAAGGACCTTTTTGTTTTGTTCCAAGGACTGGGTAATGTTAACTGACTGGGCCTAACCTCACTTAGCACAGCACAGCTAAGCAACAGAACTCTTGACAATTGATAATGTACATGTTGGTTAATGTTCTGTTAATGTTTTGTTGTAGTAATGTTTGCTTAGGTTGCGGTTAGTCATACAGTAAATTGAGTACTTGTATGTTCACATGCATACCTGTAGTACATCTCAGTTCTATAACCTCCATGTAGTTAACTTCCTCCCTCTAACCTGGTACCTTTAGACTGCATGAGCTAGGCTAACAAAGAAACTCACACCTTCCCTCACCCACACACCAGGTGGTCTCAGTGGCCATGATGAGTAGTTTCTTTGTTTACCGCCATCTTTTGTAGTCTTCTTTGTTCAGGCCACACCCGTCGCTATGGGCGGGCCATAGGGGGCCTGGCCTGCCCCCAAAAATGCTTGTGCCCCCCCACTTGAGGCACAGATCTCTTAAAAAAATGACTTTAATTCTTATTTTATATTATCATAGCAGCTAATTTTGTATTGAGAAATACTAATGTTGTATTCTTTATCATTAAAACATTAAAAATATAAAGAAACAATGGTGTGATTTTGTTTGATTGATGGGAATGTACACTGCAACAGCCTATCACGGCCTTACTGAAAAGAAAGTTACGCTATGTACGTGACGTAGTGTACGTCAATGTAGCCGCTCAACAGTAACCGCGCATTTTTGAAAGTGAAGCTGGATGAGTTTTCACCGGCTTACTATTACATTTCTAGTTCATCATGGATATTCGTAAGTGGTTGAAAAGCCCACCAACAGTCTCCTCTGCCTCCTGATGTCGTTGGAGAAGGAGACCGTGGACGACAGTCTGAGCCCGTTGCTAGTAGCTCCGTGGAGCCCGACCCTGGGCCTGGCAGGACCTGCAGCGGCCACGGAGCGGAGGCTACCAGCAGGTCAAGTGCAACCGACCGACTGGGGCAGTTATTTGGGCCACAACTGCCTGTTGGATCAGTGGGTGTGAGTGACCTCGGCACGAACAAACCCAAACAGGTTGTGTTGAAGAAATATCCAGGCAAAATGTTTGGTTCAAAAAAACGATATTTTTCCTCTAGCTGGTATTTGAACAGGGACTGGCTTGAGTGCTCAGTGGAAAACAACGCTGCATTTTGTTATGCCTGCAGGAAATTCAAATCTGTATCATCGGACGCGACCTTCTCCATGAAGGGATTTAATGATTGGAAACATGCAATTGAAACAGGCAAGGACTTAAATAAGCATGCAGCTTCAAAAGAACATTTAGCCTGTGAAGCAATGTGGAGAGATTCAGAAACACGTAGAGAGACAGGGAAAGAGATTTCCACTCTCTTAAATTCAGAACAACTGGCTCCCAACAGATTCTACATGTCAGCCGTAATAGATATGCTGGAGGTTTTAGTGGTGAATCAATTGCTGTTACGTGGAGATAATGCTGGTTTTCGGTAGGTTTAAAGTCTCTGTGCGTGTGTATGTGCGTGCGTGTGTCTGTGTCTAATGGCAATGCATATCCCTCTGTTGACTGCTTTAAAATGCAATGTTTGAGAGATGCTTCTGGTGTTACATCTAATATGTTATATAGTTCAGTGTTTTATGGATATTCATAACATTGCTTCTATGTAATGTATTGCTTTAAACTATGAGGACTGATGTTGTCGGCTATACCTGGTCATATTGCTGTTGGTTATGTTTAACGTGATGATTACGTGATGCGCGAATACAGTATAGGACTATTAAAAATATACGAACTGTAGGTTAATAATAATTGTGCCCTCCCATGCATTTCATATGCCCCCCTTAAGACTGAGGTCTGGCGACGGGTCTAGTTCAGGCCATGTGGTCACAGCGACCATTTTGAATGTTGTGTGTCCCCACAGATACCCCCCCCCCCCCCCCCCCACACACACACACACACCTGTATATAGATTAGATTACACATTGTGTTTTTACTATAACTACTGGTGTGTTTAATGTGGCACAAGTGTAAGTATTGCCAGCCTCTACTCAGTAGAACTCCAATCATACAACCTTTACGTACTGTTTATATGGTAATTTGGTTATAGTTATTAAATTAATTATTAAGTTCCAGCTTAATAGTAATAATTTGAGACTTAACCAATATTGGCTATTTCGCCTATGGTTTTTAGGCTGGTGCTCCTGAGGATTTCCATCCAATCCATTTTAAAGTTATTTAATATTAATATTTTTTATATTTTCTTTATTTGTGATAGCCAATAAGTTGATAGACAACCGACGGTCCAACATATGGTGTCCCACTTGTGACACAGAGCTCAGACACAACATAATATAAAAAAATATGACTTTAGAGCCGCTTCACTATGGATCCAGGTTTCAGCAGGGCAGTGACCAAGGCCTTCATCCGGCTCTGCGACTCTCGTCTGATTTATCACTCAGGGGGTTTGGTCAACTGGAGCTGTGCTCTGGAATCTGCCATCTCTGACACAGAGGTTGACTCTAGGCAGATGGTGTGGTCTGTTCCTGATTATAAAAACATGTTTGAGTTTGGTCAGTTCGGGTCTTCAGTGGGTCAACAGGAGAGGAGGACTGACTGTAAGTGTAATGGATACAGACACATCCTCTGACTGGAGACAGTCGAGGTGGAGTTTGGAAAACCTACAAATCAAGCCAGAAAATCTTGCTGTATTTATAAACTCAGACCTCAACTACAACAGCCACATAAAGACAGTTACAAAAAATATTTCACTCTACTATTATTGATTGATTATTGACTATTACTATCACTAAATGGTCTCAGGCCCAAATACACCTCTGATCTACTTGTACTTGGTGCTTGCATTTTCTAATTTCCTGTCAGCTACTTTTTCAGAGAGATTTATTATTACCATCTATACCAGCATTAACGGCTTTCAGGGACACGAAAAGTTTCAGAGTCCGACCGGCAAAAGACAACATAATATGGCTCTGAGGACAGAGAAGCAGTGTGACCATAAAATAAATATATCGTGGTTAATAGTTACTTAATAGCCGCCACAAATAAATCAATGTGTGTATGAGAAAGGATTTGTCGACGCAAAATATTGACGTTGATGTCCGCGATTATAGCGACTTATCGCGGTAGCCTTACATAGGACCACACATCAACACACAAGCACACACACACACACAAATATATGTAAATACATCATGTTGACTTACCTTAGAGTTGCTCTACTTGACTTAAAAGGCTAAGAGTTAATGAGTGTAATTAGCCAATAAGAATCAGCTTTGTCCATTTCTGCCCAGTAATTGAGAGTAGCACCTGCTGAGTAACTGGTTGATATGGGGACTATGGCCACCAGATTGAGGAAGGAAACACACACACACACACAATCCCCACTGTCTCCCTAGATTCAGGTCTAGTTACGTGCTGAAACTTCGATACAGAGGATGAATATATAATGAGGGCAGTTGAAACCTTATTCACAGTGTATACTTATGCGTTTTTGTGCATTTCACAGCATTTAGTTGTACATGCATGACAGACATCAATCAGAAAAAAAGAAATGCCAATACATGTCATCTCTCAGTCTGAGTCTGAACCTAAACATTGTCAAATATATTATATCGTATGCTGGTTTTAGTTCTATAAGCAATGTATCAGTGTATGGCTGGGTTTTAGTTACGTAGCAGGAACTTACCTATCAGCAGAGCCACGCACAGGAGAATGGCCATCAAAGCTCCAGTGCTGAGGCCCACAGGCAGGAAGATGGCCTCGGCTGAACAGGTCAGCAGCGAGCCTCCCGCCTCACAGGAACACACTCGGATGGTGAGGGTGGCTGTGCTGCTCTGAGCAGGGTAACCACTGTCTTCCACTACAACAGGAAGGACATAGATGTCTTGCAGCCGCTGTTGGAAGCCTGACCGCCGAGTCACAATGCCAGCAGTGTTGTCTGGAAACCAAGAGGATGATGTAACACCAATGTCAGTATCCTTGATCCTAACTGTTCACTAACTGGCTGACTAGCTTAAGGTCAATGTATCCTCAATCTCTCACGCACTTTATTTTTTCCCAAAGGGCAACACACACTCATTCCTAAGGCTGAGGCAGGTTATGTAGTCACTTGAAAGAAATGTGGTTTGAAGGAAAGATAAGATTAAAAAAATAACCGCAATCACAAACAAATGTAACTGTTGTTATAGAGGGAGATTATAACATAATACATATAAACTGTTTAGTGTGTTTAGTGTGAAAGTGTTTAACACCACACTCTTGTTTCAGGAGGTGCAGGGAATCCTTTTGGCGATCATTTGTATTGATAAAACTCTCTGAAAGCTAAATGCTTTGATTTGGGAAGATGCTGACATGCTGACATTACTTTTACAAAGATTGACAACGGCCAGATTAAACCACTTGATTGTTAAAATTGCTGCCCACATAACTGCTCTAAAAATCTAATACTAACACTAATAGAACCAGTCATGGATTTTTCCATGATCATGACCACAATTATTTTTACACAACGCACAGGAGCTTGTATAATGGATTCATATTGGAGCAAAAAGATGATGTGCCAATACAATAATTAGGAGGAGCAGGCAGGGGAGTGTCTATGCAGCATCATTAACATCCCAAGCTAGTGACTCACCTCAGATAGTTTATAAAATACGTTTTCATGTTTCAGAGTTTGCAAGGTATTTGTGACCAGTGTAGTGTTTAGTGGGTCTATGAGTATTTATTATTATCAAGTGTTGCAGTGTTTTTTATCTGAAACACGTACTTAGGGAGTTTAAAAAGAATATATATGAGTTTGTTTTTTATGAATGCAAAATTCATTTAAATATTGCAAGTACTAAGTTCAGTTTGTCTTTTTAGTTGCATAACTCATCCCCAGATGAATATGCTATGACCAATGATCCATTGGAAGATGGAGAAGATGGAGCAGCAAAAACACAGGCAACACTGCATGGCTTGCTGCATTTAAATAAATCTTTTCAATATTTAAAAAAAAAAAAATTTTCAACAGTAAAAGTCAGAAGTGTGGCTAATATCAATGGTAATATTAAACTGTCATAAGTCTTCATGATGCTCCTAAAAAATACACCTCACATAGGTTGTTCGTTCATTCTTTTATCAAATTTATTATCCTTGAAAAGGAGTGAAGCCTGACTTATCATTATAATAGGGAATGGAATTTGCCTTAAATCACATTTATGTGCAAAAATGCATGCCAGTGAACATATTAAGTATGTGAATCTGCAATCTTAATCTCTTAATTTCTTCAATTTTAATACGATAGCTCCCCTGACATGTGCCAGAACATCTTGTCAAAGATCTCCAAATCGTACAGTGGATCTATCAAAAAGGAGGTTCTTAAGACAAGGCACAGGACAGCTATGCTCCTGTATAACCACAGTATTCACTTTGATGTATATATGAAGCTCTTAATTATGTGGCTTTTCATTAACTAAACTTTGATAAATGTGGCTTTTAAATGCCATATGCCTCAACTAAAGAGAGATAATGTTCATGTATTAAAAGTTTAATGCATTGACAAGGTGCATGACATTCAGTTTAGTAAAGGATTACCTAGATTACTAAATAGAATCTTTAAATTTTTGTCTTTTTTTTCCAAGGCCACTGCATATATGGAAACTTCCCTTGATGAATCCGATGACACAAACTACAGTGATTCTGACTATGCCCCAGACTTTAAAGATTCCTCTGAGCACAGCGAAGACACACCACTGTATCCAGTTGCCAAAAAGCTGCTGCCCTCTCTGGGATATCCCCTTTTATCTCCGGGAAAACAAGATATCAGTTCACAAAGCTCAGTAAGAAGAAACACCACAGTCAGATCTAAGAATTCTGGCACTCCAAGGAAAGTGAAAGATCTCATCCTCCAGTCCACTAAAGAGGAACTCGAACACTCCAAAGAAAAGCAAAACCCAACAAATGGGTGACTCAATTAAAGTATTGCCTCCATCAAATTCTGAAACTCGTCGAGTGTATAATAAGAGGAACTACTGTCTCTTTTGCCTCAAGCCCACATCAAAAATTGCACGACACCTGGAAGCTGTACACGGGAATGCAGAAGAGGTTGCTGTAGCATTTCAGTATCCAAAAAATTCAAAAGAGAGACGCAATCATTTGAATGTTCTTCGAAGGCGAGTAAACTTTGTCCACAACGCCAAAGTTGTGAAGGAAGGAGCTGGACGGCTGCAGGCCTGCTACAGACCACGAGAGTCAAGACGTGCCATCAATTTTATTCATTGTTTTCACTGTCAAGGACTCTATGCCAAGAAAACATTGTGAAAACACATGAAAGTCTGCCCAGCAAAGAACATACATTACATATAGTAATGTGATATACAGCATTCCTACACCAAATTATTTTGATTGAATGTGCAATAACTCCAATAATGTGGGCAATCCATTCAGAATGGACTTGTTGGTTTTTTGTCTTAAGGCTAAAATTGTTGAAGCAATGTCCTTTTTTTTCTTCTTTTACATTTTCTCTTCAGAAACGGTGGAGTCCTCACAAGATCAGGACATGTCAAGTGATGAGTGATGAGTCTGTTAATTCAACCACTGAGGTAACAGGGGAAGATGACTGTGAGTCACCAGAGACAGCTTCACTTCCAACCACTTCTTCCGGTCCTCCTCTCAATCAAGGTAAAAAAACATTGTTTTGGCTTTTTTAACATTAGATAGTTAAGGCATTTTCACACTCATAGTTTGTTTGCTCTGGTCTGAATCCAAATCCAAGCGAGGCAAAATGCAGTACTACAAGCCAAATGAGAACATTGACTTCTCTCACTAGTCTGATGTGTGTGGGAGCAAGAACGTAAACACAGGAAGAAGGTCCTGAAGGAGGTCCACTAGCTAAATACAACAGACTATGTGCTTTTCAGCTCCTGCAGAAGGGAGAAGGAGTTCGGGAGGAGCCACGGCCGCTGACTCTCTTCCTCTGCGGTGCTCACACTTGGTGATTGTCTCACCACACACCCAGTGTTGCACATTGGTAATGTGATGCAGGATTGAGATCCACTTCTCTTTCAACCTCGTCACACTTCCCTCACACATTGTGACACAAAACCAGAGGTGGTTTGTGATCATTGTGATCCACTCAAACAACTCTTCATTGTGGCACTGCAGCAGTCGCAACAATATGCCAGCAGTCATATTCGTGATCATGATTTTCTGTACTGATGGGTGGCAGTCAATTGCCAAAACAGATAGGGTGACATCATAGTCCCCTAACTTGGAAAGGCACATTTCCAAATCTTCAACTTCAAGCCAATAACTTTTTTTTCACTTCTGTAACTTTTACAGTTTCATGTGCGACCACCAACTTTGACTTGATGTCCAGGAGCGAATACGTTCCATATGAAGCACTGTGGCCTGGGCTGTCATATCGGGAGTCTCCTGATACAATCAGTGGCTCATCACAGATGGTACTCAGTTCAGTCTCATTGTGTAGTGTTTGTATTGTTTTTATTTTTATATTTCATTTTTATTGTTGTTAATTAATTCTTAATATGTTTTTAATCTCAATTTGTGTAACTGTGTACGGTGTCCTTGAGTGCCAAGAAAGGCGCCTTTAAATAAAATGTATTATTATTATTATTAGTGTCCAGGCGTTGTTGACCTCTAGGATGACATAGGCCTTCTGTATGTTGAACCACTGTCTTTTTGAGATGGTTTCCAGACCAGTGGTATCACATACTTCCAAGAACGGACTGCACTCGTTACCAGTGACAAATACAGCGGCAGGCACAGAAACATTGCATTCCATTATTCCCCTAACTAAAGGCTTAGAATGCCAAATATAATCGTGACCATCTATGCATTCAGTCTTAATCTTAAGACCAAATCCACTTTTGAGGACTGCTGGTGGCCTCATCAAACATTTGCCACAACTTTCCCGATGGCACACACGAAACAGCTTCAGCAATTCCTCTGTTGACACATGACTTTTTATGTCTTTTGAGAAATTTGTTTCCTCAACATCACTGAACCTTTCATCCTCATCACTGATACTTCCCTCACCACTCAACTCAAAGTCATCATCATCAGTGGCATTATCTTGGATCTCAATTGAACTCTCTTCCTCAGACTTTTCACAGCCCTCACTGCTAAGGTCGAGATCTTGTTGAGATGGTGATGTCCTAGCTAGTGAGAGGCCTTTGGCAGATCAACAATATGTGTGGTCATTGTTTATTACTTGGGCGGTAAGTATATAATCTGTTAAAGGGCCTGTGCAAATGTACTGCCTATCGCCTCCCTTTTCTTTATCCTGTTCCAGTGGATCAGGTGGAGTGCTGACACTGACTGTCAGGGATCGGGTGCTAACTGTCCCCTGCTCTATCTCCTCACTGATGTCAGCCTTTCGGAATTTGCTGCTGGTCACCAGTTGCATGAATGTCTGCCTATCCTGTTAATACAAATTTACTGTTTTTAGGTACCCAAGTGATGTTGACAGCCATAACTTGAAAGACTTTGTACTCACATCCTGACTACTGATTTAAAGCACATTAAAGAATCATATACCAAAACACTTTTGTTGCGTTGTTATTCTTACAATTAATTATTGCTTTTATTTTGTCTTTTATTATCATGACATAAATATGTGTATACACTGGCGATATTTTTTGTGTTTTTGGGGGGACATTGAACAAAATAAACAAAATTATGATGTTAATATCACATTTATTTTAGGAGCCAGGATACAGAATGTAGCAGCCAGAATCAAACTTTCTCTGCAAATGTCAAGTTTTTTCCTCACTGACCTGACTTCTATACTTGTCTCTCTGGTATCTCTTTTTCCCCTTTCCTGGTTCTATTAGTTATTATTCTTTTGTGACTATCAGTAGTATCAATGTAAAGTTATTTCTAATATCCATGGAAAATCATGCAGCCTTATTACTTTAGCAATATCCACCTGACTTGTGCTGTTGTAAAGTGTATTTCAGCACAATAAAGTCACTCAGCAGTGTTATACTAGGCAAATAGTTTATTATAGTTATGGATATAGCTCCAGTCTCTTGTTTTTATTTTTCTATTTATTTAAGTTCATTTATAGTTGTATATAATTAATCCTTTGATTTTATTGGTTTCTCTTACTCATTGTTTTTGATTTATGTGAAGTGGCTTCTGTAACACTAATTTCCCTTTGGCATTAGAAGTACTATATGTATCTAGTATCTTTTTATTAATAAAAGTCTAGTTTCAGTTCTTGTCTTCACTTTGATTTTTTTCTGTATTACTAGGTGCTGTTTAAAGTCTATGGTTACTAATAGTAGTTTTTAAGAGATCGATTATCTACTATTATTGCAGTGCAGGAGCAATAGAGGGCTCCAGTGCTATTTGCATAGTATTAAAATATATATAAAATAAAATGCAAAGGCTAGATTATACTGAAATACTGAAAATTGCCAGGCAGAAATATTTCATTTGTCCACTGCTATCGGTTCATATTGTTAGTTTGGGAATGTTATGGAGTGTTTTGGTCATGAATAAAATAAGTTGTTTTCTGGATATTTTTTTTATTTGCCCCTCGTGTGAAGACTTTTCTGTAGTCGGGCCTTGGGCCATGAGAAGAAAACGTTTTGCATGAATTGCAAATGGAAGAAACAAGATGACGGTGAGGAACATAACAGATTTGGGTTGGGATGTCTGTGGATTATCTAACATTTGGAGTCCTGGCTGAAAACAAGGGGTGAAGGTAAGAAATATTTCCTGGATATTTTGGAGGTTTGCATCAGATGCAACCTCTGGTTGAGGAATCAAGTGTGTGTTGCGGAATGACATTGATTTCAAGGGTCATAGTTGTGGCTCATTTTTGATTTTTAACAGCCTTTTTGGCTGCAGTATCGCATAGCCAATACAAACTGAAATTAACTGCCGAATGCTTCCTAACTACAACTTTACTGAAACATATTTCCAGTGAAAACAGTTTAGAGGTGTGTAAATCATTTTCTGTATTTAGTGCTGAAGCAGTCTGTAGCGGGATTTTTTATGAACCAGACAAGTGGTTCATAAACACCACAGACATATAGCATATATGTAATGTAGAGTCAGATAGATTTCAAACTAAAATTAACAGGCAAATATTAGGTGAATGAAACTGTGTCTATCTGCCTGTCTACCTGCCTGTCTGTCTGTCTACCTGTCTACATTTATGTGTCCATTTTTGTGTGTGTGTGTGTGTGTTTGTGTGTGTGTGTGTGTGTGTGTGTGTGTGTGTGTGTGTGTGTGTGTGTGTGTGTGGGTGTCTCTGGTTTGTGTGTGTGTGTGTATAAGAGAGAGAGTCTGACTGTTGAAGGAACAGTGCTTATACAAATCTATGGGAGAAAGGGGTCAGCAAAGCTCTCATACTCCTGCCATTTAATACAAAAAGGTAAATAATATCAGCAAAATTATCACATGGTCAGCGCCACAAGACTCTCCTGAACACCTCTATGTGGTTTTGGTGTTTCTAGAACCAAAAAATTGGAAATAGGAGCGATTTACAGAAAAGGGTCAGTTCTGACAATTTTTAGAGCTTCTCCCACTCTAGTGATGATGTCATCCACTCGAGCCCTGAACAATCCTTGCAATACACACCCATTATAAATTAAAAAATTATCTGAAAAAAGCATGAAACTAAATCTTTGATAATTCAAAAACTGTACAATATACGAAAAAGCTGAATACAAGTTTAATAGCTGAATGTCTTGTGAACATTTTAAGGTTTGAATGAAGTCTGTAGCTGAAAGTATGCTGAAGCAGTTGAAGCTCAAAGAGGCTGAAGCTTTCAAGGATTTGAACATTCTCTCCATTCATTTGAATGGCACAAAAATTGCAGAAAAAGCGTAATATTTAAAAAAATTGTGAATAGTAGAAAAAGGTTGTATACATCCAATAATATACAGAACAATCTGAACGTTTTGATAGTTGAATGGTTTTTGTATGAAAAAGTAAGAAGGAGTAGTTAGAGACCGTAGAAAGGTGGAAGAAGTAAGAATAATAATATGATTAAAATATAAAGATTTGAATATTAATAGTGGGAATGTATAGTGTGTTCGAGACCACAACGCTGTGTCAGAACAAAAAGGAAACACTTGTCGCTATTTAAGATTTTCTCTTATATCCAGTCCCTTCCCGGTCTGTCTCTGTTGCTTTAATAAATACTCCCCTCACATTTCCTGTTTTCCCCTGCAACACCTAACCAACAAGCATTGTTACATTTTTGTATGTTGCACCTTAACAGTCAGCTTCATGCGTGATAGAGTCAGACACACAGGCCTGCAGCAAGTGTGGGGAATTGAAGCGTATGCGTGTGTGTGTTTGTGGGTGCGTAACAGGACCAAGTTGCCTTAATGGTCTCTACCCTGTCAGGTTACATCTCTGTCCAACAAAGGGAGAATGGATCTTTTCTGACACACACACACACACACACACACACACACACACACACACACACATACATATACACACACACACACACACACACACACACACACACACACAGATACAGAAAACTGTTCACAGCATCTTCAGGAAATGTATCCTTTCCTTCAAGTTTTTGATGCTATTCATCATTTTTGAAATAATAAGCTTTTTCTGCAATTTATACAATAAGTAAGTTAATGGAGATGATGTTCAACTCCTTTAAAACCGTGACGTAAAAGTGATGTGTGTAACCATAGCTACATAAATGGCGATGGAAGGCGAAAAAATTCCCATGATATATCTGGTAACCTAAAGATGTTCTTTCATTTTATCATTTTATTATATATTATTATTATCACCCTATAACATGTTTTACCCCTCTCTCCCCATTTTCAAATGTAACACAATAACAAGTTTATTCAAAAACATTTTAACTGACTTACTTTGTTCGTTTATCTGAGAACATTTTTACACAGTGAGGATTGTGATATTTATTACATCTTCAGTGATGTCTGCTGTCTTCAGGCACAGCTCCACTTGCTAACTAGAGTCAACTGTGCACTCTAACTGCCATCTCTGAAAATTTTGCTTAAAAAAGCCAGACAAGCTCTTTTAAATCCCATAATTTCCAACCTTCATTGACAATTTTTATATCAAAAATGTAGAGATTTTTTTTTGTCCTGTATCACCCAGTTTTGGTCTCATTCTGATATCTTTTACAGTTTTTGAGGAAGTGATGTGAGTACCCTACACCTCTCCCTGTGACTGAAATATAAATTCTTTTAACTCCTGTATGACAGCAACTCTAAGATAAATCAACACAGTGTATTTGTGTGTACTTGTTTGTGCGTGTTGATGTGTGGTTCTTTGCATGTGTGTACATGTCTTTTCATAATTGTGAGGACAATTTTGGTTAAAAACCATTATTGTGAGGTCCTTTTGGCCGGTCCTGACAACTTCAAAGGGCAGTTTGAAGGTTGAAAGACACACAAACTCTATCACCATCATATGGATATTAACTGTATAAGTGTCTCAATCTGGTAACACAAGCATTTTGGAGCCTCTATGGTAGACAGCCACACACACACATTGACAGACACACACAAACACCATCTTACTTTTTCGATATTCGCCTTCAAAATAAGTGTCACAACAAGGTAAAAAGAACTTAATGGAGGTTCTGTTGGGCAGCTCTACCCCTACACACAAACACACACACACACACACACACAAACAAACACACACACACACACACACACACACACACACACACACACACACACACAAATTGACAGAAACACACAAACACCATTTCCACGAATTGGAAACTGCCAAACACAGAAGCACAGACACTTTTAAAATAAGAGTCTCAAAAGGTCTGAGGTAAGGTAGGTCATAATAGTATGATCTTAGAAGCTATCGTCTATATGGGGATATAGAGGTATATCTTTATTGCAGATCAATTTCTGTTAGGGCATGTACATGTGTGTAAACATGTCTCGCTATGGTTGTGGGGACAAATTTGGATTTGAAACTATCAGTGTGAGGTTATTTTGGCCAGTCGTAACAGTATCAAAAGGCTTTTTAAGGGACAACTGCAGTGACTTAGGTTAGTGTCAGGATAAGTCTCTAAGACATGAATGAAAATGAAAGTAACGTCATTTGTACAGATTGAAATGAGAGGAGTGACGTACACGCAGCAGGCACATAAAAAATTTCTCCCGGAATTTTCCAGTCATTATTATTATCATAAAAAGACTGATGAAATTCTCTATAGCAAAAAAAAGTCTTTCCTTTTTTTGCACCAATAAAAACTTACTTATTACACCAGAGAAAAATTTATTCTGCCATTTCAAAATGAGTGGGAAGAGTGAGTGGCAAAAGCTGTATCCCTTTGTGCTGCCCCCTAATGAAAGTATCCTAACCCTATACTAGAATAAGGGGAATACTAGATGTAAAAACAAAGACTTACAAGATAAGGCTGTATTTGCCAGATTAAATTAGACTGGATATTCTGTCAGACCTACAAATTTAAATTCTAAAGTTTCTTTTATACTTTTATGCTTAGAGATTTACAAGGTAATATTTTATTTTGAACCTTTTTAATTTCACAAGGAATTCTTGTCAAATTGTAATTAATAGATTTTGTTCACAAAAATAACTTGTTATTTTATAATTAGTAGATTAGATAGTTTGTATCGTAGCTTTAGCTATTTACAGATTTACAGGTTACATTTTCGTAGAGTGCTGTTTTTGTATTGATGCATCACTGACAACCTGGTTGGTTAAGAATTGAAATAATTTGTCTCTAAAGGTTGGGACAGTGGAGCTCCAACTGGACCTCTGTGTCCCGGGAGCCTCACAACCGGACACCAGGCAGCCCCACACAGAAGCCAGCTTTCCTCTCAGGGAAGGGAGACCAGCTCCAGCCACTGGCCAGGGTGTGTGACATTACAAGGTCTGTATGTGTTCTGGTAGGAATGTGCACCCAAAATGTTGCAAAGATGGACTGTAATACAATTTTTATGTATTTCACAGTGATATTTCTCAATAAAGAATACTTTATTTTCAGTTAGTTTTGTTAAAATGTGAAATTTGAAATACAGGTGAAAAGTGAAAAGTTTTTTTTTACAGTGCAGACAGGGGTTGAAATCAGGGGGCTGCAGAAATTCACAGTATGAGAAAGATAATGAGTTTTACACATTACAGATTATGTAAATATCTTCTGCTAGACCCCCAAAATAAAATTATAAATGTGAAAATGCATAATATAACCCCTTTGAAGCACAGTGGTAAAATGTCCAACATACAGTGCTAATGCAGGACACAGTGTGTCGTTTATGTGGAGAGGTGAGAGTTGGATGATTGTGTTGCGTTTCAGACTTTCATGTCCTGTCACATTCCTACAGATCATGTTCATTTTTTCTTTTCTTTTTGAAATAATTATTTATTTATTATTTATAATTATTTATTTTATATGTTTATTTTTCTATACCTTTATCAGTTCAGACAGTAGAGAGGTGACAGAATAGAGAATGACATTAAATAATGTCTCAGGTACAAGTCATTGTTCATGGTAGGCTCCTTAAGCCTCTAGATTCAGGTGTTAGTTCAGATTGTCATTTTATACTTGCTATTATAAAACATCATCACCACTTTAAAGCACTTTACTAATGAAATAAAGTAGTAAGATTGTAAATTGTAACAATCTTCCTTTTTACTCTGTTGGGAATCATCATTCAAGAGACCAGATGCTTCTTTGCTCCAGTGGACAAAGGAACTCACACCCCACAGTTGCCCACTGTTCACACCTGGGGACCACCCCCCAACCCCCCCCTACGGACCTCACTGGCCAGCCAGTGTGGGTCAGCATGTGACCCCTAGGGTGTCACCAAACAAAACCAGATCTCTTGTCCCTCTTCTCTCTCTTCTCTTCTTGGTTTGCTCTGGAGAGCAGCTCCTGCTCTCTGCTCCCGGCTCTGCAAAGGGCAACAAGGCCCCAGCCCAGGTCAGCTCTGCTACCTGAGAAACCAGCTCTCTCGCCGGCCTGCTCACAGCAGCCTGCAAACACTCTTCTCCTCAACAGCAGCGACCTGCTTCGGATTAACTGAGAGTTGATGTCTTGTCTTGTTGTAATGTTTGCTTAGGTTGTGGTCAGTCATACAGTTAATCAGTTACTCGTATGTTCACACACACAGCAGTACGTCTCAGTTCTAGAACTTGCATGAAGCTAACCTCCTCCCTCTAACCTGGTACCTTTAGATTACATGAGCTAGGCTAACAAAGAAACTCACACCTTCCCTCTCACACACACCAGGTGGTCTCAGCGGCCATTTTGAGTAGTTTCTTTGTTTACCGCTATCTTGTGTAGTCTTCTTTGTTCAGGTCATGTGGTCACGGTGATCACTTTGAATTGGCTATCTTGCCTTTGTTTGTGTCCCCACAAACACACACACATACCCCTACACACACACATACACACACCTGTATACTAGATTGAACATTGTGTTTTACTCTGCTCCATTGTAAATAAATGCCTTTAAGTATAACTACTGGAGTGTTTAATGTTGCACAAGCGTGAATATTGCCAACCTCTACTTTGTAGAATTCCAATCCTTCAACTTTAACTTACTGTTGATTTGGTAATTTGGTTATAGCTAGTAAGCTAATTGTAATCGGAGTTCCAGATTAATGGTAATAAATTGAGACTAAAACCATATTGGCTATTTTGCCTATTAGTTAAGGCTGGTGCCCTGAGGACTTTAATTCATCATTAAATATTATTAAATATTATTCAATATTATTAAATATATTTAATATTAATATCTTTAATATTAATATATATTTTTAATTTATGATAGCCAATAAATTGATAGACAACCGAAATCCAACATATTTGGTGTCCAGCTCATGAGGTAGAGCTCAGACCCAACAACTCTTTTAACTTACTTCCAAAATCTCGAACAGTGAAGTTTCTGTTGCGGAGCTCCTTGGGTGTCTTGAAGAAGAACTTCTGGCCAACAGGAGGAAGGTCCTTGTCAACAGCAGTGACTATCTGGATCACCTGGTCAGGGAGCCAATAGAGAGAGAACAGTGAACCAGGGAACCCCAGAGAGAAAAGTCGGTTGGCTCACAGGTAAAATATTAGGAAGGAAAATGAAACAGCAACCTTATCCCCTCCCTCTAATCCAGAGGTGCATGTAGTTACAATCAAGCAAATTCCCTGGGTAAATATCTAACAAATAAAATCGTTCAGATATGTTCCACACTGTTTCGGTTAGATACAATGGACGGATCCTGTCAAACAGATAGATCAAATTACCTGTCCAACTCTGGAGTTTTCACAGACGAAGGTATCAGAGGGAACAGCCAGCTCAGGAGGGAACTCGTTCACATCCAGGATGTTAACCGTCACTGACACTTTGATGGACAGCAAAGGGTTGTCTGTAAGGGTCAACATGAAGTAATATATGATTATAAACTCACTGACACAGCCTAATTATTATGTGCCTGCAATGCTGTTCTCACAGCAACAAAATCATGTTGCTGGGAACTGATATATCTGGTAACCTAAAGATGTTCTTTAATTTTATGGTTTTATCATATAGTATTATTATTACCCTATAACATGTTTAACCCCTCTCTCCCCATTTTCAAATGTAACGCAGTAACACATTTACTCAGAAACATTTCTTAATTTGTTCTTTTATCTGAGAACATTTTTACACAGTGATTTACTTCTACTGATGTCTTTTCACTAATAGTATTGACACCCTTCACGTGTTGACGTGCTGACGTCAATTTAGTGTCGCATCTCCAGTCAGTTTCTGTTACTGGTAGAGTTAATTGCTGCTCTGTCTGAACACAGTCAATGTTGCTGTTTTCTTCATCACAGTGTCTAACTACCTGCTGTACATGTTAACTAACACTAGTTCTGCTCCAGCACTCAGACCTCTCTGCTCCTTTTAGCTACTTTCACTAACTCAGCAGTTATTTACATGCTGTTCAGATCTGCTAGTTAATTTAGCTTAGCGGTTAGCACTATGCTCTCTCTCTCTTCCTCTTTCTCGCTCACTCGGTGGTGTGTTGCTGTTACTTCAGTGTAGAGGATTGTAATGTTTATTCTTATATGTTTATTACATTTACATGTCTGCTGTCTTACTTTAGACACAGCTCCACTCACTAACTGGAGCTAACTGCGCACTCTAACTGCCATCCCTGAATAATTGATTTTCTAGTTATTATTATTATCATTATTACTTTTTATTATTATTATTATTATTATTATTACTTTTTTATTATTAAACACCCATGACTAAATAAACAACATTCAGAGCTAAGTTTGGAAGACAACAGCCACAGGTATTACTTAATTAATTTCCTCCATAATGACTGTGTGGGTGTGTGTTCATCAGATTAAAACATTTAGGAACCAGATGTGCACATTCACTCAAAGAGAGGAGTCAGCTTGTAAAAGAACAGAACAACTGAGAGCTGCTGTTGGATCTTGAGGTGATGTCAGCAGAGCTTCTCTTTATACAAGAAACAAATCAGTAATGAAATTAATTAATGGATGACAAGCTAGATTCAATAGTTAAAGGATGTCCATTATCAGAACGTTGAAGAGGTTTAAGCGACACAATTTCAATCGGTAAATCTGCTCCGAATGCAACTAAATCAAATAGCTTTTGGTTTTGTGACTTTAGTGTTAAAACTGCAGTCCTATAATATTAATAATTTTTATTTTATGGAACCAACAATGATCCACACACTGTTCAATATTTCCCTGATTATAAATGAACATTTCAGTCAGACTGACTCATCAGACATCAACTACTTCTCCCCTCCTTTCTTTCTCTCGTTTCTGCAGCAGAAAGAGTCTCATGATGACTTTAACTGTTTTATCTGCATCTCATGTTCATAATAGTTTGTTCATCATTAGATAAAAGACAAAAATACTCATTGAGAAACTTAATGATAATTCATGTTTTTATTTACAGTATATCCTTAGTCTGACTTTAGTAATTGGAAATCATTACTATTATTTATTTTTTATTCTAGTCATATGATCATATTACTTTATGCCATCACTACAACCAAATTTATCTGCAGATATCACTGTCACTGTCTTATATCGTATTAAGTACTTGGAATTAACAACTCTGCCTCTTTCACACGAACGAGCTCGTAGCTGGACAATTAAACCCAGGGTTAACTGAGCCAGTTGATAATCAGCGTCTTAGTACAGGTTATCAGGATAGCCAGCATAGGAGAGATATCCTGAGTATGTTGAACTTGCTTCATAGCACAGGCCTCAGTTTCATCTATTAATTAATGTAACTTTACTGTCAGTCTTCTGATCTGCATTTGTCATCCCTGCCTGTGCTGTTACTGACGAAAAGGACCTCTCTATAACATCCCTCTGTTAATGTGAGCACATTAGTCTGCACAAAACTGGGAATACTTTAATCACGAATTAAATATCACTCAGGGTTTATTAATTGGTTGACGATAGCTTATTGTATTACACAAAAACCTGTACTAGTAAAACACAAATTTTTACTAAAACTGGTTTCAGATATGTCCAAAATAATGTATGTTTCAATAGCTTTTACATTCACCATAAAATATGATTTACAGAAACAATGGCTGTTCCTAGTCTAACATGACATATTAATATTAATGCTGCTGCTGTGCTCTGTACTGGTGATCCCAGTCGTCACATCAGTTTTTGGCCACTAGATGGAATCAGACTTTACATGGTCCCCAGGTGTGTGTGTGTGTGTGTGTGTGTGTGTGTGTGTGTGTGTGTGTGTGTGTGTGTGTGTGACTGACTGTGAATGTGTGTGTCTGTGTGATTACTGTCATCTCCACATCTCCTTTGTCCAATCATTTTGGATCACCCTTTCTTTAACATGATCTTGTTTTTCTGTCTACAGCTGAATGTGACAGTCGGAGGATTTACATGGTTGCTCTGCTAATAAAGACGGTTGTCAGATTCTTGGGAGCCCATTGCCTCCTCAAGAAGCTTACAGGAGGAAATCAAATGGTGCATACACAGTGTGAATGAGTTAAGCTGCTTGCTCAAATGTACTTAATTTAGTTTCCACCACAGTTAAAACAGCTGCAGCTGCATTCCAATCAAACGTAGAGAAAACAAGGGGAAAGAGAGGCACAATCATATTGAACTGGAGTCTAACTAAAATAGGCCATGCATCCCTCAAGAATTTAAATTATCACAATGGTTTGTCTTTATATGTTCTAATAATGTATACCATAACTTTCATTCAAAGTTGTACAGTGCACAATTTGACATTGGTTTACTACAAAACTACAAAACATTTCATCTGTTGACAAAGGTAATGTTGTATGATGAGAAGCTCCAGATAAGCTGGTCAATGGATCATATGGTCAGAATGTTTTCTCAACTGATGTTTCCAAGTTCAAGAATCAACTTTCAATAATCCATTTGCTTTTAAGCAAACATGGATGAAAACATGCTCAGAAAAAATTGAAAACTTGAAATTTGAATTTTAGCATTTATATGACAGTTGGGTAAAATGTATCTGCTAATGTATGATATATGATATCCAAAGCTTTAGTTTGCTTAAGTTTTAGACTGTGTTTCCATCTGGTATTAATATTCAGTCTGTACCTGGATATTTTATCTGGATAATACTAAATGAGCATTCATGTAATCTTGAGTCTGCCCACAAATCTCATTAAGCACATTGGGTAGGAGGATCTGACCCATCTCAGATTAAGGGAAGCTGTTGGGATCTTCTTATGTTTCTTTTGACAAGTGCTCCTTGATAGCTTTTTAAAAGGCATACAAGTTACTGGCCTAATCATTGGGATTCAATGCCTTGCTCAAGGACACATGAGCAGGGATCAGATTGCCAAACTGCCAAATAATTAGTGGACAATCTGCTCTACTTGCTGAGATACAGCTGCTTCTAAACCTACAATTTCAATGATGTTGCTTTGCGCCTTTTATCATTTATAAACCAGAATTACATACAAAAGATAGTGAACTGAGGTGACACGTGGCTGTAGGTTAAAACAAAATGATCTTGGATGACCTGAGTGCTGAAGGCAGGTGCGCACCCCATGGGCTCAAATGCCCTGAGCAGCAAGTCCCTTTTTTTGATTCCCGACTGGCCAGAGCATTTGCTGCATGTCATTCTCTTGCTCTCTTGCTGCATTTCCTGTCAGTCTCTATCGAATAAAGTAATAAAATGGCCTACAAAATTATCTTTACTCCAATGAGAATGAAAAGTAATTGATAATGTTCAGAATCCTGTGAAGAAGACTGTGACATGTTTGTCGGGTGTGACTATGTCAAGTAAATATGATCAGTTAAAAAACATCTATAAAATAAGGGTTAGGGTTACTCTTTCACTTTCACTTTATGTACCAGTGGTAGGAGTGTTTGACTCATCGCTCTCAAAAACATGTGCAATCATCCAGCAACTATTTCACTGTCAGGCTGTTCATTTGTTTCCAGTTAGATTTGTAATACTTAAAGTAAAAATTTCAAACCCCATGGGGATGTAGCATTTTCAGATGCTTTCATATATGAGGTGACAGCCTGTATACAACTGTCTGGATCAGATGTGCTTTCTGGTTAATGACATTTTGCATTTGTTCAAATAGCCCTTGTGCTGAAGCTTTTGAGCCTGTGTGTAATTGAATATGTGGTGGTTCTTTGAGTGTAGCACTGTGTATGTGTGTATGTATGCACCCTGTTTGGACATATGTTGTGTGAAACCCAGTCAGTCTTGAAATGTAGAGATAATTATTCTGTTTGGTGTTGATTTCTCTTGTTTCATGGTTGTTCTTTGATCATTGGTGATGAGGTAGTTATTTTGACAGATGAACTGATTGACCTTTGTATCTGGTGATGTGATTGTCTTTGGACAGTTTGTCGCTTTATATAGAGGGTCTGAAACAAGAGAATCAAAAATGATACTATTGTTTTTGTATGCTTGTTCTGAATGCAGGACGTTGTTGTGAAATACTTACTGACTTTGGTTGCCACTGCAGTAATATTGTGCTGAACAGCTGTCTCTCTGTCCACGTATTCATTAGTGGAGATGGTTCCCTCAACAGTGTCAATGTCAAAACAGCTGTCAGACTCTGTGTGCCATTCCAGTGAATACCTGCAGAGACAAGACCAGTCCTCATGAGAGGGTAACAAGTTCAAGTGGTGAACTGGGTGATCTGTCATCAAAAGGGCTCATAGAGATACTCTCACAAGGGTCACAATAAAGAAAACCCATTAACCCATTTATACCGGATGCTGCGCAGCGTAACGCAACATTGCCCCTCCCGCCGGTTGCTGCGTAGCGCAGCATTGTTGATTCCTCGCCATTTTGATGACGCATGCAGCATATAAATATGTAAAATATGTATAAATATATCATGAAAATGACGAGGAATCAACAATGCTGCGCTACGCAGCAGCCAGCAGGAGACTCAATGCTGCGCTACACACTGAAAGGTAAAAGCTAGGATAGGAATAAACAAGGTTAAATATTTATACCAAATCTGAATCAAAAAATGTTTGAGTTCTCTTCTGTACTTTGACAGTGGCTACATGCAGTACTGGGTGCTGTTAATATTGTTCAAAACACAAGCTAATGAAGAGCGTGTTACCTGACAGCGCTGCTGCTGGCATCCAGGTCGTGAGCTGTCACTGAGCCAATGATGGTTCCTGGAGAAGTGTCCTCATACATATCCATATAATAGGAGGTCTTGGTGAAGACAGGAGGCTCCTCCATGTCGAGGACATTCACCTTTACTGTTGCTGAGTCCTTGAAGGGACCCAGGTGGAGGAAATGGGGGTCCAGCTGTGTGTTGGATGCCTGCACCTTGAAAGTGTATGACTTTTTGGATTCATAGTCAAGGGTCTGCAGAAACACAAGAATGAAGTAATAGAGAGACGTGGAAATATAGAATCAGAATCGTAAAATAACTCAGACTGGTATTTTCATAACCATATAAGGGCTGTATAGTGTACTTGAAAAAAAAGTAACATAATTTTCTTACATTATTTTGTTACATCTCAGGCAAATGCGGTAAGAACATGAATGTCTTGTCCACCAAAATGAAAACAACCCCACTTTTTGTATGAGAAAAAAAAATCTTGGTATGGTATGAGAGCTAGTCATTTTATTCTTTCAATATAAATATTATTATTATTATGTGCCTGCAATGCAATAGCATTGAAGGCATATTTTATTATTCTGCATACTTACTCGTCTTATTCATCTTCCGTATCGAAATTTGAAAAAAACAAGCCAATATTTACTGTATATATCAATGAGTGTGGCTCGATTGGGAATTGTATGCTATGACTTTTCTAAGTGATTCGAGTAACCATGGCGACGTAAATGACGATAAAAGGTGAAAAAATTCTGATAGAGAATGAATGGGGAGACGTCTTGAAAAGGACCAACTTTGGAGCTCTACTGCTGCGTCATACTTCAATGTAGAAAAATGGTTGAAATGTTAAACGGGTCACGAGACTTGAGACTCTTTTGGGTTAAATTGGTATTTTGACAACTATTACAGTTTACACAAAACCACAGTTTACGTTTTCTGTCATTTTTAGACCATTTCAGATTTATAATAGGTGTGTATTGCACAAAATGTTCAGAGCTAGAGTGGATGACATCATAACTAGAGTGGCAGAAGCTCTAGAACTCCTCCGAAAGAAACCTGTTTAATATGTCTTCAAGACCACACAGTCTTCACACATCATGGCTTCCTCAGTACTAGAAAAATTGTCCTGTTTCATAGAATGTGTCTACCTTAGCACAGAGACTTATAGAATTTAAACATGAGCCTCGAAGCGATGGGAGTACCTTCACCTTCACCTCTCCCATCGATTACAATACAAATTCAGGAGCTGATTTCCCGAGAAAAAGTGACATTTTTCTGTAACTCGCTCCTGTGCTCCTGTTTTGGCTTTAGAAACACCAAAGCCAGATATGCAGTGCACAAAGATCTTGATCTGGCCACAGTCCGGGTTAGAGAGTCACACCCAGATCTGAGTCAGCTCTGTGTCTTCCAGCTACACACAGGTGTTCGAACCAGCTCGTTAAGACTCTTTGATCTCTGTGATGTTTATAAAACAGACACACTGACACACACACAGACACACACACACACACACACACACACACACACACACACACACACACACACACACACACACACACACACACACACAGACACACACACACACACACACACACACACACACACACACACACAGACAGAAAGCTGTTTACAAATTAGTGCTTATAGAGAGAAAGATTACAGTTCAACAGTAAATACAGCAGCAGACATAATGAATTCACTCTGAGCTTTGAGATCAAACTGTTCAGCCATCATAGTAGCTCTCCCATAGACTGCAATACACACTTGCACACACACACACCACCACCACCACCATCACCATCCCCACCCTTCACCCTTCATAATGTTTTATCACTGAAGGTAGGCTAAATAACAGACACATCTCTGTATAATCTGATATACACTACATCCTCCATAGTGATCAATTGAATCAACAACTAAATAATAACCCCAAAAAATGCCATCTGAGTATATGAGTATATTAGTAATTATCAGGTGTATGCTCAGGCTCCAAAATGCATAACTACAATTAATTGGTTGATTTCATTGCTGTTATCACCTGGGAACTGATATATCTGGTAACCTAAAGAAGTTCTTTAATCTTATAGTTTCATCATATATTATTATTATCACCCTATAACATGTTTTACCCCTCCCTCCCCATTTTCAAATGTCACGCAGTAACATGTTTACTCAGAAACATTTGAACTGACTTTTTTCATTAATTTATCTGAGAACATTTTTACACAGTGATTTACTTTTACTGATGTCTTTTAACTAATACTAGTGACGCCGTTCTCTGCTCCTTTTAGCTACTTTCACTAACTCAGCAGTTATTTACATGCTGTTCAGATCTGCTAGTTACTTTAGCTTAGCAGTTAGCACTATGTTCTCTCTCTCACCCTCTTTCTCGCTCGCTCAGTGTGGTTTTGTTGTAACTTCAGTGTAGAAGATTTGGATGTTTATTACATCTTCAGCGATGTCTGCTGTCTTACTTTAGGCACAGCTCCACTAGCTAACCGGAGCTAACTGCGAAGTCTAACGATCATCCCTGAAAAGTTTCCTCAAAAAAAGATAGACAACTCTTTTTAAAAATCCCACAATTTCCAACCTTCATTGACTATTTTTATATCGAAAATGTAGAGATATATTTATCCTGTATCACCCAGTTTTGGTCTCATTCTGATATCTTTAACGGTTTTTGAGGAAGTAATGGGAGTACCCTCCACCTTTCCCATTGACTGCAATACAAATTCAGGAGCAGGTATGACGTGGCAGAAATGGGCAAAGCTGATTCTGATTGGCTAATTAAACTAATTCATTCTTAGCCTTTTAACTCAGGTATGAGAGCAACTCTAAGGTAAACCAACACGATGTATTTGTGTGTACTTGTGTGTGCATGTTGATGTGTGGTTCTTTGCGTGTGTGTACATGTCTTTCTATAGATGTGAGGGCAGTTTTGGTTAAAAACCATTATTGTGGCCAGTTCACTGTCAGGACAAGTCTTCTATGTCTATGACATGCATGAAACTGAAAGTAACGTCCTTTGTACAGATTGAAACGTCAGGAGTGAAGTACACACACCAAGCAGCAGGCATATTCAAAATTTCTCAGGGAATTTTTTTAGTTTATAGTCTATGGTTTATACATTTTAAAAGAATTAAATGCACAGCAGAAGTTTCAAACTGAGACCTAAAGGATGATTTATTGCTTTTCATTGAATCAGCATTTTTTAGAGGGATAAACAATCTACATGTGATTAGTCCTGTGTCTAACACTAGTACATCATAAACCAGAATCCTTATCATTAGTTATTTGTTTGGGCATTTCTGGCCTTTGTTATAATATGTGATACTGAGAGAGATACAATGGCTCCGAGAGCTCAACAAACTGCAGAAAACACATGCAAAGACTAAAACGCTGCAAAAACTCACAACACATGTAAATACACAAACCTGCTTTAAATTCAGAAAGCATCTTCATCAATTTGACAACACATGCGCTGCAAAAAAACTCACAACAAACACTGTGAGAATTCAGTCCTAGAACACAAAGGAAGTGTTTCCAGAGGACACAAGTGTAGGTGTGTCAGTGGGAGATGGGGCATGAAGGCATAATCATAACCACAGTGGCCCGGGTTTGAGCTCTCAGGGCCACCGTAGAGAGAGACAGAAAAGTTAGGGGAGAAATCCTTGCTGGATTAAAACCCAGGCTGCTGGATTAGCGTTAATGGTATGTGCTCTACCAGGTGAGCTAACAAGGTGCCTTCATGTAAAGTACTCTGATGTATCCTGAATATGCTCTGTTCCAAAACACTGTCATCCCTAATGTTTTTACTAAATGAGGGACAGTTATAATTCTAACTTGGAGAAGACTCATCCAAACATGTTAGACTCACGAAACAATGCTTATATTTATTCTCTAATAAAACTTTCAGCTGGTGGTGTGTGGGTGAGTTCCTATGGCACACAATGCTGTGTGTCTGTCCCTCTTTCTCATGATTCAATAACAGCTTTTTAAGTTAGTATGCCTTTACAAAAATCATGAATGTTATTGTACATCATTACTGAAATCTAGTGATATAATTTTACATTTTTGTTTAACATAATTGAAGAAGAGGAAGCCTCAGAGCCTCCTTCATGAAGAAATAGGTTAGATTTAAAAAAGGGGCTACCAAATCATGTGCACCAAACTAGCGTAACCAGGAAAAGCTAGTCTGGAGCCCTGAATGTGGAATTCCATTTAGGAATCTTAATCAGTTTGAAATGGTACCACATGATATGAAATATAATCACATCAGAAATATCATAAATAATAAATTTCCTTCAGCAAATTATTCACATCCTTGTCTATATACTGTATACATAGATTCAACAGGTATGATATCTGCCTATTAAATCATTTTATTGAAAAATGTGCATTAGAAGTAAGTTTTTATTGACAAATTCTCACAATAATCCACATAATTTGTACATCTGTGTACACAAGACATTACAGTGAATGAAGTGGGAAAGCTGTTAAAAGCTCAAAGGTGAGACTGAGATTACTCAACTCTTACTGTCTGCAGGAAATGTGTGACAGCAGGACTATTATTCAGCCTTTGAATCTGTTCTGTTGTTTGGACAATTCTCAATGACAAACACTGAGTATCAACAAACAGACCAACACTCAGTCTGCACTCTAACACAATTAGCGACAATGACAATGAAAATATATATGAAACTGATTTGCTATCATGTCTGCTGTAAAATGGTGAACACAGGACAGCAGAGAGCAACTGCAAACCCAATCAACAAGCTCATTAACATCACTAATCTACGTCTACTAGGGTTGCACGGTATACCGGTACCAGTATAGTACCGCGATACTAGAGTTTTGAAAACGGTACTATACCAGCATTTAAAAACAAACGGTACTTTTAGTCATTTTATTGAATGCAAATGAATTGGTAAATTGGAGCCTGTCTCTTTAAGCACTGCGAGGCCAGCGAGTGTGACGTATGACTCGCATGTTTAGACTGAGGAGGAGAGAGAAACGACAAGTCGCGTCTTATACAGACGGAGCGGGTTGAAGAAAATACAGTAGATAGAGATGGCAGCTGCAGAAAAGCCCGTACTTGTGGTCAAAATGGGGGCCCGAAGTACGGTGTGGAAATATTTCGGGTTCAAACCGAACGATAAAGGCGAGCCACTGAACCCAGAGGCACCGCAGTGCAAGCGATGCTACAAAGTGTGTCTCGCAAAAGCAGGCAACACTTCAAACCTGTCGAAACATTCAAAGGACAACCATGCGGACTTGTTCCGAGACTTCAGTCAAGAACGACAGGTGATAATGTTGCTCACCTGTTCACTGCACTGTAATGTCAATGAAAGAAGTACAAAGCCCCTCCCAGCCCAGTAGTAAACCTACAGTAGCCTGCAAACAGAGAGCTAAAACATGTCCATGGTTAATAAATACATTCAAAAATATATTTTTAAAAATTAAATGACATTCTTTAAATATTTAAATAACCCATTAAGGCAATACATAATATAATGAAATATTTTTTACAAAAAGTATCGAAAAGTATCGAAATACATATTGGTATCGGTATCGAAACAGAAATTTGGTATCGTGACAACCCTAACGTCTACTCAACTAATACTTCTGAATATTTGAAGACAAGTCGTATCAATACTTTGAAAAATCTGCAGAGATCAATAGGCAATGTAAGCAAACCTAACCAATGAGAGAAGACTAAATGTTGGTGCTGAAAACCATGGATGAATGGGCTATCTCATTTCTAAAATAAGAGACATAGCTGGGCAGGTTTCTTGCTCAGAAAATGGCTGTCCTGTCTGCTCTGATTTAGAGGATAGTCTAAAATAAAAGCCTCTGCTTGATGTGGTATGACATTTCTGCTGTGTGTTCCGGTGTGTGCTTCTCTGTGTGTATGTATGTGATTGTCATATGAGGTGGTATCTGTCTAGATGGAGCAGTTAACAGTTCAAGTTTTTCTGAGTCCTTAGATCACTCCTTTTGGAGGAGCTATTCTCTGTGATCTTCTTTCCTGTTAAAACCTTTATGAGGCGTTAAAATAAGTGAAACTGAATGCCGTGCGCCACTACGAGCAAGTGTCATATAACGAAGTTCATGTTAAGTAAAAGAAATGCAAGACTTTTTCACTGCAACTGACTGGATATCGTATCAAAATAAAATAAATCTAGGACAGTATAAAAAACGTATGACTTCTTTCTTTTCTCTCCATATTCCTCCTCCTCGATATGTATCACACATCATCAGGAGAACCCAATGGCTGACTCTGCAAAATGAAAACTGTGTGCATGAGAGTGTGTGTGTGTAAAGCCTTTGTGTGTCAAAGGCATTATCTGGTCTAATAGCTTGGTTCAAGGGAAGGTTTAGAGGTAGAATGTTTGCGATCAAAACCAGATCAGCACATTCCTCCGACGCTTAGATCACTGACAGCAGTTCACACGAAAAATGCTGTTGCAAGAATGAAGAATGTGATTTTGAACACTTGACAATACAGAGAGAGAGAGAGAGAGAGAGAAAATGTGGCCTGACAATCTCCTTGGTACAGCTTCTTCAGCTCAGCAGGTATGGGATGTTTAATTCCATATTTGGTACACTTTAAAGACAGGAGTTCTTCCTTCATGTACATTATTTTCTTCATCATCAGACGAAACAACAACGAGTAATAAAGATGTCAATCAACAAAAAATATACTGCAAAAAAACTATGAGCTATGAGGACTCGCTGCCACCAGCGCATCATTTAAGCAATCTTCATTGCACTAGAGGGAAGCACTCATCTCCAGGATATTTTGGCTTCAATTTTGGACAGTGGGAGGAAGTGGAGACACATTGTGCATCTTTATATAAAGTTATAGGTGCTGACAGTAATTGTTAATTAAAAAACATGAGCAGAACTATAAGTAATACCATGGTTGTATGCCTCTGTCATTTTTTTCCGGTTACATCCCTGTTTATCCAGAGTCATAACATTATTAATTATTAGTCATAATTGCTACATGAATTCTTGAGTTATGACTAAAATCATGTTTTGTGATGTCACCATGATTATAACCTTTAACCACCAAAATGTAACCAGTTTATCTTTGAGTCCAGGTGAACGTTTGTGCCAAATTTGAAGAAATACCCCCAAGACATCACTCACATATTGTGTTCACAAGGCCAAAAACATGTTTTGTGAGGTCACATGCCCATGAACTTTAACCCCTGACCACCAAACTGTAATTACTTAAACCTTGAGATCAAAGGAATGTTTGTACCAAATTAGAAGAAATTCCCCCAAAGCATTACTGAGATATCGTGTTCATGAGAATGGGACAGATGGATGGTCAGATGGACCCAAAGACATAATGGATAAAAACAGATTACACCTAAATTTCTCACTATTGATAACTCCTCCATTTCACCCTCCCCCCAGGTTAAGAGTCTGGGTGTCATCCTTGACAGCACACCATCCTTTCAATCCCACATCAGTAACATTACCCGGTCTGCCTACTTCCACCTACGAAACATTAATCGCCTCCGCCCCTCCCTCACCCCCCACACTGCCGCCATCCTTGTCCACAGCCTCGTCACTTCCCGCCTGGATTACTGTAACTCTCTCCTCTTCGGCCTCCCTCTTAAATCTCTCCATAAACTTCAATTGGTCCAGAACACAGCTGCCCGTATCATTACTCGTACCCCCTCCATCCACCACATCACTCTTGTCCTCCAACAGCTCCACTGGCCTCCGGTTCAGTTCCATATTCATTTCAAAGTCCTTCTATTAACATTTAAGGCCATCCACAACCTCGCCCCCCCATATCTGTCCGACCTCCTCCATGTTCCCGCTCCCTCAGATCCTCTTCCTCCACACACCTGTCTGTCCCCTCCGCCCGTCTCACCACCATGGGGAGTAGAGCATTCAGCTGCTCTGCTCCCCGTCTCTGGAATCTACTACTACCCCAACTCAGAAATATCCATTCATTCCCCCATTTCAAATCCCAACTCAAAACACATCTGTTTAAAACTGCCTTTTCCATCTGATGCCAATTGCTCTGTCACTTTTGTATTCTTTTTATTTTTATATTTCATTTTTATTGTTGCTTCTTCTTAATGTGTTTTTAATCTCAATTTGTGTAACTGTGTATGGTGTCCTTGAGTGCCAAGAAAGGCGCCTTTAAATAAAATGTATTATTATTATTATTAAATTCTGAATACCTACCTACCAAGGGCCAGCCGGAACATATACAAGAAGTTTTTTATTCCCTATGCCATGCAGGCACCTAACACAAAATGACTGTATCTGAGAACACTGGTTTCTTATTTTATAAGGTTTGCTCTCTGTTTCTTTTATTTATTTATTTACCTATTTAACGTATCTGCTGTTACCTGCTCATTTGCACAATTGTATGTTGTACATGTTACATTTTTTTAATGGCATGTCTTCTTATGTGGATTATACGTATTTTTATTTTACCTCCTTTGGCAGAAGATAAATTTCCACTGAGTTGGACGATAAAGTCAATCAGTCAATCAGAAAAGAGCTACAAACCAACCAATCAGAATGTAGCTATAAATCTACCAATCAGAATATGGCTACAAACCAACCAATACAATACCACTACAACCCAACTAACCAATCAGAATACAGCTATAATTCAACCAACCAATCAGAATATGGCTACAAATCAACCAATCAGAATACAACAACAAATCAGCTAATCAGAATACAGCTACAAACGAAACAATAAGAATATGGTTGTAAATCAACCAATTAAATTTCAGCTACAAGGCAACCAATCAGAATGCAGCTAAAAACCAACCTATAAGAATACAGCTACAAACCAACTAACCAATCAGAATACAGATACAAATCAACCAATCTGAATTAAAAGTATTCCTTTGAGGAGTACCGGAGATATTGTGTTCACAAGGCCAAAATTGTGTTATTTGAGTTCACCATGACCTTGACCTTTGACCTCTGAAGAACAGACAACCCTAAAACTTAATACCTTTGACCCTTGTTTTTGCCGGCGCAGAGGCATAACAATGGAATGGATCAAGAAGGAGCAACCATACTGTGATGTTAAATTGCAGGTAACAGGTTGCACACCTCCCCCTCCTCATGAAGGTAACAACTACCAACAGTCTTACTGTGTTATTTCTGACACAGGGGAAGGTGGCAGTCTCTCCAAGGCAAAGCGTCTGTTGGACAGCAACAGCATGCTGGATGCTGTTGCATTACCTGAGCTTTGCTTTGCGGTGAAGATTCAGCTGTTTAGCAGAAAACAAAGAAATTCTCCCCGTCGGGGAATCGAACCCCGGTCTTCCGCGTGACAGGCGGAGATACTGTCCACTATACTAACGAGGACTGTTGCTTCCCTTACAGCTCTGGGACATACTTGGTGTTCCCACCAGTACCCATGGGTGTCACCGTATATGTCACATACATCTAAAGGATTTTTGATTTAAACGAGCCTAATCCTTCCCATCTATTGGAAACTTTAATTTAAAAAATGTGCATGATGTGTTGAGTTTCACTCATAATATCTTACCACTGCTGTAATGAGTGTATGTGCAGCTGATAATGAGTGTGTTTACCTTTTTTAAGACTACGATTCCCTCTTGACTGTGGCCATTAGAGATGATGTCAAACATGTTGCCCTCATCGCCTGGAACAATGGCATAATCCACCTCTGCATTGCTACCAGTATCCAAATCGCGGGCCTGAATCCGACCCACTGCTGAGCCAACTGATGCAGACTCTGGCACTCGAAGATGGAAAATACCTGAAAGAATGAAGAAAGGCAACGTACAATTTAGGAAAAAAACATCCATCTTAACAGACAAACCAATCAACAATTCATTAATCCATCCAAACATCACTGTTGAGATGTTCTTACTCTTAGCAAAGCGCGGTGGGTTGTCGTTCACGTCACTGAGGGTAATATTGATGGTGGTGGTGGAGGCCAGCCCCCCCAGCTGACCTCCCATGTCCTTGGCTTGGAGAAGAACCTGGTACTCCTCTTTCACCTCTCGATCCATGTTGGCCAATGCTGTCCTGATCACTCCTGGTGTGGGGAAAATTAGAAAATTAGAAATGAACTATTCTGTAACCCATGTCATGTTTTTTATGTAATTAAGTTTAATCCCCAGATTTCTATCCTATACAGTGCTGCAATGTTTTGTTCAGCACAATAATCTTCACTAATTAACAAAACTTTTTTGACTTTTGAATAAATACAAGTATAAACGAAGTACACCATGGACACATGACTGAAACGTCACCACCTTGTAATTTTATTTGGCTCTCACCTCTTCTACAAAAGCCTTTCCACCTAGAGAGTTAGTAAAATGGAACCTTATGAGGAACTATGCACGTTTTGACCATAGGAACCAGAGTCTAAATTTAGTGCTGGTAGTGGTAATCGAAGTATCCCAAAATGGTACCTGGTCGGGGGGTAGTACTTTCAAAAGGTTCAGGAACTTTGGGATGTAGTGTACATAACTGGCCGGGCATCAGTCACAAGCTATTAAGGAAGTTCATTGTAAGGACATGCAGAGTTACAGACCCACAATTAACACTCTATGACTCTTTCCACCATCAAACTATTAAATTGATAGGAAACAGAGACAAAGGACCCCTCTCCCACAAACAGTCCATGCTTTTAGCATGCCAGAGAGACACAGAACCAGACCAAAGGTCAAAGGGTCAGCTCCAGAGGATCAACCAATGGGCACAAGGCAACTGGAGAATATAGGTAAAATCTCGAGTTTGTGTGTATATATATATATATATATATATATATATACACACACATATACACACACATATGTATATATACATATATATATGTGTATACATATATATACATATATATACATATATATATGTGTATACATATATATACATATATATATACATATATATACATATATATATATGATGAGTTGGATCAGATGGCGGGGGAAGACGCCCCGCAGACCTGGCAGGCCCAAACGGGTTGTGAGGGTCTGCTGGGAAAGCCTTGCGGAAGAACCCGTCAAGATGATTTTCAACGCACACCTCCGGCAGAGTTTCGATTGCGTCCCGAGGGCGGTGGCGGACATTGAGTCCGAATGGGCCTTGTTCCGCTCTGCTATTGTTGATGCGGCTGTTGCAAGCTGCGGCCGCAGGGTAGCTGGGACCAGTTGTGGCGGTAACCCCCGTACCCGCTGGTGGACACCAGGGGTGGGGGAAGCCATCAGGCTGAAGAAAGAGGCCTACAGGGTGTGGTTGGCCTGTGGGTCTGCGGAATCAGCTGACTGGTACCGGCGGGCCAAGCAAAGTGCAGCCGCGGCAGTTGCTGAGGCAACATCTCGGGCGTGGGAGGAGTTCGGTGAGACAATGGAGGAAGACTATCGATCGGCTCCAAAAAGGTTCTGGCAAACCGTCCGGCGCCTCAGAGGAGGAAGGCGGGAACTCGCTCACACTGTTTAATGTGGGGGCGGGGAGCTGCTGACATCAACTGAGGATATAGTCAGACGGTGGAAGGAATACTTTGAGGAGCTCCTCAATCCCACCAACACGTATTCCGTGGAGGAAACAGAGCCAAGAGACCTGGGGATGGATGATCTAATCTCCGGGGCAGAAGTCGCAGAGGTAGTGAAACAACTGCGCGGTGGCAGAGCCCTGGGGGTTGATGAGATCTGTCCTGGGTATCTCAAGGCTCTGGATGTTGTAGGGCTGTCTTGGTTGACACGCCTCTGCAACATTGCGTGGACATTGGGGGCTGTGCCTCTGGAGTGGCAAACCGGGGTGGTGGTCCCCATCTTTAAGAAGGGTGACCAGAGGGTGTGTTCCAACTACCGGGGAATTACACTCCTCAGCCTCCATAGTAAGGTCTATGCCAGGGTACTGGAAAAGATGGTCCGGTTGATAGTTGAACCTCAGATCGAGGAGGAGCAATGTGGTTTTCGTCCTGGGCGTGGAACTGTGGACCAGCTCTTTACCCTCGCTAGGGTGCTGGAGCGAGCATGGGAGTTTGTCAATCCAGTCCACATGTGTTTTGTGGATTTGGAGAAAGCTTACGACCGTGTTCCCACTCCGGGAGTATGGGGTGGATGGCCCCTTGTTAGTGGCCATTAAGTCCCTGTACCAAAGGAGTGTGAGTCTGGTTCGTGTAGCCGGCAGTAAGTCGGGCCTGTTCCCGGTGAGGGTTGGACTCCGCCAGGGCTGCCCTTTGTCACCGGTTCTATTCATAACTTTACGGACAGAATTTCTAGGCGCAGCCGGGTGGTGGACGGGTTTGGGTTCGGTGGCGGGAGGATCTTGTCTCTGCTTTTTGCAGATGATGTGGTCCTCTTAGCTTCATCGAGCGCCGACCTTCAGCTCTCACTTGGGCGGTTCACGGCCGAGTGTGAAGCGGCTGGGATGAAGATCAGCACCTCCAAGTCTGAGGCCATGGTTCTCAGCCGGAAACGGGTGGATTGCCCACTCCGGGTCGGGGGGGGAGGCTTTGCCTCAGGTGGAGGAGTTTAAGTATCTCGGGATCTTGTTCACGAGTGAGGATAGGATGGAGCGGGAGATTGACAGGCGGATTTGGGCGGCGTCAGCAGTGATGCGGCCGTTGTGGGGAAGAGGGAGCTAAGACGGAAGGCGAAGCTCTCGATTTTCCGGTCGATCTACGTTCCAATCCTCACTTATGGTCATGAGCTTTGGGTAATGACCGAAAGAACGAGATCGCGAATACAAGCGACCGAAATGAGTTTCCTCCGCAGGGTGGCCGGGCTCAGCCTTAGAGATAGGGTGAGGAGCTCGGTCATCCGGGAGGGACTCGGAGTAGAGCCGCTGCTCCTCCATGTCGAGAGGAGCCAGTTGAGGTGGTTCGGGCATCTGGTGAGGATGCCTCCTGGACACCTCCCCGGGGAGGTGTTTCGGGCATGTCCCACTGGGAGGAGGCCTCGGGGCCGACCAAGGACACGCTGGAGGGATTATATCTCTCGGCTCGCCTTGGAACGCCTCGGGATTCTCCCGGAGGAGCTGGTGGAAGTAACTGGGGAGAGGGCTGTCTGGACCTCTTTGCTGAGGCTGCTGTCCCCGCGACCCGGATCCGGATAAGCGGGAGACGACGAACGAACGAACGAACGAACGAACGAACGATGTATCTTACATTATATGTTCTGTCCCTCCACTGACACACACAATCACATACATATGTAAATATACTGTATATGTATGTGTATGTGTGTGTGTGTGTGTGTGTGTGTGTGTGTGTTACAGGGGGGCAAGGTTCAAGGTTCAATTGCTTGTACAGGTCCCAACTGAAATGGGAAACTGGTCACAGTTGCTAATGGCTTCCAATAGTCTTTTCCTTCAGTGCAGTCTATTCATAAAGAGGCTGGATGGTGAGTGATGCTGCTCCTCAAGGCCAAAATTAGAGGTGACACTCCCTGTTCGGAGTAATAACTGCTCAGTGGAGATGTCTGGTAAAGGACTGAAAAGCTTTATGTCCCTTTCAGTGCTTGTTTTAGCATTCAGGTGCAGGACTGAGGAGAAACCCACCTTCAGAACTACTTGTCATGACTGATTGAATTTTATGCTTTCTAGGAAAGTGAAGACAGCAGGGAGTGTGAGCTGTAGGTTCATTAAAAAGTCATGTGTTATACAACTGTATGATGAACACTTGGTTTATTATGGAAGTTGTAATGGAAAAGTTTTAACATGTCACGTGCTGCTGTCCTCTCACCTGTCTTGGGGTCCACAGAGAAGTAGGGTTGTCCATGAAGGATGCTGTAAACGATGCGTGCACTGTTGCCATATGTGGGGTCATCTGCATCTGTGGCAGTCACCTGTGTCACATAGGTTCCTGCACGCATGCACACACACACACACACACACACACACACACACACACACACACACACACACACACACAAACACACAAACACCTTATGTAATCAACGATATATCCTTGTTAAAGTGTAATGCACCATACTACAGAAGAAAGAACCAGGAATGATCAGATCAGTTAGTTAGAGATTGTCCTCCTGTACAAGCAGCGTATGTTCATTAGATTAACATGTGGTCTTTGTTCTAGATTTAGAAAAAATGATTATAATGCTCATAGATGAAGACTTGATTTTCGACTTGTAATGGAAAAGTCAAAGCTTATCATTGACGTTCATTTAAAAATATAGAGTTGCCTATATTTTTCTAAATATAGAAAGATGCTGAAAAATACATGATTAAAGTAATTACATATTTGACCTGCATGTTCATTTGGAGAGCTGCACAGTGATTTACCTGAGCAATCCATTCTTGTCAAGAAACAGCACAGCAAGGAAGGTTTTTTTGTGGGGCCATGCTGATGGCAACAGTGTGAAAAGCTCACTTGACCAAACCCAATTAAAAACTAGCTTCACTGTATAAACGAAAGTTCAATAGCAATTAAGAAAGAGAGGAGAGGGAGGAAAAAAAGCAAAAATGAACTGCAAACATCTCCTGGTGGCAAACAGGAAGCTACAGTCCTGGTGAAACATGTAGGCTAAGATGGGCAATCACACTAAACCTTTGTTGATCCAAATAGAAAACAAGGAGTAGAGAGAGCAATCATATTTTTACTGCAATGGCTACTTTAATCAGGACTAGATAGGTGAGGTATAAAGGAAATGGAAAGCAGTGGGGACGTGACAAAGAAGCTCACAGTCTCCATATCCTGCTCAGCCAGAACTGTTCCTGCAGTCGGGATGAAAACATTAACTGTAATTGATTGTGGAAACTGTGCCTACTGTCAGCCACTTCATAATAACAGCTTGTTAAAATTCTATTTCTCAGTTTTTCTACCTGACTTGTGAAAGCACATCTCTCCTTAAAGCAGATAAATTGTGATAAAAACTGAAACATTGGTTGGTATGAAACAGAAGTCACTTAGCTAAACATCTAGTTTGTTGTAGGGGCACATTATGGGGGGGCATATTCTCCAGCGCATTTGCCACATATCTCAGTTTTAATATACATGGAAATTCATTTTAGTTTCATTCTATTCCATTTTCTTTAATGTTAATGGATGTTCAAGGACATTTTTATTCCATGTTTAAAAACAAATCTACTGCATCTTGACTTGTTTAGTTCAAAATTGTCAGAGTAAAATTTTATCAGAGTAAAAAGCAAAGGAAATGTTAGACAGCTCAGCTTCCAGCTGCTGGAGATGTCTTTTAATCCCCTGGTCCGTTTATAATGGGAAGGAGGACGCCCTGTGGATAATTTAGCTGCTGGTAAAAAACCTCCTGAACCTCTGGATCACAGATTATTAAAGAAACAAATGTAAGCAGTCTTAGCTCCCAGCCCCGCTCTGACATCCTGTATCCGCTAAACTGCTTCCGTGAATCACTGCGACAGTGAATCATGTGTTGGTGAAACACTGTATCTGTGCATCTCTGATTTTTAATTAGATTTTTAACCTGAACCTGCTTTATCTGGTGTTTCTACCGCTTAAAATGCCCTGGTCCGTTTGTTTTGAAGAGGAGGACACCTCTGTGGATAATTTGGCTGGTAAAAACCTCCTGAACATCTGGATCATAAATTATAGGAAAAGCTATTGCATCAAAGGTTAGCAGCAATCTCAGCTACCGCTAAAAACCTCCTGAACAACTGACACTGGAGGAATCCAAACCAAGGGAAGCTTACGACAATGGTGATGAGAGACATTCATTCATTTCATTCATTCATTCAAGTTGGAACAATAACCTGAAAGTCCGAGAAACATGAGAAATGCAGAAACAGTATACTTTTGATGAAAGGTGCAAATTCACATCTTAAATATACAGTTTTTGGTAACATTTAATTAGTAATACCCTATTATGTTGTAAACGTTAGTTGCCATCCACCTAGATTACTTAGAAAAGTTATTTATTAGCATTACTATCCACAATAAGTAGCACAAATAGTGGAAACAGCTATCAATGTGCTGTTTTAACCCTCAGCAATAAAATACAGCACATCTTCTTTGTAGCATCCATATTGCTTCCACAGTCATACTTAAAGCACATGAGCACACCGAAGTCGAGAGAATGACTTTGCAACGTGGGAAATAGGACAATCCAAGGAGCACATGAATACAGTATTGTACTCGGTTTTGATCTAGTCTTGTTTTTTTCTATTTGCTTCAAGAATTGAATGTCTTGCTGAGTTAATAAGACAAGATAAATACCTATATGGAATACAGGATATAAAAAAATGTCTAATTTGCAGATGATATATTAACATTTTAAGTAGATCCCAGCATTGTTCTCCAGTTTAAATGAAGATGCACTGTAAATGCTAACATACAAATTAATTAAATATGATAAGTGAACCAAACTCAGTTTTCATCAACCTGTTATGTACACTCATTTTAAATAAGTAAGTAGTAATTTGGGGTTGGAAAACATGCTTAACTTGATTTATCCCAGTTAAGTCAAATTAGAAAAGATAAGTTATTGTACCCAGTGTGCTTTGGGCGTTTTTTGGACATGCTCAGACCTGCCTCATCTACTTCACGCTACCAAAACATTGCAACACATGTCCACATCAACTGCATGGTCAACCTGACCTGGTGGTCAAGAAAGTTATGTGGAATGTGGAAAACTGAGAATGAGGAAACTCCGTGTTTTCCGTTACAGAAAGAGAGCTAAGTCACACTACAGGATTTTGAAAATCCTGACCGAATTTGAAATCGGGATGCATCACACACATAAGGAGAATCTTAACAGATAATCTTCTTTAGTGTGTGATGTGCCACAATTCTCAGATCTTAGAATTGTGACACATCACACACTACAGGATGATATTAAGATTGTCGCACCTGGCGGAGCAGCGTACCACCTCACGTCATCTGACGTCACATGATTAAATGAGGAGCGTCAGCCGCAGTAGCCGTTGTAAACAGTCTATGGCGGTAATGCTCGACAGCGAAAAAAGCAAAACGGCAAGACCAAAACGCGTATGGATGAAGAAATGGTTGAGGAGACACGGCAAACATGGCTTGTCTGTTCTTCAGAGACAGCTGGAGGTGAGTTTTTAACATTTGTAATAACTTTTTTAACGTTCGTATTAACGTTTTTAACCTTTGTATTAATGTACACCTTTGACAGCTGAGAAAGGCAAATGAAATAAAATAAGCTACATATAATCATACAAACTGATTGTTAACAAACGAAACAAAACCTCTGCTATGCCACGACAAAAAACTCATGACAACTCTGAGCCAGTCACCATGGTAACTGAGTCTGTGAACATAACCTGCTCACTGGCAGGTTTTCTTTAAGAAACCCAGAGTTTCTACCTGTCTCCTCTTACCTGAAGCAAGCTGCCAGACATGGGTTGTCCATTTCTTTGCAATTTGATAGATATCGAGGCAGAATTACTTCGCAATGCTTTATGTCAGATCATGATAACTTAAGACAAACTGTGCTGCCAATGCAGCAGAAGGCCCTTCACCAAGGAGTATGGCCATTTTTTCGCTGTCTTTAATGTTTCTAAAATTAGGGACATTTCTTTTTAGTTTGACAAAGAAAGTTTGTCTTAAGTTGTCATACTTTGGGCAGTGTAGAAGAAACTCTCTCTCTCTCTCTCTCTCTCTCTCTCTCTCTGATGCAAATGTTTCACTCTTGAACGCATATTGTTTTGAGAAGCAAAACGCTTTATTTTATGACCTCAGCCAACTAGCTGACCTAGCTTCGTCAACACCAAAACCAGGCCCATGTGTTTA
The DNA here is from genome assembly GCF_021018895.1 of Seriola aureovittata. Classification (NCBI taxonomy): domain Eukaryota; kingdom Metazoa; phylum Chordata; class Actinopteri; order Carangiformes; family Carangidae; genus Seriola; species Seriola aureovittata. The sequence continues at coordinate 409,561 of NC_079375.1, forward strand.
CTTTTTACACTAATCCTTCCCTCGCTCCTTGAGTTGAACCTGAGTACAGTGGCCAAGTGTGGCTCTCACAAAGTTAGATTACAGTAAATTGACCTGAATCTGATGGATGAGCAACACTAAAGCGAATTAAGCTATCACTTGAGTAATGGAAGCTCACAATAAATAAGTTACTGTAATATAATTCATTCAAGTTAATTTGGGTACTGCAAACTCAAAATAAACAAGTTACTCTAATCTAATTATTTAAGATAATTTGAGTACTGCAAACTCAAAATAATCAAGTTAGTCTGATCTAATTAAGATAATTTGAGTACTGCAAACTCAAAATAAACAAGTTACTGTACTCCAATTATTTAGGTTAATTTAAGTGCTGCACACTCACAATAATTAAGTAAATCCAATGTAATTCATCTAAGTTAACATAAATTACTTTTTGTGAGGCAGCAAGTTTTTTTTTTTAAGTAAAGTCAACTTATTATACATATACATCATAATGTTCTGCAAAAACATGTCCGAGACTGTGACCATATTTCCTGCAACTTGGCTGGTTTGCGGAGGCATACGACCGCAAGGTGGTGATTATAGTTTTTCTTTTCTTTTTTTCCTTTTTAATTTATTGTTATTGTTATATAACAACTTTTATTTATTGTTGATTTTTTTCTGTCAAGTCATCTCTTCTGTGTCTGTAACTTGTCTTTCTAGACTGTATCTTATATCAAAATCAACAAGTCTACAGAAAACAAGTGCAATCTTTGAAGTAAGAAATGCATCTATTCTTAGCTGTTGACTTTTCATAGATAGGATTAAATCTTTATCATATGGATGCTTGTACTGTTTGCTTCCATAGCTAATCCACTACACAGTTTGTTTCTGTATTTCAGTCTCACAGAAACATACTGGGGTCAAGCTTCTCTCAGAGCACTTTGGGTCTCAGCTGAAGCATTAACAGCTTAAGGCCTTAAGACCTTGACTGTTAAATTACCTCTCAGTAATGGTATTTAGCAGACAGATGGGCCACTAAGTCTGTATTAGTGTACTGTGTGTGTGTGTGTGTGTGTGTGTGTGTGTGTGTGTGGTGTGTGTGTGTGTGTGTGTGTGCGCGCGTGTGTACGTGCGTGCATGCTCCTACTACAACTTAATGTGTCCAAACACACTGCAAAGTGAAACTTGACTAGCGACCTGGATCAACAGCTCAGTTAATATTTAGTTTAATTCAATTAAAACATGACATGATTTCAATGTCAGCTTACTTTTAAATAGTTACAAAGAGGACAGTTGTTTACAAATATACTTATACAGTAAAAATATTATTTAAGGCTTTTAAAATGAAAAATGTTTTGTTTCTCCAAGCCCTTGGTTTGATGATGTCATTTGATCGTCTCTCCAATCTATCCAACATGTTGTCATGATTCCTGTCTCAACCCTATTTATTTTGGCCATTCTGCATCTTTTTCCTGTCACACTCTATCCACCCACCACATTTCCACCTGTTCCCAGATTGCTCATCTGTTTCACATTCCCTGTTCACTTGAACTTCCCCACCTTTCTCATTTTCCTCATTCGCTCCCCTTTATTTATACCAGCCCCTTTTCCTCAGTTAGTTGCCAGTGTCTCCCTTTGTGCTGGTTATGCTGTGGATCATTTTACCTTTCCTGCTGCCAGTATTTTGCTACCTATTGTCTTCTATCTGCCTGTAAGCCTGACTGTCATCAGTAGTTCTATTAGGTAACTTCACTGCATCAGTTCTGCCTGTTTGTCTACACATACAGTTGCAATCAAAATGATTCAACCCCCACTGCAAATTAGGTTTATTGGCAAAATGTTCAAATTAGCAGCTGTTTGCAATAAACTATTTAAATAGCTCAACACAACTAATATTAGAAGTGGTTTCTCCAAATTCAACACAAAATGCCATTTTTAATGACTACTGCAGTCTCAAAATTATTCAACCCCTTCATGATAAGCATCTTTTGTGCTTAGTAAAGCACCCTTTTGCTGTTATGACCTGCTGCAAATATGATGCATAGCTAGACACCAGCTTCTGGCAGCATTCCTGAGGAATCTTAGCCCATTCCTCATGGTTAAAGGCCTTCAGTTCACTAATATTCTTGGGTTTGCATGCTGCAACCGCCTTTTTCAAATCCCACCAGAGATTTTCAATGGGGTTCAAGTCGGGCGACTGTGTAGGCCACTCTAGTATCTTCCAGCACTTCTTCCGAAACCAAGCCTTGGTGGACTTTGAGGTATGCTTGGGATCATTGTCCTGTTGGAAGGTCCAATGACGCCCAAGCTTCAGCTTCCTCAGAGACGGCATGACATTTTCTCCTGAGAGTTCCTGATACTTGATTGAATCCATCTTGCCCTCCACACGCTGCAGGTTTCCAGTGCCAGAGGAAGCGAAGCAGCCCCAGAGCACACTGAGCCACCACCATGCTTTACTGTAGACAGGGTGTTCTTTTCAGCGTATGCTTCATTCTTCATCCTCCAGACATACCGCTGATCCATCGGCCTGAAAAGTTCCAGTTTTGTTTCATCGTTCCACAGAACACAATCCAAAACCTCTTTGGCTTATTTATATAGTTTTGAGTAAATTGGAGCCGACTTTTCTTATGCTTTTGGGTCAGTAGTGGTGTACGTCTTGGAGTTCGGGCACGGAGCCCTTCAGCGTTTAGTATGCGCCTTACTGTGGAAACTGACACCTCAGTGCCTGCTGCCACTAAGTCTTGTTGCAGGTCTTTTGCAGTCAGTCGAGGGTTTTTGACCACCTGCCACCTCAGGACTCTGGTGGCAGCCGTTGATAGCTTCCTCTTTCTGCCATGTCCAGGTAGTGTAGCCACTGTTCCTTTAACTTTAAACTTGCGAACTATGCTTCCAATTGTATCTCTAGGAACATTCAGTGCCTTTGCTATCTTTTTGTATCCTTTTCCTTGTTTGTGCAAGGCAATGATCTCTTCTCTGAACGTTTTGGACAATTCTCTTGATTTAGCCATATTTCTAACATGCAATTAAATGTCACCGTGAACAGTCCAGGTATTTGAGGTGTTCTATCTCAAGCACACCTGAAGCAACTAATGAAGCCCTTGATTGGTTGCATCAGGTGTGCTTGAGACCACACCTGATTTGCAAATGTGTGCTCTTATGAGGAATTCTATTAACGGGGTTGAATATTTTTGAGACTGCAGTAGTCTTTGAAAGTAGGATTTAGTGTTGAATTTGGATAAAATCCTTGTAATGTTAGTTTTATTTTATTATTTAAACTGTTCTCCTGTAATTTGTTTATTGCAAACACCTGAAAATTTTTAAATTTTGCCAATAAAACTAAATGCAATGGGGGTTGAATCATTTTAATTGCAACTGTAGGTCCTTCCTGGCTGTGGTCTTATTACCAGCCATGTCATATGGATATCTCAACAAATACCAACCTCATGCAATTATATATATTTTAGTCATGATCCCTTGAGGATGAGTCGTAATGCTTTTAGTGTCTCTTTGAACTTTCATCAAATGCTTCTATTGTACAAAAAAACATAAAAACTTAACCGCTATATTGCCAAGAACTGTCCTTTGTCCTCAGGAGTCACCCTCAGGTGAAACTTTAAACTTGAATCAAATTTGCTGTGCATATTTGTGGCCCTGAGAAAACAAATCCTCATTTTTTTGCAACTTTCTGAAATTTCTTCTGGCTCATCAGGCCAGGATTAATCAAAACTACTGAGTAATTCCACAAATTATACAACTGATTGGTCAATTATTAAGCATTATCATTATCATGATTCTGCAGGTAAGGTTAGGATGTTTAAGGATTCGTCCATTGCTCTTTAATGGAGAGCTTGAGATAGGGGAAAAGTTAGATGACCTCTCAATTTGTTGGGCTGTTTTTTTTCATAACAATGTGGTTAAACTAAAGATACCATAAACATCTGCCTGAGATCCAGACCACCTCCTGATGTGGCCTTGCTATTCCAGTCATACATTTATTTACACTTGCATTAACATGGTTTTAGTCATCCAAATGAATTGAATCTAGATACAGATCAAATTAAGTGAGTTTACTCATGCTCATTAGAGGATAAACATTTTGTAATTTTCAAAAATTTCCCATTACAAAAATGTCTTGTTCATGATGCATTTAAGTTTAAAGACCCCTCCAATAGAAAATCAAGTGTTTAACATTTATATGATGTTTTTTCTTTTTGTTATTTTTCTGGACTTTTTGCCTTTATTCAGACAGTGGAGTGAGAGAGAGAGAGAGAGACAGGAGAGTCTGGGATAGAGAGAGGGGAGGATATGCAGCAAAGGGCCACGGGCTGGATTTAAACCCACGGCCACTGCGGTTGGGACTGAGCCCATGTGGTACACGCTCTACCAGGTGAGCCACCGAGGCGCCCCCATTCATATGATGTTTTTATACAATACAACACATATGATGAGTGACATAATCATCAACACCATGACCATGTCTACGTGGACCCGTAACACAGACATCACTAAAGATAATAAACATCACAATCATCTCTACATTGAAGTTACAACTACACCCCACTCTGATGAACAACTTCATCCATTGATCCAAGACACACCGAACAAGAGAGAGAGAGGGAGAGAAGCCATTACTAACTACTAAGCTAAAGTAACTAGCAGATCTGAACAGGATGTGAACAACAGCTGAATTAGTGAAAGCCACTAAAGGAGCAGAGAGCTCTGAGTGCTTGAGCAGAACTATTGTTCTAAACTAAGTTTAAACATATTTTAATTTTATGTTATTTGGCCACTGTCAATGTTGGAGGAAAGGTTTGGATTTACAATCATTACACCCACCACTGCTTAATTATGTAAAGTCAGTTAAGTGAAATTGCTAAATAACGAATGATTTGACAAAATGGGGGGATAGTTAGAATATATTGGTATTGCTACAACTAATGCATAATTCTCAAAATGTTCAAAAAGAGAACAAGTTTATTATAGGTATTGATTTGTCTCTGAATGTTGCACTTTTTATGCTTGGTATCCAACCTGAAAATTATAAAGTAAATAGTAAATAATTTGAGCTACTTATTAAGGATTTTGCTTCTAATGCACATAAAATCTAAAAAAGTCATGGTGCATTTAATTTTAAATATGATGGAAACTTTAAAAAAGTGTAGCTGTAACAAATGTATGATGTTTTCAAATGCTTAAAGAATGGTTAATTTCTTCAGATTTGTAATGAATGAATCAATGAATTAAGAAAGAATCAGACTTGAATTCAGCCCCAATCAGACATTTGTGTCTTATGACTTGCTTGCGGTGATCTAAGACTTTTTCCTCAACTCAAACAAGAGAACAAACTGTACTTTGAATGCTTCATGGATTCTAGTGCCATTGCATTTTGATAATTATGTCAAATACCCACAGTGCAATTATAAAGCATAATGAATGTTGCAGTTTCTTACTCATCCAAAGGATGTTTGATGCTTGACATTTTGTAACTATTCGTTCTATCAGCTCATTGTTCTTGTTTTGGGAAATTGAAGTGGGTCATTAAATATGTATTCTCTGTAGAATATAATCGTATGAATATTAAAGTAGAATTTAAGCATAGCAAGAATGTGTTCTCTGTCTTCAGCCTCTTGCAGCCTCACCTGTTGGGGACATCTCAGGGACACTGCCACTGTAGGGTCCATCTGGGAATCGTGGCTCATTGTCATTTATGTCCTGCACCTTGATGATGAACTCGGACTCTGGCTCCAGAGGGAGGCCTGTGTGGATGTCAACAGCCTGGGCCTTCAGCGTGTAGTAGGACTTTTCCTCCCTGAAAAACATCGAGTATAGAACACGCACTGATGTTAATATTCCCAAGCAACAAACGATTAAAACAACAAAAAGAAAACTATACAATACATGATGTGGTTGTGCTTTAGAAGATCTATATTTACTGTGAGTTTTTATTATTATTTTCCATGTGTGATGCAGAAGAAAATAATATGTATATAATACACCCACATGAAAGGTTAGTTAATAAGACACTGGGGACGGTGATTATGTGTTAGACTTTTACTGTGATTGCAACACCTCACCATCTCACCTCCCTCCTCCTTTACCTTTTACTCTCAGAGTATCTGCTGCTTTTATGACAATGGTTGCTATTAACTTTAAAGTATTTGTTATAGTGTGTTCACTATTTTGCGGTGTTTACAATTTGTAGGAAACATTACTGTAAGAAATTCCATGTATCAATGGTCACATACCATCATGCATTGAAGGAGATAGAAAAAAATTGATGACTTCTGGGTGAGAAGAATGACGTAATTAGTATTGATAATTTAGTTTTGTGTTTCCTCATTTGACACACAATGTACTCATGATACACACAGAAATGGCTGATAGTAGCGTCAACCTTATTCCTAATTGAAACAATGCTCTGTCCTTCCTGGGAAGTGTTGAAAGTAAAAGCTCCTTCTTGGTTTTCCATAAAAAAAAGAAGTTGTTGCCTGGACAACACCATTGGTGATGTGTCAGTGGATTGTAGTGATATTTCAAGCAGACTTTAATAAGTATCACAGTGGTATTCAATCTTCTAATAAATGGGTAATGAGCAAAGACATGAGTAATGTAATGCTATACAGTCAAAAACATATCTTAATGGAGATGCTGGGAGTGATGGCTGGTTCAGCAGAGCATGTGACTTTAACAAGATCCCATATTAATTGTCATTGTCAACTGCATCATTTTTGTTTCATAATTTAACTAGGCATTGGTTTCCTAACAAGTAACAGTAAAAGATTTAGTTCCCTGAACTTTACCCTCAGAGATTTTGGAGTTTGTAGGTCACTGATAAGAGACCTATGAGGTCATATGCATATGTGTATGAGGATGTTTTAAGTTTGCCAGTTCTGCTCCTCACTTGTGAAAGCTAGTGACATAATGTGCATTCACCTTTTTCCCTTTAGCTAATTGTTTATTCTTCAAATTATGCAGCATGATGTAGGGCTGCCACAATTAGTCGCCATAATCGAAGACAAGTCAACGAATCATTGAATTGAATACATTGATATTATTATTTATTATTATTATTGTCGCACTGCTTCTCTCTCCTCTGCTGTCTCACGCACGCACACACACACACACACACACACACACACACACACACACATATTTTCAACTTGTTAGGAAAAGCAAAAAATTTGTTAGAATGTCATCACTATGTAATTTTTAGACAAAGGTGGCTCAGTGGACTTTTGCCAAGCTTTAAATCTGGAAAAAGCTCTGTAGATGGATAGATAGATAGATAGATAGATAGATAGATAGATAGATAGATAGATAGATAGATAGATAGATAGATAGATAGATAGATAGATAGATAGATACTTTATTTATCCCCTAGGGGAAATTCATGTGTGTATCAGCTCATTGTGGATGATAATAATAATAATAATAATAATAAAAACTGTTAATAATTAGATTAGTCCACTTCCTTTGGCTGAGTTGTATAGCCTGATGGCAGTGGGAACAAAGGATCTCCTGAACCTCTCTGTTCTGCAGTGCAGTGCGATGAGACGTTTGCTGCAGCTGAATGTTGTGGAGAGGATGTTGGTATTGTCCAAGATGGCCTCCATCTTACATTGCATGCGTCTCTCCACAACAGTCCTGAGTGAGTCCAGGACCCTACCAAGCAAAGCTTGTCCAGTCTCTTTGTGTTCATGTTGGACATGCTGCCACCCCAGCAGAGTGTAGCATAAAAGAGTATACTGGCCAACACTGACTGATAAAACATGTGCAGCAATTCACTGCAGCCGTCAAAGGACCTGAACTTCCTGAGGAAAAAGAGCCGGCTCTGCCCCTTCAGGTACATGGCATCCATGTTCAGGGACCAGTCCAGTTTACTGTCCAGGTGCACACCTAGGTATTTATAAGTGTGCACCACCTCAGTGTCCTTCCCTTGAATGTTGACTGGCTGAAGGGTGGGCCCAGACCTCCGAAAGTCGATGACCATCTCCTTGGTCATGGAGGTGTTCAGAAGGAGGCAGTTCTTGTCGCTCCATTCACTGAAGGCCATTGTCAGATCCCTGTACTCCTCTTCCTGTCCGTTCCTGATACGCCCCACAATAGCTGTGTCATCCGACACATCCTCTTCAGCTCATGTTGCACACACATGAGCTTTTCCCTGTCTCAATCCCTGAAGGCCTCCTTTTTCTGGTTGAGGAGGCTCTTGATGTTACTGGTGATCCAGGGTTTGTTGTTTGGAAAGCAGTGTACTGTCCTTGCTGGTATTACAGTTAATGTAGTCTGTGGTACATTCAACCATTATATACATTAAAGAAACTACAAGGGGCTTCATTACTGGGGCCTGTTGCTTTGTGTAATGGTGAGATCAGTAAGGTCAAATTATTCCGACATTGTCATAATGACAAATCAAAGTACCTAGTTTGGCTTACTTTTATAACTTATAAGCAGTCATTACATAATTCACGGAAAGTTGCTAACACTCCATTCCAATACTAAGACAGTTGTGTGCTATTACACATATAAATACGTGATTGGTACTAATTCATTTATCAGTAGCTTCAGTGAAGATGCAATATGAAATCAATCATATCTCTGCAATCTAGATCATTCTGTGTTAGATGCCAGTTATTTTTCTATTAGAAGCTCTACACAGCACTTCAGACAATATCACTGTATTCTTATTATGATTGATGAGTACTGACCTGTCAAGCCCTACCAGTGCATGTATATCCCCAGTAATTTGATCAATGGTGAAGACGGACCCAGCTCCTTCTCCTGACAGAGTGTACTTCACTGCACTGTCTCCATGGTCCATGTCTGTGTGGAGCTGCAGGAGGAAGAAAAGCAGCAACCAGTCACAATAAAACATAATTTATTAACAATGTCAGTGTCATTAGCAGTGTTGGGGAAGCTACTTTGAAAGCTGGTAGAGTGGGTTCGAGTCTGGCCCAGGCCCTTCGCTGAATGTCATCCCCTCTCATCATAGTAATGCCAAAAATGCCCCCAAATAAAAAACTTTAACTATATATTTCATAAGCTAGTCAAAGGAGAATGTCCTCAGAGACCCTGCAAAATAATTTTCTTGATGAGTTTCTTATAACTTCTTTCTGCCAAAGTTAAAGTACTTCTGGTTACTGCGTATGTGAGATTATGAGACTGTCCACCTGTCAGAAAATAAGCCTACATGTTGTTTGTGAAAGCAACTTATTATGAGTAGTTTTGTTAGATGAGCTTTAGTAATTATGACGAGCAAAGGAAGAGGTCAGGTGATGTAGTATTACCAGGAGACTGGGGTAGGTTGTCATCATTGTTTGTTTTAACCATGACCATTCCACAACCATAACTGCATGTTCATGTATCGTAACCAAGACAACGAAGGTCCTTGAAGGGCCTTGAAGGTCCTAACCTTTAGGAAGTACATACTCGAACTCAAACCATTATCTTTTCCTAAACCTAACCTAAACCAAATACTGTTTTTTGTGGATACTCACTTTGGACTTAGATTTGCACTGTGTCCAAAATGTGTCCACACTGAAATAACCCTAATGACATTGAAACGGTGTCATCAAAGTTATTTTCTCAAAGCTGCCACAGGAAACATTGTACAACTGTTTGCATTCATCTAAAATGTTGTGTGCAGTCTGTTGCCACAGGACCTTCATTATGAATGGCCTCATTTCATGTCCATGAGGCAATTCAGCACTCCCTGTAACTTCATGAGACAGGAGGCTGTGCATGAAGAAGAGATGAAATTTGAAATAGTGTTTTGAAAGGAGTTAAATTGTCACACCGTGGTGAGGTTGTCTTGTTCTGGGTTTGTTTTGTCCTGTAATTTCCTGTTTTATTTTGAAAAGTAACTCTCCTCTTGTTTCAGGTCACTTGCCCTTCCTCATGTGTCTCTCTGATTGCCGTAAGTGTTTCCACCTGTGCCCTATTTCCATGTGTTTAAATAGTCTGTGTTCCCCTTGTCTTGTGCCAGAGTGTCTTCGTCCATGACCTGCACCCGAGCCTTTGTCCATGCCCACAGCCATAGTGACCTTCGAAGTAAGCCGTTTGTACCTCGTGAAGAGTGATTTTTTTGTTTGTAATTTCTTACCATAGCTAAAGTTCATAGCACTTTGTTTTTCCTTGTAAAGAGTGATTTATTTATTTATTTATTTTTTATTTTATTTTATTTATTTTTTTTGTAAATTCTTGCCTTAGTTCATGTTCATAGCCCTTTTGTTTTTCCTTGTGAAGAGTGAATTTTTGTTTATAATTTCTTGCCTTAACTTATATTCATAGCCCTTAGTTTATCCTCGTTATGAGTGATTTTTATTTCATGTAGTTATTATTTATTACCCTAGATCCTCAGCTTGGTGGCGTGAGTAGATTATTTTGATTTATTTTTTATTTAGTCAGGTTTTTTTTTTTTTTTTTTTTTTTTTTTTTTTTTTATGGAGCGTTTTGTGTTTACCTGTTTGTTTCTTTTGATTAGAGCTTTTTTCTCCTCCTGGAGTGTTGTTGGGGTTTTTTTTTTGGTTTTTTTTTTCCCCTCAGGTTTCAGAGTTTAGTGTCTAGTCTCTTTTTATAGCCATTTGTTTATCACTCTGTCTGAGGTCTCTGGTGATTTCAATAAAAGCCTATTGTTTTCTAAATCTCTGCATCTGAGTCCTGCTTTGAGTCCCTGCCTGACATAAATAATCTAGTTAACCAATGAAATAAGCTTGTACAACACCAAAGACAAGAAGAGGAACTCCAGCTATTTAACTGATCATGGTTTGTACTCTCTGGGAAAACACTTCTATAATGGCTTCTGTTCACTTGCCATTGTCAACTGCCAAGCTCAACTTTTAGGTCAACATGGATATGTAAGAGGTGCTCAGAACCATTAGTTCCAATAGTTATACTTACAGTTTGTTGCTGGAATGGTGTGTCATCTGACGATGATCTGAGACAGTCAAAAGCTCCAGAACAAATGACTAAATAGACCTTGAGCTGAATTTTTGTTCTTTCAACCTTCCAAGATAGAGGATGATATGTCAAGCTGATGATGTCACATCTTAGCTAAGACTTGGAGACTACAAATGTATAACGGGAAGTCGCAAACCAGAGATGTGGATATTTACCGGGTGGGGTCCAATGAATGATTTACTTGGCTGCATTATGGGAAATGTGTGTTTTTGGCGCTTTACACCAGGGTCTAAAAGTCAACATATCTTTTGTTCTCTCTCTTTTAACCTGGTTCTTCTTTGGCTGGACTGCAACAGCAGGGCCCATCCTATAGCCTAATCTATAATCTGGAATGTTGCTGACTGACTGAGTGACAGACTAACTGGCTGGCTGGCCAGCTGACTGACGATATCTCCACCGCTGGTCAGCTTGTCAGAGTGCCAAGCTGCAGTCTATCAAGCAACTCGGGAACTGCAGGGAAGAGGAGGAGCTCTTCCAATACACTGAGCCTCACCTTCATAGCAGGACATAAACTACTTTCATTACATGTATTATTATTACTAAAGGAGGCAGAGAAATAACTAAACATAAGACACACCGAGCAGAGAGAGAGATGTCATCGCTAAAGAGGCTTCATTCTAACAGCTATGACCAACTCTACATATCAAACGGGAGTTAGACATAAAGACATGCCTCTAATAAAAGTCTGTTACATTCTAGAGTTGAAGTAAATAAAGACAAACTATTGTGGATCCAGACAGAGGCTGTGCTCTGTGTGAGAGACTAAGAAGGATAGTCTGTCTCAGTGCCCCAGTGGTTCACATGGTGGAGTGCAAGACAGTTTGGTCTGTGGCCCTTTTCTGCATGTCATCCTCTCTCTCTCATGCACAATTACTGAAATAAAGGCAAAAGCCTGAAAAAATGTATTGTGTCTCTTCTAACTTTCTCTCTGAGTGATCATGTTACAGTAAAAATAGCTGAAATCACAGCTCAGTCTTTGTCTTTGTCTTGTTTGGTGATTTTGTCAGACGACATCGCAGTAATAAAATCAGGATTTGACCATAGGTACAGACATATACTCGGTTTAGACCTAGTATATAGACATAGAAGACATAAACATAGAAGTGCAAAACACTGCCTCTTTAAAGAAACAAAGTTCATAGAAGACATTTTCTTACAGAAAGGGAAACATAAGAACTAAAGCATGAATGAATGTATAATATGAAACATGTTAATCATAAAGAAAAACCCACGAAGAATTAGTTCCCTCACTGCAGTCTGCCTCTTTATGGAGATTTTTTTAATCTTTCAGCTCTTTTTTTGACCCACAAATACTCATTGCTGTCATTAATTTAATTTCCTTAAGCAGAAAGATCTGATGAACCTACTGGACACTACCTGCCCAGTGAAAAGAGCCGGCAGACAGTGTCTAGAGGTAGAGAAGGGTGGATATTGGACACAAATATAATCCTAATATTGCTCTGTATTCACTAATATGTTCCCTGTCAAGCTGATAAACATGCAGACAAACTGAATGTAATGCAGACCATCATCATCTTGACATCAACTTACATCACATTATTTTAATCTTTAATCACTGATGTTATATTTGTCTATTTGTCATTACAGTCGGACATGATAGAAAAGGACACTGGTGACACTGATCAGAAGGCTTGTAGGATGATTTCATTGAGCTGGAATAAATGCATCAATTTGTCTGCAAATGCATCAGGTACCTTGGTTTTGATTGTTGAATCCAATTATGTCCTGATACTTAATTGGATATCATACAGTAGGATGAGTATCAATGCTCAAATTAATTGAAATGATTGGGATTTAAACAGCTATATGTATTCTCTCTTATCATAGATGCTGTTGTTATTGGCTCTGAACCCAAATACTGCAAACTTGATTTTAAGAGTAAGAGTAATGCTTGCAAGTGTCACTGCAAAGGTCAGGAAGACATATTTGATGAGGGCAAGAAGGTGATATAACTCAGACACAAGAAGCACACACATCCAGCTGGTAGGAAAATAAACATGCAAGCACTACATACTGACTGCAGCAAAACAACCAGCTCTGTATTGAAATCAAGGGATACAATATGAAGACATTGAACTGGTCGACTTTTCACGCTGATTTTGACAGCAGATTTACAAGCTGTTATCATAAATGTAATTTTAAATTAGGTAAAGGAGAGATTAAAAAAAAATAATCAAAGCACTGATGATTTATCTTCAACAAGCTTACATACTTACTTACATAATTCATCAAAGGTTGAATTAAAGATGAATCCAAATACTTTAAGACACACAGCCTATGGTATGTTCTTCCACATATGAAACCCCTGACATGCAAAAACTCAGCATTGTTATGTTGCTTTAAAGATCCTTCTGATGAAAATCAAGTTTTCAACCTTGTTAACAGATGGGCAGACATTTTGCTATCTCATACTACATTTTAACTGGACTTTCTTTACATCTAAAACCTATGTACAGAGTGTAGGTAACTGAAAGACATTACAGCGAAAATGATCGTGTTCACCCGGGTGTTGCTCATCAATGCCGACCAGAGCAGATAAATACCCATTTCTACTGCAGAGTCATTTGACCTGGGTGTGAATGCCAATTGAACCCTTTTCCATTGCCAGCAAAAAACCCAATGTTAGCGGGTCTTAGTGGGTTTTTTGACCAGTTTTTCACGCAGACAAAAAATTTAATGCACCAAAACACCATTACTGACATAAACATATGATGTTGACGTTTTAGTGATTTAGTAGAATTTAGCCTGTTACTGCGGCTGTTGTCCAGCTGTCCAACAAAGCATCATCCCACGTGCATTCATGCTGCTTTTAGATAGAACGCGGCAACAGCACTGCCGCACTCTAAAACACATTATTTCTAATGGCTTGCGCCACGCCAGAACAGTTTGTCGTGAGCGCCGTGAACAAAGTTCAAGTGTGCTGTGACAACAATCTGCGCAGCCAATTGAAACACAGCATTTGAAATACAGCACAAAAACAAAAATGGAGGGGAAACTGATCATTTGTGTCTCTGAATACCCCAAAATATATGATACAAGTGTAGTGTACATACCTGGCCTGGCATCAGTCACAAGCCATTAAGGAAGTTCACTGTAAGGACATGCAGAGTTACGGACCCACAATTGACACTTTGCGACTCTTCCCACCATCAAACTATCAAATTGATAGGAAACAGAGACAAAGGACCCCTCTCCCACAAACAGACCATGCTTTTAGCATGTCCGAACGACACAGAACCAGACCAAAGGTCAAAGGGTCAGCTCCAGAGGATTAACCAATGGACACCAGACAACTGGAGAATATAGGCAAAATCTCCAGTTTGTAACAATAAGACTCTGTCTAATGATATTTGATTGTTTCTTATATAGGACAAGTAACAACAGAAAGGACTGATTAACACTAAGGTGTGAATCCTGTCCTCTCTGTGCCATGCATGAGCACACACACACACGCACACACACACACACACACACACACACACACACACACACACACACACACACACACACACCAACCTCCCTTCCTCTGTCCCTCTCTAGATAAGAGTCATAAACTACAACCCACATTCCCATCCTGGGTAGTGACCAGCAGAACTCTCTTCACAGACACAGATCTGAGGAAGAATGTAAAATTAAATATCTAGCTGTTCTGTAACTCATGAGATGTTCCTATGCAATACTTTAATAACAAACTTCTATCCCATAGAATGGATGAAATGTAACATGTAGATTTTAAGACAATGTCCTTCCTGTGACCATACTGTCAGCATCCTTCACATAGCCATAACATATTCTCTCCCACCATTGCCAACTCATCACACTGCTCATTTCATTATTATTTTCATCTTTATGATTATTACACCTTGCATTTACTCTGTAGATAGTAGTTTAGTATTAAACTCCTTTATTTACACCCAGTTGTTGTCCTGTTGTATTCTTTTGACGTAGAGACTGGAGATCCATTGAATCGAGAAGTCATGGCTTCCGATATGAGATTGATAAATTTAGCAATGAAGTAATTCATTGTTGTCCTCCCTGAGGACTGGTGCCCCCTTTCAACGAGAGTAAATTCTAAAATATGGCGTTAACGCTACACAGCCTTGGGCTTGTATCAGGACGTCGGCAGGAAAGCCCTCTCCTGGCTACAGCTTTCTACCCAAGTAGGCATGTCAGGTGTGTTTTAAGATATACAGTCCATGGTTTTAACAGTCTGTAGCTGGTTGTAGGTAGGCACTGTGTGTAAATGTAGTGCTAACGCTTTCTTCTGAGTACAGGAAACATACATCTTTAAGCAATGGAACACACTGGAGGCTTATTGCAGTATGGATATGTCCACTCATATAAAGCCTATAGTCCCGCTAGAAGTTTTGAAAACCTTCACCGAACAGTGTGCTGAACCAAGCGGCAAGTGCAAGTCACATTCTGTCTGAGAGCAGAATCTTACGGCTGGTACCTGCCTGCCTTACTGTTCATTAGTTTGGTTGGTTAGTTTTAGGCATGAGGAGTGATAGGTCGTCAGTGATAGGGTGAGAGAGAGCAGGGCAGGCCAAACAGCAAGTCTTCTCACAGACAACCGGGGGGGGTGTCCTTGGGTGGCAACCCTATGCTGGTCCTAAGTTGACATGGTTACAATAATAACAGCATACCAGGTTTAGGCAAAAACTACTTGGTTTGATTCATGGAAAGATGATGTTTGGGTTAAAATAAGTACTTAATACAATAATAAGTTACTAACTAACTGACTAACTAGTTAAACATAATTATAGGTGTTATAACAACTGAAAACGGCCATTTAATTTTGTCATAATATTCAAAGCAGGTGCTTGAAGCCACATGAGAAGCCCCTTCAGTGTGTTCATTGGTCAAATGTGCCTGGAGTGAAGAAGGTTTTGACAAACGTTCATATGTGTGGTTGACTAGTGGAGTTTTACCAATGCATTACTGCCATGCTAGAATAAGATGTTAAACAACAGGCCTTCATTCAGTACAGTTTAGGTTTAACCAACAC
Organism: Seriola aureovittata; assembly: GCF_021018895.1. Lineage (NCBI taxonomy): Eukaryota > Metazoa > Chordata > Actinopteri > Carangiformes > Carangidae > Seriola > Seriola aureovittata. Next base: position 425,528 of record NC_079375.1, read on the forward strand.
AAAACTTCTGGTGCCCAGCAATGAAAATACACAAACATTAAACACAGACACACAGACATTTACCTTCAACCTTTCTGACAAGGGCAGAACTAAAGCAACACACACACACACACACACACACACATACACTTCTTCACTCATTCACAAATACAACCTTATTTGTCACAGATAACCAGTGAAGAGAGGAAGCTGGGGAGTTTCCACCTCAACCTATACCCAGGATATATATGTATTCAGCTGAGAGTCTGTGTATGTGAGCATGGCAAATTACTTTTCCACAGTGTGTATCCTGTCACAGTAAAGTGTATCTGTTCTGCCCAGAATAAAGTAGCTCTTCCTTTGGAGGTGTTTATGGAGTGGAACAACAGCTCTGTGAGTTTTACAATTTATTCCTCACAGCCTTCCACACTCGCTCTCCATTCTTTTCACTTGTGTCCTGCAAAATTTCACCTGCCTTCCTGTAATTCAACACACTTCTGTCACTTAAAAATGAATAACTTCACCATTATTTATGTTCTGAAATAATAATATACACTCACTTTATTAGGAACACTTGTCCGTCAACATATTTTTTATAATTATCCATTTAATCATGAGAGAGCAGTAAATAAAATCATGTACATACAGGTCAGGAGCTTCAGCTCATGTTCACATCAAACATCAGAAGAGGGAACAATGTGATCTAGTGACTCTGACCGTGGCATGATTGTTGGTGTAATTTTCTGAAACTGCTCATCTCCAGGATTTTCACACTCAACAGTCTCTAGAGCAATGGTTCATTTTCCAACTCATGTCCCACATATGACCTCATAACAATACAGAGGCTAAATAATAGATTCTAATACGTTCTTTTTATGATAACAATCAAAAAGCCAACAGCTCCCAGCAATTTTAGGCTAATTGAGTGACATCCAGTAGGATCATGCTTCATGTCACAAACTGGTTTCATCAACATGACAGTGAGATCAGTGAACTTCAGTGCCCCCCCCCCATTCTCCACTATAAAGTGCTCTCTGTATTTATATTAATAGAAATTTGAACCCTGTTCCAATTATGTTTCCAACAAAACGTATTTGCTGTTGCACTTTACTTGTAAAGGAATGCAATATATATTGGCACACTTACTAGAATGGTGTCAACAAATCCTGTGTGGAGACCCAAACCATCAATTAATATATCTTAACTTTTGTATGTGTATCCAAAGCTTCTGAATCATATAGCTCTATTGTTGTTCAAACACTCTTTAAAACACATCACTGAGTCACACTGTTGCACTGGGTGATATATTGATGACAAGTACTGAGAGACAAGATAAACACAGAGTGGTTTTGTAGTATTTGTTGACAAGAACAAAACAATATGACTGCTTTATCCTATAAGTTTGTATTCATATTTGTGACTGTTAAATTATAGTTTTAAGTGATAAATAAGTCTGCACAAATGCTGCATTTCCACACGACAATAACACATTACATCTGATATAAATGAGGCCAAACATTAATAAAACTGAAACAAGTATCAAATGTTAATTGATTTTCATACCAAAAACAGAAATGAGTGGAAACCAGCAGCAGTCTGAAATGGTTTCATTAAACTATGTGCAACCAAAATTGTTGACTCTACTTGCATGGAGGTCTGGTGTGCCTGGTGGTTGTGATTGTATCACATTGTCACATACTGACTAAAAGTGAGACAAAGAAATTCATATCATATGTGTATGATAGCAAACATAAAAAAGATTTTTGTTTGCACGAAATGTTATTTTTTCTTGCATGACAAAAATTTCTGTGCTTGAAAAAAATCTCCTGTACTCAAAAAGTTGCATCATGCACTGAGGAATGAGGCACAAATGTAATTTAATACATATTATTTGTTAGCTTCTCTGGATATCTTTGCTTGATGCAGTTCACTGTTTTATGGGGAATTATGGTGTTTTGAGGACAAGTAGTGCAGCAGAGGTCCTCCTTTATATGTGTGGCCTGTCCGCCTGTTAGAAGTAAGTGGTAGTTGATGAGACATGCGAGTGTTAATTTGTTTCCCACTTTTTTTATTCCCTAGCTGGACTCCTGTTCTGCCTCAAGCCACTAAACTTGCTTGCCTCCAGAGATCCAGCCAGAGGTTTTAGCACTAAAGCTCTGACTTAAACTCCAAGTGTTATAAGGTCATCTGATTCCTTCTGCCCCCCCCCCTCCCCGTGATAATAAAGCTGTGGCCCTGCTATTAGCACCAACAGCAGATTAATCAGGAGCCCCTGGGCAGAAATCCTCTCTGGCTGGGCATGAGTAGAGCCTGGCTTATTCTGTCTGACTGCCTCTTCAGCCCTTGCACGTGTTCTCCCCACTGCCTGTAGTTGGGCTAACGGAGGATGAACAAGTGTAAAACTACTCTACATTCCTAACTACCACAAATGTTTTCTTGAACAAAATAGTAAGTTATTTAAAAATCATGCACACTTATCACCCTGAAGACCCCATATTTGTGTATCATGATTTATGATCACAGTTCATGGTGCTAGTGCACCTGAAAAGTTCTTTTGACCATTTAAAGCAATGCTTATCAAAACAGGAACCTTGGGCTGGATCCAGAACATATGTCACTTACTAGAATATGGGAGGATACATTTTTTGTGACAAATGTTGCATACTGCAAAGTGGCTGTGTTCGGAATCATCTTCTTATGTACTATTCATACTAAGTGTGATGTCAAGATGAATACGTAGGGCAGGATTTTTAAGTATCACTGTGAGCATACTGGACATACTCAGCAGTCCCATGATCTTGAACTTCAAAGTACGATGGCGGGATACAAGGTGGAGGCTGGGTAGGAGGCATAACCACGAAACACTGCTCTGGACCAGGGTGTCGCGGTATAGTACACCAACCGGCTGCTCTCCCCCAATCTCCAAAATTGTCACAGCAGATTTACAAACAGATGTTACTCATATAAACGGACCATAAATTGTGAGTCTATACAGTAACATTCTCACCTAAAAAATGTTCAAACTTTTAACTTCCTGTTTGTTACGTAACATTGATGTACTGACAACTATCACTGATCACTGACTGAGGAACATCTTCTTTCGCTAGTTTCTAATCAGATTTATGGAGGTTTAGTTACAGTGATCTTTTCATGTCCGTGTGTTCAGTTCCGACTAAATCAGTACTCATATTTCTGTCTGATGTGAGTTTCAGATGTTTTTGGATATTGATAATGTCGTTTTGATAAGATACGTGAATAAATGTTACCAGTAATATAAAACATGAGGAGCTCTTAGCTCCTTTTATTTTGTTAAAGTAGCTCTCAAAGGAAAAAAGGTTGGAGATATCTGATCTAGTCCAATCACAACAAGTGCAATGAGAAGCTTTCTGTCAGTCCATGATGTGAAAACATTCAACGTTTATTGCTAATGCAGCAGCAAAAAAGCTACAAAACTTTACTAGGAAAATGAAAGTTAACAACAGAGAATGAACACAGAATTGTTTTCAGAAGTCCAACACTAAGATACAGTATATACTAACAACACAGCTGTTTGTGGAAAATGAAGGCATTGATTCATGCATTCATTGGTCACTCTAACTTTTGATGGCCAAGTTCAAGGCACTGTCAAGCAACCATGGCCATTTATTGTGGAAAGACTGTTGCTTCTTACAACTTGTGTTACATTTTTGTAGATCAGCCATTGTTTCTATAGGTTATGATAACATTATGCTCACTAACTGTAAACAAGTCAAAGGTTATATAGGTTCTCTGAATCACTTTATTTGAATGTGTATCAGTATGTCTGTAATAATGACTCACTGAACAGAAAACCTGTGGGGTCAGTCAAAGTTGAAGCAGGAAGTGGTTTTTATTCTGTTATGGATGTTCATAACTGATTTTACCATTCACCTTCAATTTTTCCTCCAATTAAGTTTGGAAGAGACAATAGCTAACCTGAAAGTTTCTTTCCAACCTGTCTGATCATCTGACTGTCTGTCAGAAATTCAAAATATAAAACATCAATGTTGCCCAGTTGTGGCAAATTCATTGCTGGTTTTGGCCTGCAAGTGGGATTTATTGACAATAAGAATAGCTGTTGCATGTGGCCCTCACAAGCAATGGCACAACTTGGGTGACAATCTGGTAAATAAGTGTAGAATATTAAAAGCTCAGATGTGACAAATAGTTACCTACCTTCCCGACATATTGTGGTTCAGACCCCATGTACTCCTCCAGGACAAAGAACTGGTTCCACACCCATCCTCTTTTAACACGCTGCACCCTCGATATCCCATGTCTCCTTAGCCCTGTCCTGACTTTGAATGATGACACTTCCTCCACAGACATCCTCACACTCTTAGTCCCAGTTGCTCCCTTGGTTGACATCACTGCACCTTTAGGTCTTCTCTGGAGCTGAGCCTGCACATGAATTTGGGAGCTGTAGTCCAGCAGGAAACAAGAGCCCACCAGAAACAGAGTGACATACTCCCTTGTGATCATCAGGGAGGATTGTTGCTAAAAACAAAAGGTATTGAAAAGTTCAGAGAACTGTCTACTTCCAGGTTGGAAATCGACATACATCTAAAGCTGGATTTGAATTCCAATATTCCAGTATGATCCAAGATGATGACAGGTAAATCTGTTAGTGTAGTGTCCTCTCAGAAATGTGTATGGTACCTAAGGTCATTATGTTGGGCGAGGATATTAGTGACCCATTTTTGATGTTGGCGGGGGTTCCCTTGAAAGGATTGTGTGATGTGATATCCCTGTGATACTTGAAGTTGGCTGCAAAGCTTGTCTTCTCTTCAGTTCTTTTTCTTCAGCCCTCACCTTAGACACCTGGAGGAAAAAATGAAGTTAATAAAGTTGAGTGTGAAAGTTCATTCTTGACCAAAACAAAAAGAAATCTTATATCAAGCAGATGATGTTTGTTTTGTTGTGGCCCAAGATGACAGTTGTGCTATTTCTATGATAACTGAGCATTTTTTTAATCACAAAGTACATCAGCAATAATAATGCAGCAGTTTCAGTAGTAAGCTGCTTCATGAAACCCTTATTGTAATGTATCCCATCTGACATCTGAGAGGTGATGTGAAGTGTTTACTTAGTCTGAATGATTGCTGCCATTGCCACAGTCATTGTCACCAACATATCAGGCCAAAGACCAAGGACCTCAAATCAGATCAGAGCGCTCTAATTAGAAAAGTCTTTAGCATGCAAGGTTGGCAGCCTTGCTGGATTAGTCTGTCAGCTGATGCACGTGCAGAAGGGGCTGTTTGTTTATGCATGCCACTTTTTTAGAACATCATTCTTTGTGTATTTTTTAATGGGATGATTGTATTAAACTGTGCTGCAATGTTTTGTGAATGAATAGAGTGGTACATATATTTATGACAACAGTTGTTGTGAACTCAGAGACTCAGAGATACACAGCAGACTGGGTTGATGTAAGAAGAAGAATCTTTACTGAAGCTTAAGCAGGTCACACACAGGTAAGCAGTCCAAACAGGGCAAACAGTAGCAGATCTAGCGACGGGGAAAGGTATACAGGGAAGTATAAATCCAAAACTGAAATTGGGTGGCAGGGTGGTCAAGTGGTTAGCACTGTCGCCTCACATCAAAAAGGTTCTGGGTTTGAAACTGCTGGCCAGCCAGGGCTTTTCTGTGTGGAGTCTGCATGTTCTCCCCATGTCAGCGTAGGTTTCTTCCACAGTCCTTAGATATGCAGGTTAACTAACTGACTCTAAATTGCCTGTAGGTGAGTTTGAGTGTGAATGTTTCTTTGTCTCTATATGTCAGTCCTGTTATAGACTGGAGACCTGTCCAGGGTGCACTCTGGTGAATGTGCAAAAGAGTCTTGTTCAGGGAGGTGACCAAGAACCCAGTTCCTTTCCTTCATGATTTTAAATCCAATTCCTCATGAATTTGATAAAAAACATTATTTAGACATTACATTTCCTACAAAATAACTGTATATAAATGTAAACTTTAGGAAACAGGGTCGATTTCTGACCATACATATTTTCAGTCTCCATTAACAACTACCACCAGACACAATTGTCAGTATGCCTATATGACAATTAAAACATTACCATGAACCGAAGGTTTATGACAGGAGGCAAATTCTGCCCTGTCAGACAGGCTACACGCCCGTCCACCATCCCAACCATCACACACTTTTTCCAGCAAAGTCACTTCATCCTAGGCCACCCTGTGTGTAGGCTAACCCTATTTGTTAACATGACCAGACTGGTTATAAAGTTGGTCACGATGTTAATCCAGATTACAAAATAAAAAAATTGGACTGACTAACAAATATGAAAAATATGTTCAAATTTAAATATTTTTAAAACAATTTTAGCAATTGCATTAAAGGTGAAAGTGGAAGCTACATGTGCACTATATAGTCACAGCAGAAACCCAAAGTAGGCTATGGTTATATTATGTTAATAAGTTAGTCAAGTTGGTCAAGTTGCCTGGTGACGACGTGACAAAACAACCCAGGCCACCATACTCTGCCACTGTCTTCTTCTGTCTTTCTGCCATGTTGTTCATTCACGAATGAAATACAAAGAGTTGAAGCCAAAAATGTAACCAGAATGAATAGTCTACAGGCCTCTGAATCATTAACTTTAAGATGTCAGCTAGCTAAACATTAATGCCAGCTTTCCTCTGTACAGTCTTGACTATAACTGGTCCGTAGTTCTCGTTTCCTTCTTGTTTCCACTAGAGTGGCAGTGTTTCTGCTGCAGCTGAGAGGAGGTGAGTGTTGTCAAGCCTGCCCACTCTTTCTATTCAGCTGTCCTAAACCAGAGTCAGTATTGTGGGTAAACCACAGATTGTCTGGTGGTGCACAAACAAAATTACTTTGAATTGACAGACAAATCTAAGATGAATACAGAAAATCTGTTACAGAGTCAAGCGGAATAATATTGTTTCCCAAACATCCATATTCCTCTTTAGATCATGAGAGACTTTTCTGTGCTCTGCTGCCCATTACACCATCACATGACTAGGTTGTCATGGATCAGAGCGCCATGAAACAAGAGATGGTGAAAATGCCTCCTGGGGATGCTTCTGTGTGTGTGTGTGTGTGTGTGTGTGTGTGTGTGTGTGTATATGTGTGTGTGTGTGTGTGTGTGTGTGTGTGTGTGTGTATGTATGTGTGTGTGTGTCTGTGTGTGTGTGTGTGTTGTGTGTGTGTGTGTGTGTGTGTGTGTGTGTGTATGTGTGTGTGTGTGTGTCTGTGTGTGTGTGTGTGTGCGTGTGTGTGTGTGTGTGTGTGTGTGCTGTGCTGTGCTGTGTGTGTGTGTGTGTGTGCTGTGTGTGTGTGTGTGTGTGTGTGTGTGTGTGTGTGTGTGTGTGTGTGGTGTGTGTGTGTGTGTGTGTGTGTGTGTGTGTGTGTGTGTGTCTGTGTGTGTGTGTGTGTGTGCTGTGTGTGTGTGTGTGTGTGTGTGTGTGTGTGTGTGTGTGTGTGTGTGTGTGTGTGTGTGTGTGTGTTCTCCAGAGAGCTGTTAGCCCAGTCTGGCATATAAATTCAAAGAGTATTAAAATAATTTTTAAAGGAAGATGAAAGTGGAATGGTGCTTCAGAGTAGATAACCTAGTTGCGGTTTTCTATGACCTGGAACAGTTGTACGATTGCTAACACCACAATTACCCTTATTTTCCCTTATTTTTTCACATAAAAGGTGGCAACCCTCAGCACAAGCTGTAACAGACTGACTTTGTCATGTTTCTGTGTAAATCAATCACAGATAAAGAAACTGTCTGAGTGAATGATGAATGAAAGTACGTTTTCTGTCTTTTCATCTTTACTAATTAACCATTTAATTCACTTAATAGCTCAGAGGCTACCAGCAGCTACCAGACACTTCTAAGGTGGAATGTTTTCTTATGTTTTACTCAATGACATGATTGACATTAGGAAATCAATCAATACAACTTAAATGTCAATATGACAACTTTGACCATTTCATCTGTTGTTATTGGCTGTCTATATGACATAGACTTTAGTGATGAGCAGATATTAAAGCTCTTAAAGATCTAAATAAAACCTGCAGATAACATGGGTGTTATCAAGCTGCTTCTTCCACTCAAGTTTATAAAATCTGTTATAAAATGTGTTCAAACACTGTCCTCAGTGAAGATGGAGTAGGTTGAATTATATTTTCCTTAATGTTTTTGCTCACACCAAGGAGGATTACCTGGGCAGAAACCAACACGGCACCATTTATAACACTGGCGAGCAAAACTCTCAGAAAAAATGTACAAGACTGAAAAATATTCATAGATTTTTTTGAATTTATGAATCGATTTTGAATTGTTAGAGATAGAATCATGATTCTAATGTGACTCTATTTTTTTCACCTAATGAAACAAACTACAAAAAACTTGGAGGATAACCAAACCTCACAAGATCTCAGCAGAGATGTGGTTGATCATCAGATCCAGGATTAAATTTCCATAGTATATTACTGACATTGTTTGCATATGATGAATAATCAGCCTGGTTAACTTGGCTACGGAAAAAAATAGCATATCATCAAGTATCGTAAGAATTGTTAATGATGCAGTGTACAAAGTTCGATTATTACTGTCCACCTTAATACCAGGTTTTGGTACCCATCCCTAGGACTGAAGCTGCTGCTTTTGCTAAACGAGCTATGTGGAACATTGTGTAATACACTAATGTTAGATCAGTCCTTTTCATTAAAAAACACTACACATCTGCAACGCTGTAGCCATGAGCTTTAGCACTACTGATTAATTTTGACACTATTTGAAAACGGTATAACATGTAACAGTATCAACTGTGATAAAGCAGAAATCTCACCAATATGTGGCATATCCAAACAAGTTTGCAGCATCTTTTTGCCACAATGGGATGATTACAGCCCTGTGGCAGATGGGAGGGGAAACAGCCATTGCAGCTACAGTTGATGATAACAGCAGATGGTTTTTTTTTTAATATATTTTTGGGGCATTTTTATGCCTTTATTTGATAGTGCAGGAGAGAGAAACAGGAAATGGAGAGGCAGAGAGGGGGAATAACATGCAGCAAAGGCCATCTGATGTGGGACTCGAACCAACTACAGCCTCTACACATGGGGCGCCTGCTTAGACCACTACGCCACACAACTCCCCCTCACAGCAGATGTTTTTAAGAGTTCTTTCTGCATTAGCCACAAAGAGGCAGAAATGAATCCATTTCTGATGCATTTGATAACCAGTTTGGACAAACCACTCAAAAAGAGAGATATTCAGTTTATTAATAGCAGTACAGACACTTTTTTAACGTGTGGTGGCAGATACATTAGGTCACCGTCAATAAAGAGCAGCGCACAGATGATTATTTGAACTGTAATAGATTTTTGTAGATTAAATCACCCAACATAATAACAAATGTTGTGTGTATGTTAATGCATAGTATACAGTATAATATAAGGCAGTGGCCATTCTTCTGCAGAAGTACTGTTACTTTTGACATTGAGTATTAGTTTCTGATAATACTTTTTTAACTGTGGACCTGTTCTTGTAATGGAGGAGTCAAATGTTGTGGTATTGCTATTTTTACTTCAGTAAAAGATCTGCTTACTTTCTGTGGTGAAAACTCTCAGCCAAATGGACAGGTGTCTCCAGTAATATCCCATGCACCACATAACGCTAACTAGCTAATTAATGACCCTGTCAGTCACACATCAAAGGCGACTCCCAGGGAGCAGCAGAGTAGTATATACTCAGTATCATCCGAGTGCCTGAACCAGGAAATGGAGGAAATATTACAGGAACAGCTGGGAGGCCAGAAACAGCTGATGATGACATTTTGTGTGAGTTGATGGCATTTCCACCGTCACCCATTAAGATACAAATTCACATTATTTAAATATAATTTAGTTTCTTAAAATGACCAAAGAGCCTCCTGCCAACAAGACTTTCTGAATAAAAAGATACCTGACATTCACTAACAAATCGGTTGGACAAACTGTGGTTAATTTACTTTAAAAACAATATTGATGTTCCTCTTAGGCCCACATTAAGACTTTTTCATTTTTTCATACCTTTGTGTTTCTCATAATAAAGCTAATACAAAAGTTTCACCAAGTGCTGCACATGTTCAGAATCATCACAACCTCAGCTAATAATTCATGTTACTCAATAGACTTCTGTGCACATTAATAGGGGTTAATAGCCCATAAAACAAAAAAACTGAATGACAAGTCTGTTTCAACTGTAACAGTTGAGTTGTCCATTAATTTATATTTTGGAATGTGAGGAATATATTTTTGCTCTGCTTGGCCACATCTTGCGCCATGATCAGTTCAAAATGCTGATCTGTACAGTATTTTTGCAACTAAATGTTAGCATGCTAACATGCTAAACATCAGCATGTTAAGCATGATGCTGATTTTAGCATTTAGCTCAAAGTATAAAAGTGTGTCAAAGTGCAGCCTCACTGAGCTGCTAGCATGGCTTTAGGCCAGGAACACACTGGATGCCTCATGTGCGCTACTGAATGTCTTGGATTTCACTTCGGCACATGTTAATGGGTTAGAGTGGACACACTGCCTGTGTGCATCGTGCATCCCACGCCTCTCAGCTGCGTCCCTTCATCTAGAGATTCAGCCTCTCACCTATTTTTCATGCATGACGCACATGTCTCCCAGCAAAAATAGACAGAGAAAAGAACTGTTGATGTCATTCACATCATGGCAGCAACATTACACAAAACTGACACTATTTTTTTTTACCATTTTTAGCAGCTGCATGTGGAGACAGTGACATTTTAGAGACATTTTCTGTCAAAAATAAATAAGAAATTATAATGAAGAGAAATCCAACATTCCAGTAACCTGCAAAACTCAATGTAGAACACATGCATATGATTCTCCACAGCAGCTCAGTGACGGCAGCCCACACAACACTGACAGTGTGTTTCCAGCGGTGCAGTTGCTTTTCATGTGTAGTTTCTCACCCTCTTTCACTCTTTACTCTAAGTCTTATATACATAACTGTCATCTCAACACAGGTCAGGTCAAGGTTAAGGCTGTACCAGTTAGGAGTGGGGCTAGTCATTTACTCCCCTACTGCAGTCTTTAACCAGTGTGTGTGTTTGAACTTAGAGATCTATAATACACTCACTTGTTAGCTCAGCTCAGTGTGTTTTAATGTATTGTTAATAGATTTACATTATTAAAGAAAGAAAAATGGGATCGGAAATGTTCTTTTTCATCATTCATTAGCTGAGAGCTTTGAGCAGGCTGCACTGTCTACATGTCATGGATAGACAATGATTGATTGACACACATACAGACCAATCAGTGTTGAATTCAGACACATGCTGCATTGTTTATGTTTTTATTTTGGGTTAGGTACTAATGAGGGGACAGACCACAATAAACATCTATGTAAGCAGGCAAAACAATTATAATTATTATTTTAATTGTGGTGAAAATTTTAGTAATATTTTAGTGTTTTACAAATATTTGCTGGGAGTCAGGACACCCAGCTTGAAACCAGGATGTCTGGTAACTGTACCACAATAGTGTGTAACCAGACCCAAGTGACACTGCAGGGAAGTTAACATAATGTACAGCTTTCTTACTTGCAAACTGTTGTTAGTGGTGCATTTTCCCCAACAAATGGCTGAGGTAGGACGTTTTTACATGTTTGTATATTGGATGAGAAGGAGACTTCAGTAAGAAAGCTAATCTGGGTTGTTGTTCAAACTGTGGGTCTTGTGTAACAGAATACTGTCTTGCGCAGTGCGATCATCTGCTCTGCCTATGCCAGAATGACAACATTACTGCTTTATATCAACATAAGGTCTCTATCTATGTAGAGCAACACCAGAATGGTATTCCATTGAATTAATGCAAAATTAGGGGGTGCAATCATGAAACAAAAAAACATTTTTTTACATTTACATAGTATTGAAGGAAGATGTAATCTTCATCAAATGTTCTCTTGGTAAGGAACATGCTGGTATGTAATAGAAAAGAGGATAGAGTAGGTGGAGTGTAAGCTAAATGAGATGTGTGCTTTGAGGCTTGGAGGCAGTGTTCTTTTAGAGGAGCTGACATGCAGGCCATCTCTCTATGACAGACATAGTTTTTCCCAGAGATGTCTCAGTTGTTTTCTATGGCCACAGCTGAAGCTCCAGCCAACCAGCAGAGCTGTAGGAGATAACCAGTGATTTTTGATGTGACAGATAACCAGCTGAGGCTCCTGCTGAAGTTGAATGAGAGTATTACAGTGGGCTTCCTCTAACAACATTAGTTCCTTTATGAATAACCGCCTCTGCTGCTGTGGGCAAGCACTGCTGACTTAGCAGCAACCTCACTGCTGTTCACATCTGGCCGGTCCACTGGTGCATGAAATCATCACCAGATTCTTACATTAACACTAAATGATAAACTATATGATTAAAAAGCTGTGTTACATTGTATTACAGTTACAGTCTGGGTGAGCAATACGTTCCTTTGTCTCACTATATGTGACTATTACTGTGTGTTTCATTTTTCCTGATTTCTCTAATGACAAGGTGATTGGCCTCATTCAGGTTCTGTTTACACCTTAAAAAATGTAACACATTTTAATGTTTTTGCTCAGATCTGATAAAATATGTAAATGTTGATGACTTCGGTTTGATATCTGCAAATGCGACTTTTATCTAAACACACAGATCAAATTTTCTCTGGTTACTGCACAACAAACTGGCCAGAATCCAGACAACCCTGAGGTAGCAGTAGCAGTAATCTTTAAGCCTACATTAAAACCAGGGCTCCCCTCTTTTCTTCTTTGCCCTTAATTTATTCCTCACATACTTCTAAATATGCCTCAGAAAGCAACAGCTAAAATTGTTATTACTGCCTGCTATGCATCCATTGCAGATGGTGATTTGCCTATGTGGCCTGTGGGTGTTGCTTGGTTATGTGGTTAACTGTAGCATTGCTGACTCATTGAAGTGTATGACATCTGAAAGTGTCTTCTTGTAAAGGGAATAAAACAAGGAGGTTAAATAATCACTTTAGCTCTTTGTAGTGAAAGCAGGAAATCCATGATTGTAGTGCAGATACTTTAGTGTACTGGGTCTGTTTTTTTTGTTCTGGGCCCCTTAGTTCTAATGATGGTCCATTTCCTGTTTAAACATGACTATGTCCCAGTTCACAAAGCCTGGTCCATAGAGAACTTGACTGGACAACCCCATCCAACACATTTCGGATGAAACACCAACAGTGAGCCAGGCATTACCAGTCAACACAGTGATTCTCCTGGACAAAAAAATCCCAACAATCCCAATCCACTTAAAGGCCATCGGCTCTTCCACAAAACATACCTTTTTCAGGTCAGTCTGCTCCAGACCTCTTTTATTTTACATTTCTAAACTTCTAAAAGACAAATTTATGTATTTCCTGATGTTCCCACTCTGATCTGTCCTCTCAAAGGACATCACAGCTATAGAACAACATTATATCTGACTTATGTCAGAATGTGAAGCAACTCACATGTATTACAGATTGTACTGTAACTTAATAAATGAGACCTGTCTCACTTGTTAACAGCCTGGACTGATTTCTATAACTCTTCTCAATACCTTGCTTCCACTCTCGTACAACCCCAAGGGAGTGCAACAGTAGCTAATATTAGCTTAGAATGAAAAACATGACAACAACACAGACTCCAACACAAACTTCACATACAGACTCCATGTAAGAACAAAAAGCAACAAGAAGAACTGTCTATGAAGCTCCTCTGGCCAAACGGGAATGGGAAAACTAGGGCCAACATAAGCTGATAACGATATTACACTATTTAAAAAAAACCATAACACTAGTCAAACCTCCACACTTTTATCACTGTCCCAGAGAGAGTCTAATCGATAGTAACTAATATTGGTTACCTCATCTATCAACATGATGCCAGTCAACGGCCAGGATACTCGCTCACGGCTTCCTACAGAGTGTGAGCAAAAGGATACTGACCTGTAGTTCAGTTAACGACCACACAAAGGTGTTGTGAATGTTACTCTTATAACCTTTGACAGTTTGGCTAGGTAACATTTTTCCAAAAAAACCCACCATGAACAGCTCAAATTTTGAGCTGTTCATGGTGGGTTTTTTTCCCAGGACAAAGCTGTGTTTTGCCTTCAAACAGAAAATTTTTCATATAGTCCGCAACACTATCTACACTGGAGGACGGAGATATCCTGCATGCCCATGCTGCTGCCACCACCTTTAACCACTAGATGCCATCTACTACAGTGACATCCAGTGCATTAATTCAAACCTCAAGGTCTCTCACTGACTTTTTTCAAAGCTTTCAATAATTTGTTGAGCCAACACAAATGTCCTAAAAGTTATGATGAATGAAATGATAACGACTGAGCTCATATGTCAACAGATCTCCGTGGCATCTGAGAAAACTTCATTTTTTGGAGTAGATTGAGTGATATGGTTGAAAGCTGTGTAAAAAGTTGATGGGCCTGAAGTGGGATTTATTTTGTATTTGTTTTTTATTTTGTGAAATGTTTGATCAAAAGAGCGGTGCAGACAGAAGTCCTGTAGCCTTTGACTCCATTTGTTTTGTTTAAAAGGGAAATACTGACATGGATGAGATGTTTACAGAACAAAGGTCGCTTATATTTAATTACAAGGGAGAGATAGACTTTTTTTTAAACTTTATTCAGTATTATGTACTGTATTATTTGGTTGCTGTATTTCATTTTCAAAAAGGCAGCAATAAATGACATTATTGATTTAATTTAATTACATCAGTAATCTCGTTAAATAAATTAATGCATGATAATCGTGAAACCGTGATTATTCCTCAGACTATAATTGTACCATCAAAATCTATAATCATTGCATCCCTAGTGGACAGTGTCCTTTTTTATGCTGCAGTCTGCTGGGGCAGCAGCATGTCAGACACCAACACGAAGAGACTGGACAAGCTGGTCAAAAACCTGGGTCTGAGCTTGGCAGGAGTCTGGACTCACTCAGGACGGTTGTGGAGGGACGCATGCAATGTAAGATGGAGGCCATCTTGGACAATACCAACCATCCTCTCCACAACATTCCATCAGGCTATACAACAACTCAGCCAAAGGAAGTGGATCATGAACTGGACTCATTTAATGATTCTTTATTGTTTATAATTATTATTTATTATTTATTATCATTATTAATGAGCTGTTGGGCACCTGAATTTACTTTTGGGCAGGTGTTTTCAACATGCGGGAAAGTGAGCCTCCCCTCAGAGACCTCCCTCCCTGACCCTCAGGGGCAGGGAAGGACCGGGTGGATCAGTGCGCTGCACATAGCTCTACAAAGAAGAAGCGGCACAAATGACTAATCCAAACATCTGAAGCGCATTTTCAGCTTACTCTGCTTGCGCGAAACAAGAGTGGATGTGCATTGTGTGCCCAAGTATGTAGGAACATATTACTCTCTCTATAATGGTCCTGAACATAACAGTGAAATACTGCAACACCGACTTCAGACCTCATTTTAAGACCAAGAGGTGCACTTAAATGAGCGCAAGTGTAATAGATATTTAAACAACCTGGGTGCTGAATGGGAAAATGACAACTGAGTCAGTTGGAAACTAACAAAGACACTTGTGTTGTGTTGCCGCTTTGCGCCAGGTGTACAATAGAGCCATGTGTCTTTGATGCCCATTGGTGGTTGATGTGGGTATTCACTGTAGAAAGGAATAAACGTAGATCGTACTCCCTCTTTTTTCTGCTCGCCCACGACTCTGTCTCCTCTCTCACTGTAGCTACTAAAATTTGATCCATTTTGTGTCATGCATAGCTGAGTTAAGCTAATTAGATGTTTACAGTTATTTTTTCTCACACTGTGCCTCCCCTGAACTTCTCTGGTGCCCCCCCAGGGAGGCACAGCTCACACTTTGACAACCGCTGCTTTAGGGGATAAATAAACTATCTATCTATCTATCTATCTATCTATCTATCTATCTATCTATCTATAAATTTGACTCACATTTGAACAAAGTACAAATATTAAAATATGAAGAAAGTACAAATAATTCCATAAATCAGCATGATTGTCCCTCACAGTGCAGTTACAGATCTAGATCCAGACGATGATTAAAAACAAAGCACTCTTAACATTACTGGATCATGCAGCCTCGAAGACATGGTCCCTCTGAGTTCTTTCTAGTTTTCCACTTGTTTATGTATGCTATGCAGTGTTTCTCCTATATTCACTCAGCAGTGACACACCACCACTGCTAGGCTATGAGTGCCGTGGCTAAAATTTCACATTATCATTAACATCAACATTAGCAGCCTGTTGATCATCAATAACAACAGGCTACTAATGATTTTCACTTGCACACTGTGTGAGCGCGACAAATCTAAAACTATTCTTTATTGCTTCATTGCCTTCTAACTTTAAATGAATGATTTACGCTGTGGTTATGGCTGTTCTGTGTGACTGATGACTGTATGTCATTATGATTGCTGCCTGAACAACATAACTCACTTAAATTACATCTGCATTGAACAAAATAAACGACTCTGTTTGTGATACAAGTTACTTCCGTCTTGATCCGAACATAGACGCTTGTCTTTCTATGTGACACATTTTCCTCTCGTAACAGAATGACAGTGAATAAAGTTGTAAGAGGAGTTTATTAATATCTGACTTCAGCAGGTGTTTGTTTTTTCGCTTTGAATGTGAAGTGTGAAGAGTGTGAAGTGAGTGGAGTGGAAAGCTGTCTAGCTGGTGAACACAGTGGAACATTTAGCAGCTAAAGAGGTAACTCCTCAGGAGTCCATGGACACAGACACAACCACAAATGAAAGCTAATGTTTCTGTTTTTTCTGCTGGATGTGTCGCAACTTCATGAGGTGATGTTGTGTTTACAGCTTTTTGCAATCAATCAATGAAGGAAGGAGCAGAACAGTACACAGAGAAACATATCTGAATCAGCTGTAAAAAATAAATAAATTAATAAATAAATGAACAAAAAAATCTGATAATTTTAACTGCTGCATCTTTGCTTGTTTTCAGTTGCTCATCGTGACTTTCCCACAGTAACCTGGACTTTTTTGTTCCTAAATAGAGCTGTAGATTGTGTTCCTAGTTAAAACAACCAGTTCACACATTGGTTGATACTTATTTCTTCAATCACTACATCACTCATTTATATCCATAAAGACAAACTCCACTCTACTACATCACAGCCAATAATTTCCTATGTAAACAGTGCACAGGGAAATTAATCTGTGTGATTCTCTTTTCAGAAACACTGTGAATGTTGTATTGTAACACTCATGCTGTTTCTGAGAATAGAATCACATTTCTCATGTGGCAGAATAGCTCTATATCAGTGTTTGAGGCTCAGTTTCACAGTCCAGTTGTAAAAGCATGAAAATAGTCACCTCAAGAATATTTGAGGTTTTAAGGTGAGAATATAACAAAATGTGTAAATGTATCTTTAAAACAAGTGCTATACTTCCTTTCATTTTTAATTTCTTTGAGCTTCACCTTTGTGTTCACAGACCAACCTGCTACACTAGATTCTAACTTCACATTGCCAAATCAGAAACTGATCAGAGGGTGAAAACCACAGGCATGTGCTTCCACACAAAGTGAACAGGCTCTCCTGTTTAGGAATGCGCAACATGTCCTGATTGCAGCTCCTCTACTGTAGCTGTCACTTCTTTAATTGATTTAAGAGAACTACAGGCTTCCCAACCCCCGTGCAATTTACTGTCCCATCTCGCTCATTAAATACTTAAGGAATAACCTTGATACTTGGGAATACATGAACTAAACCATTATCATGAGACAGAGAAGCATCTCAGTGCCCTTTTGTACATGTTCTCATCAATAAGCAGTGCTAGGAGCGAAAAGCAGAGCAGTTACCTCACAAAAGCCTCAGTGTCCCTCCGAGCTGCTGCTGAGTAGATTAAGTCCAAATATTTCACATAACAATCTCTGTGGTGATTTCTCTCTCTCTCTCTGTTAGTTCACCCTGTTCAACTCAAACCACGCTGTGTGCCTTCTCCCCTCGCTTCCTTTTCTCTTATCTTCTCCGTGTATCCTCTCAGCTCTGTCTCTCTTTTTCCCTCTAAGTCCCTCCCTCTGTCAGCCTCTGTCTCTCTCTTACATGACCCCCCGTCCTCTCTCTCTCTCTCTATCCAGTCCTCACCAATTCTGTCCCTGTAATCCACTCTCTAGGTTTTTCTCTCACAATCAAATTTACTTTATTAGAAAAAACTGTAATTGAGCACTGTACTGAGTTGCCAAAGCAGGTTGTACAGTGACTGAAATGTATAAGAATTCTGAATTTTCAACAAAAAATTCAATGAAAAGATGTTTATAAGCTTAACAGCTAATTTGCAACAGCTATTACTTTTTGAAACATAATACAAATGAACGAGAATGTGTTGTTCATTTATATATCTTACTGCACATCAGCTTGTAGTGAATACAGTGTTATTAACTTTTAATGCTTATGTTTAGTTATTTACATTTAACTAAAACCACAGACTCTCCACATGAAGGAATGAGAACAGAGAAGGAGGGGACCAAGGAACCAGAGAACCGAAGAAACGGAGAATCAAAGAATCAGAGAACCAATGAACCAGAGAACCAAAGAACCAGGGAACCAATTGTTGTGGTGCTACAGAGACGCCCCGGACTACAAATCATATTCTCCAGACGTAAAGAACATGTTTGGTTGGAACAAGACTGACAACAATCACATCATCCTCCTTTTCCAGTAAAAATGAAAAATACAAAAACAACTGTTCCAACTGAAATTGTCACTCATATCGCAATATGTGCCAAAATAATCGCAAGATAATTTCTTTTGCATATCATGCTTCCCTACTTTAGCTGAAACTACAAAATGAGTGTTGATATCAGATTATATTTAGATGTAACTGATGTCAGCAGTGTTAGCTTACAGTCATTTTGTTGCAGATCTGTTGACACTTGTGCAGTTCCTTTGACCAAGTGGGCGATATTGTAGCTGTCAGAATAATAATAACAATGATAATAATAATAATATCTCTTACTTGGAATTACAACTCGGAGAATGATGTGTGAACTTGTTACAATCTGTGTGATAGAACTCGGGACATGAGGAGAGGTGAGAGGATACAGTTTACTATGATGACAGCGATAGCTCATACTCCAAAGTGAAAAAGGGCACCTATCAATAAGCCAGGTGGTCAGACTGAATGTGAAGCAGGTGAAAACACAGGTGAACACTAATCCCCCCTGAGGGGCTCCATTTAAGTCATGAACCCAATTTCAAAGTTGAAAAAAAAAGCCAAAAATGAACCCAAACCTTTTTTTACTAGTCACTTTTCACATCATCTGCATCTGTGTGAATGTGTTTCCCCATGTGCCTGCGATCTGTGTGCAGTAACCTGTTATCTAGACCTGCCTGCTTCTCCATCCATCTGCCTGTCTGTGTCTAACAGCTGCAGCATGAACCTTATGCTAAGACCATAGACTAATTTTTATACTACTGGTGATTTTAACATTTAATACAACATTTAATCAGTTAGCTTTAGAAGAAGTTTATTAAGTTAGTTATTTAACTTTGGTCAGAGCTGCTGCTCCCAACAGAGAAACAACAGTGATACTGAAGAAAAGACAAATGAACATGACTGAATTATATTCAATGTCAGAGAAGAGTAAAAAATAAAGGAATGCATAGATGAGATTTATTCTTAATTTAATGTATTCTCTGTCTTGCTGTGTTGCTGTTTCTTTTTCAGCTCAGCCTGTTGTTGAAAATGTCACAAACTTCTATTTCTCTCTTTCTCTGGCAGAGCCTCACTCTCTGCTTCTTCCTCTCTTTTCATTTTATCTTATTCCCTTGTTCCCTCCCGCTCCACTACCTCCCCCTGCCCCCCCTGCCCGCCCATCCCTCCTCATAAAGATAGTTCAGAGTTGTTGAAGGTTTCAGGCAAACAGTCTGTTTCTCTGCTGGCTGTTTTCTCTGCATTGTAGCTGTTATCTGACTGCATCTCCCTTGAGGTTCTCAAGCAGGCCTCTCTCCCAGCACTTAATCACACGTACACATACACACACACACACACACACACACACACACACACACACACACACACACACATACACACACACACAGAGTCTTACAAGTATGCCTGTTATGACAGCCAACAGTGACTCCTGCATGAATATGAGCACAAGCACAGGATGACTTTGGTGGTGTATGAAAAAAAGAAAAAAAGATGTCACGTATGCGCGCACACACACACACACACACACACACACACACACACACACACACACACAAAGCAACCCAAACATTAGTTATGTGTGACATACATGCTGGCTTGCACACACTGAAACACAATTCTGACGTGACCTGCATTCACAGCTAAACATGCAGCAGGTGAACAGACAAACACACACACACACACACACACACACACACACACACACACACACACACACACACACACATACACACACACACACACACACACAAAGGCTAAATTCTGGATTAGCATCCCGCTCGCGCTCCCTCCCCCATCTTAAAGCTTGACGCTGTAGGGGTCTCTGGTACTGCAAAGACCCTCATCTGTCCTCCATCTTAACCAATTACACACTTAACATGTGACAAGACGCTGTGTGTGTGTTTGTGTGTGTGTGTGTGTGTGTTCACGCGTCAGCCTGCCAGTCACTGCTATACATCTTTATAAATGTGTTTGTTGGGGCCAATCACATGCAGCCTCATTACTTGACAGTATGTATGGCTGAGCAGTTTGACAGATGATCAGAGATGTTCTGTATGTGTCTTTAATCTGAGCGCTAATCAGAAAAGATGCAGCTCTTAAATTTTTGATGGAGCCTTGATGGATGAATGTCCCTCTCTGCTGCCTGACCTAAATACAAACACTCCAACCTCCCTCTTGTATTGCTCCTGCCATTTCTCTGTCTGATGTTCTTTCCTCTCTCCTTTTATCTCACTGATGTACTGTTGGGGTGTCCCTGCCTGTTTCTTTCACTTGACTCTCTTATCTCACTCAGCGCCTTTTTCAAAGCTGAGGAAAAGTCAAAGAGAGGTGAGAAGGACAAATACACATTTTAAGTAGAAATATTGATCTTAACAGTCATCAAGATCGCAAGAATTCATTCTATATCTATCTCTCCAATTAATGAGTATGTAGTGCTGACCAATGAGTCACACACACACATACACACATTTTCATCATCATCGTGATATGAACATGTGCAATAAAAAAATCGCAAATGACTGACTGAAATGAGTTAGAAAAATCCTTCTATTTTATTTACACGCGCCCTGCATTCACGCAGGGTAGTCAAGGCGCAGTGCCTGTGCCAAATAAAAAGGAAAAAAACGACTGTGTTTTGGTGTCCACTCTCCTCACATGAACACACACAGTGGACAGCACAGAGGCCGTGGTGCTGACTAGTGAAAAGTGAACTTTTTACCCAAGCAGACAACAACTACGGTCATAACGTAGCACTAAGTGTTACCTTTGCGAGTGAAAAGGCAATCAGCATCTTTCATCAATCCACCTGTTCAACAAGCTTTAAACACATAGAAAAACCATATTTATATATTATATCCCGTCCACCACTGTTTGTTTATATGCAAGCGCAGCATGCTAACGTTAAGCAAATAGTGAATTGTAATGAACAAGCTAAAAGGAAAACTTTGTGTGTGTAGACTGCAGCTTCATTTGACACAAACCTTTGTAAAGTTATACGACAGACCCCACCCCCTGCAGCAGAGGGAGGAGGAGATGACCGATAGCTGATGTCAAGTTGTCATGAACAACTTCATCTGTTGATCCAAGACACACCGAACAAGAGAGAGAGAAGCCATCGCGAACTGCTAAACTAAAGTAACCAGCTTAACTATTCAGATTTGAAAATGATTTTTATCTGCATGTTCCAGGCACGAGCATGGGCACCATGCAACAACTTATTTGTTGGTTGTTTTGAAATAAATTTTGTCTTTAACTCAACCACAAATACACATTTGTCTAAGATCATAACATGGTATTCATGTCACACCACGTTGAGGTCTAGTTGGGGTTTTGTCCTGTCTCTATGTTTTGTCTTGTCATTTCCTGTTTTAGTTTGAAAAGTAACTCTCCTCTCGTTTCAGGTCACTTGCCCTTCCTCATGTGTCTCGGTCTGATTGCCCTCTGAGTGTTTTCACCTGTTCCCCTTGCCCAGTGTTTAAATAGTCTGTGTCTCCCTTTGTCTTGTGCCAGTGTGTTTCGTCTGCACCTCAGCTCTTCGTCACAGCCCTTGTCACAGCGTTCCTTTTGTGTTCTTCTTCCTCCAAGTGAGAGTTTTGAGTTGTAAGTTTATATCCTAGTTTAGTTTCATAGTTAAGGATTTCATAGCCTTTTGTTTCCTCCGTGTGGAGTGATGTTTTGTTTACTCAGCTTTTATAGAGTAGAGCCTCTAGTTTTTTATTTACAGATAACGTTTAATAGCCCATTGTGTTTTCCTCCTTTTAGTGGAGTGATTATTATTTTGATATTTTTCATAGCCTCATGTATAGTGAGGACTAGGTTTATAGCCTATTTATTTCTCCACTTGGAGGCGCTCTGAAGAGACAATAAAAACAGTCAATTGAACCCTGCATCTGTGTCCTGAGTCCTTGCCTGGTCGTGACAATTCATAGATGACATCTTATAGATAGATACTTTATTTATCCCCTAGGGGAAATTCATGTGTCTATTGATAATAATGATAATAACAGTTGATAACAATTAAACAATAATAATTAGATTGGTCCACTTCCAGTGGGAGTGGGAACAAAGGATCTCCTGAACCTCTCTGTTCTGCAGCGCAGTGAGATGAGACCTTTGCTGCACCTGTAGCTGCTTCTCTGTCCTGCCAGAATGTTGTGGAGAGGAACGTTGGTATTGTCCAAGATGGCCTCCAGCTTACATTGCATGCGCCTCTCCACAACAGTCCTGAGTGAGTCCTGCCAAGCACAGACCCAGTCTTTTTGACCACCTTGTCCAGTCTTTGTGTTCATGTCTGACTTGCTGCTGCCCCAGCAGACTGCAGCTTAAAAGAGTACACTGACTGATAAAACATGTGCAGCATTTCACTGCAGACGTAAAAGGACCTGAACTACCTGAAGAATAAGAGCTGGCTCTGCCCCTTCCAGTAGATGGCATCCGTGTTCAGGGACCAGTCCAGTTTACTGTCCAGGTGCACACCTAGGTATTTATAAGTGTGCACCACCTCAATGTCCTTTCCTCAAATGTTGACTGACTGAAGGGTGGGCCTAGACCTCCGAAAGTCGATGACCATCTCCTTGGTCTTGGAGGTGTTCAGAAGGAGGCAGTTCTTGTCACTCCATTCACTGAAGGCCATCGTCAGATCCCTGTACTCCTCTTCCTGCCCGTTCCTGATACATGCCACAATAGCTGTGTCATCCGAGTATTTCCGGATGTGGCAGGACTCAGAGTTGTCATTCCCCCTCTCTCTGCCTCCCCTTTTCCTGTCTCTCTCTACTATCTTGTCCAATAAAGGCACAAAAAGCCCAAAAAAATATACTTAAAAAAAAAAAAAAAAAAAAGTTCGCCGTATACAGGGTGAACAGGAACAGAGCCAGAACAGTCCCCTGTGGAGCCCCAGTGCTGCTCATCACTGTCCCTGAGACACAGTTACCCAGCCTGACGTACTGTGGGCATATTGTCAGGTAATCCACAATCCAGGACGTGAAGCAGGGATCCACCATCTTCTATATCTATAATGGAAGTCCTGACGAACTGGCAGATTTCTTCACTCTGTTGAATAGTTTTGAAAGTAACCTACAATTTACATCAGACCATAGAACGGAAAAAGTGAGTTTCCTAGATGTGGGTTATGAAAAACAACTGCTCCCTCATAACAACACTTTACAGAAAGGACACTGACAAAAATACCTTGTTGTTGGCTTCAAGTTTTCACCCTACTCCCCAGTCAGTTTTAGGAAATGCCATTACACAGAAGATGGAAAAGGCTGTGGACACAAAAAACAGGTTTGCTCAGCGAGGATACCCATCACTGAATTTACCAGGCATGTGAATTGGCCCTTAAAAAAACGTGCTCTGATCTACCCCAAAAGAGTGCTAATTAACAGAAGACATTCTCAATCAAAAGTATCACCCAATATTCTGCTCACTCAGTTGCTATCATATCTTCTTTCAAGAAACGTTGACATATCATTAATTCTGACCCCGAACTTACTTCCATCTTCAAAGATCCACCCCTATTTGTAAATAAGAAGGGGAAAAACATAAAGGATTATCTGGTCTGTGCCAATTTCGATCATACAAATAGATCAAGTTTGTTGACAGACACGTTTGCACCCTCTTCCGAATGGCAACTACCGCTGCAGCAGTTGCACACAGTGCAAAAACACCATTAAAACAGTCAGACTTCGAACCCATGGCTGCTGCAGTTAGGACTAAACCTATTTGGTACGCGCTCTACCAGGTGAGCCTCTATGGCGCCTAGCTGTACACTTTAATGTCCATGACATCTCCACACTATGTTTCTGAGGCATTGAACATGTCACTTTACTACCCTTTACTGTTTGCTGTTAGTCAGACAGTGTGCAGGATTTCTTTTTTTGCCAAAAGGGAATGCATAAAATATGTTATATGATGATAATAATAATTTATGATAAAACTATTTAATCAATGAGCATCTTTAGGCTGCCGGTGTCACGCCTCAGGCTGTTAGTTAAGTTACTTTTGTTTTTCCTATTGTTTTTTGTCTCATATTTCAGGTTTTATTTTGAAACTCACCTCTTGTCTCGTTTCAGGTATTTCACTTCCTGTCCATGTTTGTTTCCCACCTGCCAGTTCGTCTTGTTCCCTTGTGACAGCGTACCAGCAATTCTTGTGTTTCCCTAGTGAGTTCTTATTGTTTTGTTTTTTTGAAAGATTTTTTGGGGGCTTTTTGTGCCTTTAATGGACAGGACAGTAGAGAGACAGGAAATGGGGAGGCAGAGAGAGTGCTTTACCCCAGAGTACAAGTCTGCATTTTTGTCCCTGCCTGTATCAACCAGGTGAATCTGTTCCCTGGTGAGAACAGCACCGAAATCAACTCTAAATAATATCAAAAAGTTGAATAGGTCAGATAATCTAGAAAAAAAGCCAAACGTTTTGATAGTTGAACAGTTGTATCACAAAAACCGTAAGAGTAGTTAGATGCCAAAAAGCATACAGAAGGCTTAAGGCTATCTAAGTTCTATGTGGTTTTGGTTTTTCTAAAGCCAGAAATGAGGAAATAGGAGCGAGTTACAAAAAAGTGTCTGTTCTGGTTTTCTCCTGAAGTCCGATCCTGAATTTGTATTGAGGTCTATGAGAGAATTGGAGGGGTGCTTGCATCACTTGGAGGGTCACATTTCAAATTCTGTTAGTCTCTGTGCTAAGGTAGACACATTGTATGAAACATGACAAATTTGTCTACTAATGAGGAAGAAATTACATGCGAAGACCAAAATATGTGGCCGTAAGGATTAGTTAAACAGATTTATTTTCAGACAAATGTTTTCTCCCACTTTAGTGATGATGTCATCCACTCTGATCAGAAAAAAGCTTAAAACTAAAACTGTGGTAATAAAAACTATTGATGATATCAAAAAGTTGAATACAAGCTTATTAGCTGAAAAGCTTGTCTACAGTTTAAAGGTTGAATAAAGTCTGTAGCTAAAAGTATGCTGAAGTAGTTAAAGTTTAAAGAGGCTGAACTTTTCAAGGAGTTGAACATGGTCTCCATTCATTTGAAAGGCAAAAAAATTGCAGAAAAAGCTTAATATTTAAAAAAAAAAATTAAATAGAAAAAGGTTGTAAACATCTGATAATCTACAGAACAAGCTGAACACTTTGAAAGTTGAATGGTTTCTGTAAGAAAAAGTTAAATAATAATATTAAAGATTTGCTAACTCGGCATTCACACTAATAAGTATGCAGAATAATAATATATGCCTTCAATGCTATTGCATTGCAGGCACATAATAACATTGGAGTTATCTGGGAATAGTTAAATATTCATAGAACTATTTAGCTGAGGATCAATTTAGTCCATGTTGTATCTCACATAAATTGTACATTTTTCCCACTGATTTTCAAAAGATGTGTCATTTTTTCCATGATGAAAATGTCTGACAATTTCTAACCACTGTTCTTGGTTTGGAGCGTTTACATTCAGACAGTTTCTGGAAATGGCTTCCTTGCTTGCTGCAAGTAAAGCTTTGGTCAGGTAGAGATCTTTTCTCATCACAGAACCTTTAATATTCCCAAAACACATCACTGAGCAAGTATTTGGAATTTCATATCCCAGGATATTTTTAACAACTGCATTGACATTTTCCCAATATAGCCTTATCTTTGCTAGGCTCCAGAATATGTGTGAATGATCACCCTCCATGTTCCCACACAGTCTCCAATAGTTTTGTCTGCTTTTATTTTGGGTATAATGAAAAAACGTGTTAAATTCTTCCAGCAGAATTCCCTCCATACTGGACAACTCAAGTTGTGTCTCACAGATATCATACCATACGTCCTCTGTTATTTGAATCTTTTACTCTGCTTCCCATTTTAATTTTATGTAGAGGGTTGATTCCTCCATGCTCCCCCCCCAATGCTTGGTAGAGAGGAAAGATGACCCGAGACCCTTCTGTTTGTGTGCATCCACTATCAATCTGACGAACTTATTTGAAGTTGCATCTGTTTTCAACCTTATCTCTTTTCTGAAGTAGTCTCTTAGCTGCATTAATCTAAAGAGATCTTTGTTCAGGATCATATTTTGCCTTTAAATCTTGGAAGCTCATATATTCCCCATTTTCTGAGATTGTCCACATTGCCATCATGCCTTTTTGTGTCCATTCTTTGAATATTGGGTCATACATCCCTGGTTTGAAGTTTGAGTCATATGCAAACCACCTCAGTATGGGACCTTCCCTCTTTAGTTTGTATTTTTAGTTTGTAAATGTTACTACTGGATCCATAGCTTGTCTCAAAACCCCTGCCAAGTATTTGTGCCCCACAAAAATTTGGATCTGGTAACCCTGAATCTCCCTTTCCATTTCTTTCCATCGAGACTCATAGTCCGGTCTGTTCCAACAGACCAGGGGTCTGAGTTGGGCTGTATAAAAATATTCCTTAAGATTTGGTAAGCCACTCCTCCCTTATCTTGGTTTTTTGCTGGTCCAAGGCTAAGAATCTGCTTTGGGGAATATTAATTGGGAGAGATTGGAACATATATAGTAGCTTTGGTAGGATATTCATTTTAACCGTCTGTATTCTGGCACTGAAATCTAAAGGGAGGGTAGATCACCTTTCAATATCCTTTTTTATGTTTTCGTCAATTTTGTTGTAATTGGTCTCAAACAAATTGGAAAGTGTTTTAGTTATAGTTACACCAAGATATTTAATTGTTTTAGCATTCCATTTCAAATTATATGCATTTCTGATTTGTTGGGATGAGTTATAGTTTAATGAGAGAATTTGTGTTTCTGTACCCTGAGTAGTGTCCATATGCTTTCAATGGATTCATAAGAATTGGGAAACATATATCTGGTTGTTCAAGAAAAATAATGACATCATCATGAAAAGTCCAGTGATATGTTCTTTTCCCCCAATATTAACACCTTGTAGATCTTCATTCTGCCTTATTGCTTGTGCTAAGGGCTTCGCGTATAAAGCAAAGAGAGTTGGAGAAAGACAGCAGACCTGCCTTGAGCCTCTCTCCAGCTGGATCGTATTAAACAAGTTTCCGTTTACCTTAATCCTGGCTGTGGGCTCATGATAAATCATTTTAAAACAATGATTTGCATTTTCAACAAAACCAAATCTCTTTAATACTTCATATAAGAACACCTTAACACTATTAAATGATTTTCTGCATCTAAACTGCTCAGAACCATACTTGTACCTTTTCTTTAGCGTTGTCTTATAATATGAAGAGTTCTTCTGATATTGTCCTGTGTTTGGTGCCCTCTAGTAAATCCAGTTTGATCTTCATCAATCAGCTCTGGTACAAAACTCTCAAATCTTTTGAGGTAAATAATCTACAATTAAAAGTGAGACTGGCCTAAAGTTTTTACATTGTTCTTTATCTTTGCCTTCCTTAGGAAAGATGGTAATAATTTCTTCTTTCCATGAGGGAAGAGCCCTGCCCTCTTTAAGGGTCCAATTAAAACAGGACAGAAGTAAAGGTGTAAGCTCCTTCTCAAAGACCATGTTCCATTCTGATGGAAACCCATTGCTGCCTGGTGATTTACTGGCCTCAGTCTGCTGATTGCCAATTCCAGATCCCTTACTGTAATTTCTGCCATAATGATATCATTCTGCATCTCACCAATAGATGACAGGTCAACTGAATTAAGAAAAGCTGTTAATGTCTTTTCATCAGCTGATGGTTATTTATAAAGTTTCTAATAGTACTCTTCAAATATTATTTCTATTTCCTCTGGCTCATGTAATAATTGGTTGGTATGAGGGTCTCTTATTTTATGGATTGCTGTTTACATAGGCATCTGACCAGACGTCTAGTTGCTTTTGGACCTGATTTATAATAAGTCTTCTTTACAAATCTTTCCCTATCATCTATCTCCCTCTTGTCTCCCTAATTTGTTGTAATATCGACTGATCCTCTGTGTTTTGCCCATACTGTACATTTACTGCCATACTGACAACTTACTGCTAACCTTTTCCTCTGCTCTGTTGCATTCACTGCTTTACTGACACTTTTCTGCCACTCACTACGCTACTCTAACATTACCTTATATGTGGACGTCCTTTGAAGAATAAGGAGAGGGTCCGGGAGGATCTGATGCACTAGTCGATGACTCAAAACAATTCCAAGATAACATTGGGTGTTGTTAGATACACTGATTCCAGCTGGAGTAAAACTGGGACTGCCATTTGTCGCGCTCACACAGTGTGCAAGTGAAAATCATTAGTAGCCTGTTGTTATTGATGATCATGGTCTATTAATGTTGATATTAATGATAATGAAAAATTTTTGGTGCGGCACTCATAGCCTAGCAGTGGTGGTGTACCACTGCTGAGTAAATATAGGAGAAACACTGCATAGCATACATAAACAAGTGGAAAACTAAAAAGAACTCAGAGGGACCATGTCTTCAAGGCTGCATGATCCAGTAATGTTAAGAGTGCTTTGTTTTTAATCATCGTCTGGATCTAGATCTGTAACTAGACTGTGATGGACAATCATGCTGATTTATGGAAATACTTTTACTTTGTACAAATATGAGTCAAAGTTATAGATAGATAGATAGATAGATAGATAGATAGATAGATAGATAGATAGATAGATACTTTATTTATCCCCTAGGGGAAATTAAATTATGACCACTGAG
The DNA here is from genome assembly GCF_021018895.1 of Seriola aureovittata. Classification (NCBI taxonomy): domain Eukaryota; kingdom Metazoa; phylum Chordata; class Actinopteri; order Carangiformes; family Carangidae; genus Seriola; species Seriola aureovittata. The sequence goes on from NC_079375.1 coordinate 454,894, forward strand.
TTATAGACATTGAAATATTACTATAGTCACCTAGGTATAATGCTTTCAGACGGTGTAGGATCACACATAAATGATTACAAACTTTCTTGCAACTGCATGACAGTCGAAATGTCTGTTGGCAAAAATAGGCTTGGCCTGTATGGGTAAATACATGATGGACCAGCTTCACACGTCAGGATAGGATAGAATGTGAAGTACCTGATCTGTGTCTATATTCACATCAAAAACGGATCATTACTTTATTTTACAACCAAATTTACAAGCTCCATTATTATTACTTATATAGTCCATTTGATGTCTTTATAACTACACATATACAACACTCATCATGTTAATGTCTTCAAAAAAGGAACAAATGTGAAAACTGGCACATCAAACTTATTTAATTTTGCTGTAATGCCATTTCAAGACAGATTTACGTACGCCTGGATTTGCCACACAAGCTGTTGCTGTTTCTTGACTTTGCCATGTTGCCAAGTATAACTGCAAATAAGAGAAAATCAACCTTGACATCAGTAAAATAAATACTGCGTTTCAGCCTAGCAAAAGTTTCATTCTGTGATATGTTTTTAAATGACATGCAATAATAACGCTAAAATTGCATTTTATGCAAAAGTACCTTTTGTACTACTACTACTGTACCAGCAATAGCTGCTGTCTTGCTTGCAGCCTGAATGAAAGCTGCATGCAGTGTGTCTAGACAACAGTCTAGAGGGTTGTGCTTCTCCAGTAAGTGAAATTCAGCTCTCCAGACTCCACCCTAACATTTCTTGGGCCATCAGAAAGCACTCTTAGCAGGAACATTCTGGACAGCAGAAGCTAATACAAGAATAAGGTTACAAAGCAAAGGTCTTAATCTTTCTAAAATGAAAAGCTCCTGCAAAACTGTCCAAATGAAATGTACAGAGAAACATAAAGCTGGCTGTCAAAGAAGTTCACTTTGTTCTGTTTGAAAAACTGAAAACGATACTGCTGAAAGCATTTAGAGAGCTACAACCCAAAAGAAAACATCAGCATGCTTTCAACAATGTTTTGGTGAAAATTTCATAAAATGCAAATGGAGAGGTCAGAGGCCTCATTTGAAAAGTCTGTGTTAACCCAGTTAATGGTCCAGCTGTCATTTTGTTCCATGTTTTGTTCTGTGTTTGTTCATAATTAAGAGTAATCTCTCCTTTAATTAGGTCCAAACTCAGTAAGAGAGAAATCAGTGTGCTAATATAGAAACAGTTGTCTGAGAATGATATACTTGTTATTAATTATAATACAAGGTCATGCACAGAAACAAGTCATCCATCATATACAGTACGTATTAATTCATGCTACAGTACAGTGGGTTCTTACTGCTGTCAAAAGCTTTATACATCTCTGAAAGGCATTAGTAAATAAAATACTCTCTCTCCTCCATCAGCAGAAATGAATTAAAAGCAGCCTGGAGCTTTAGTCAGTGTGTGTGTGTGTGTGTATCTGTGTGTGTGAGAGCACTTTTCACTACATGTGTACATGTACAGTAATGTATAGGTTGAGCATTAAGTATGCAATCATGAGCAAAACATGCATGCTGTTGTTTGTGTTTGTGAGTTTGTAAGTAGGCTCAACGGTGCAAATGTATATAGCTTATGAGTGTGTGTGTGTGTGTGTGTGTGTGTGTGTGTGTTTATTCTTTGGTCAGCCGTGCACAGATGGTATGGCGTGCCCCTTTAGAGATGCACAAGCTAATCCCTCAAACACATGGTGGTCTTAATCGGAGCAAGTGTGTGTGGGTTTGTGTCTGTGTGTGTTAGGATCAGGGAGAGAGGGTGTGTAAATGAAACAAGAAAATAGTATGTGTGTGTGTGTGTATGTGTGTGTGTGGGGGGGTGGTATGTGGACAGAATGCGGCACACAGTACAAGTAATAATGGCTGTGAATATGGATGTTAAAGTTATCATCCTGTGTATGAGTGCTCACAAAGCTTCTTCCCCTTCACATACATTCATACACATTTTGCCATAGGTAAAAATAATGCATTTGTTTTTCACTGATATAAAATTTAAAAGCATCCGATTTGGCAACTTTGAGCTCAGAATTCAGGACTGCCATTGTGGGAACAGTGCAGGTGGCTAATATCATGACATGCCTCTAAACAGACATATTTCTTGACTGGTATGGCGAATGTCCCTGACTGACTCGCTGATCATATTTCCACCACTGGTCTGCCAAATGCCACGTGACTGGACTATACCTATTGCTACAGGCAGTCTACCGAGCTACTGGTAGCTACCCGGCTTGAGTGCTACTGTTCGCTGTTGGACACCGTATGCGGGAGTTTTGTTTTTTTCTCTTCCTCTCTCCCTCTTTACCTGTCACTCAAATAGGGATCCAGCACCTGCTGACACCTGCTGTCAATTACATCTAAGCAATAAAAGGAGGGAGCTGAGGAGCGGAGAGAAGGCCCTGCTGTCACAGTGCCACATATCCGTCAAGTGCTTGGGAGTGGAATCTCCTCCAAAACCTGACCCTTGTTCTTCAGCATTGCCAGATTGCTGGTTGTTGTTGTTTTAGTTTCTTATTTTAGGTATCAGGTTGGAGATCACGGTAGTTCAGTTATCGGTTTTTGTTTTGATTTATATTTAGAGTTTTGAGTTAGGCAGTAATGGGGAATTGCTGGGAGTGACGGCCTATGGTGAGGCTGGCTCGGTGGCCTTCCCTTTCTTTTGTTCTTTTTTGTCCATGAACTCCACCCCTCTTCTGTTTTCTATAGTTTTGTTGAGCTTCCAATACACTGAGCCTTGCCTCCATTACAGCAAATAAAAATGTACCATTATTACTAAAGGAAGCAGAGGAATAACTAAACATAAGACACACCAAGAGGAGAGAGCAGGAGAGAGGGAGGGAGAGAGAGAAGCCATTGCTAACTGCTAAAGAAACTAGCAGATCTGAATAGCATGTAAACAACAGAAACACCAGCAAACGGAAATGAGACAATACTCTTACTGCAGCACAGAAATAAAGGCCCTGTTAAGACATAAAGGGTTTCTGTTCACTGAAAATGTTTCAAAGCCCATATTAACACCGTATTCACAGCTGTGGGCACCTTGGGTGAATACCTCCTACATTACTGTGCATGTGGTGCGTGTTGATGGTCACTGATGTCTGAGGTGTGCAGAGCACAACCAAGCTGACTGAAAGTTCAAAGTTGTTGGGCTTGGCCCGGAGCTTAATTGACCTTTTTGCTTTTAGCTTCTTTGGCTACTGCTGGTGCTGCAATCAAAGACGTCATTTTTAATTAACAAATGAATTAGGACTGTCTCCAAATGTAACTAGACAATAAAAATATCAAAATCTAATTAAGACAAAATTAAAAATATCAGCCTTGAGATTCAGTCACAAGGTTTGTTACAAAGTTTGACACTGTAAAGTGATCTAACTACTGTTCACACATTCACGTGTAACTTACAGGTCTTTGAGACATGTCCACAGTGACTGCAAATAAAATAAATGCCAATTTTATTCTTGTTTGTTTGTAGCCATGATAAATATCAAAAACAAATAGCCCCTATCATTACTTTTAGGGCTGCGTGATATGCAAAAAAAAAGGCCAAGATGTATCTTTTGCACCACAACACTTGTTACTTGTTGTTCAACGATGCACAGCAATGTAACACATTTTACCTTTATCAAAAAAAAACTGCAGCTCCTGCGATTTGGATGTTGCACTTGGCCATATTGCAATTTTGATCATATTTTGATTACAATTACTATTATAATCTGTCATGCTTTGCCATGGCAGACATTTTATGTTTGACTTTTATTTTGTAGTGGTTTCCTCGTGTCTCTTGATGTTTGTACTTCCTGTCTTTGTGTTTCCATTTGGTGATTGTCTGCCCTGCCCTAATGTGTTTCACCTGTGTTCAATCACCCTTGCGTCTATATAGTCTCTGTGCTCCCCTTTGTCTGTGTCGGTTTGCTTGTAGCGTACATACCTGAGCCTGGCATCAGTCATAAGCCATTAAGGAAGTTCATTGTAAGGACATGCAGAGTTACGGACCCACAATTGACATTTTGTCTCACACACACACACACACACACACACACACACACACACACACACACACACACACACACACACACACACACACACACACACACACACACACCAACCTCCCTTCCTCTGTCCCTCTCTAGATAAGAGTCATAAACTACAACCCACATTCCAATCCTGAGTAGTGACCAGCAGAACTCTCTTCACAGACACAGATCTAAGGAAGAATGTAAAATCAAATATCTAACTGTTCTGTAACTCATGAAATGTTTCTATGTAATAGTTCAATCCCAAACTTCTATCTTCTAACTTCAAACATTCTATAGGAATGTTTGAAATGTAACATGTAGATTTTAAGACAATGTCCTTCATGTGACCATACTGTCAGCATCCTTCACACAAGGTAACACACTACATGACATCCAGAATGTCCATATTATTATTACAGTCAACTGCTGTGTAATCCAAGTTAATTTGATCAATTAACCACTTATATTATGATTAATTCCAGGTTTGAAAGATGTAATATGAAATCAACACTCGTATTACTCCTGTCTGTCATTATTAGTGCTATTAGGTTTATGTTATTTCATTTAATGTTTTATGATCATGGTGGAAGATGAATGTGCAAGTTTATAGGTAAACTCTAGAATTAAACTATTCAAAGGTTCCGTGGAAAATGACTCTCTTCTCCAAGTTGAAACACAGGGGAAGACGGATGACGCCCCAGAAACATGCACCAGCCCCGAGGGGGTAAAACAGTCGTGATCAATACACATTGTGTATCAAAGGCTTTTATTTTGAAGGGATGTTTAGCTCCTTCTTCCTGTTGCAATCACCCCATGTAGCAGCCTAGTTAGCCATATAGCCTACAGCCAAGCAGACAGACCTTTTGAGACCTTGATACACCTGTGAGAACCCCCTTTTGTATTTCGCCTGGGATTAAGATTGTTTTTGGTTGAACCTGCCTTTATTGGGACACTGTGAGTGTTAAGTGGATGCACAAAGTGAGTACTGTTCTATGTATATTGTGTGTTTTTATGACACACCTCGTTAACTCCCATAGGTCTATTTCTCCGCTGATATGCGACTGATGTCTGTCTTGTTTAGTCCTGTGCAGGAGTATAAGAACTGTGACAACACTGAGTGTTCAATAAATCACCACAGTCATCAGATCTGCCAGCAAAGAAGTGATATCCTGTCATCATTCCTGTGTCCTGAACGACACCGCATCTTGTCTGCTGTATAACCCTAAACGAGCTAGCATTAATCCTTACCTCACAGACACATTGCTAAGACAAGAGAAGCTAGAGGAGAGAAGAGCAGGCTCGAGCTAGAAAAATGATGCAGAAACCTAGAAGCTGAGAACTTTGCTCAAAGCTCAGAGTTCCGGCTCAAAGCCGGCTCTGTAGCTATGGAAACTCTTAGCTCTAAGCTGCTAGCCACAAACTCATGGCTCTTAGCCCTATAACGCCATGTGTATCATATTTGATACATGAGTTTCTGAGACCTCTATCTAATCAACATGATCAATCATTTCCTGAAAATCCCGTTGTATACAATCTGACACGTTTTCTGCCCTCTGGTGGATTATCTGTGCACTACAAGCATTGGCGGGCTTTTGAACGCCATTTCCAAAATGGCTGCCTTCATGTTGTGAGTCGCTCGGTTTTGGCAGGGACACTTTGGCAAATTTTGAAAAAGTTCCGGTATGAATAGCATTTATATTGTTACACATTTTTCAAAATGAATATTTACTGTATTGAAACACCTTATAATTACTTAATATTTCGTACCTTATTTCATGGTAAAATCGTGTTGACAACGTGTATAGAAAATGATACAGCAGGTATCAAAGGTAATTTATCAAAAAAATCTTCAGTCGTCATTGTGTGGCATTTCATGATGCAATGCATTATCCCTATCACAATGACAAATATAAAGTTTTAATTATTTAATTAAACCAATTAAAGATTGAAATGCCATCTTAAGATATGGCATATTTAGGGAAAACTGAGATATTTATATGTAATTTTTATACATTCTATCTGGAGTCATGATAATCACATGGATGTTGCAATGGCTCACCTGCTAACAATTGTCTTTTTCACTAAAACCAAAAATTCCCAGACTATCGATCTTTATGTTGTATTGATTCATTTAGTCTGTTCAGAGAAGAAACTCAGAGTGCACAATAATACATTTTTGTGTTCATTTTTAGATGGCAAAAAGGTACACTGTTGAAAATGTCATCAGCATGATTACAGATGGCAATTCAAGCGACCTAGAGCAGCTAGGTAAAGATGAGGATGAGGATGATGGTGAGGAGGAGGAATGGACTGCTAATGCAACGCTTACTGAAGGAAGCTCAGAAAGTAGTGATGAGGAAGACTTCAGAGATGAAACTGTCAAACAGACTAGCGCAGAAGTAGAGGGCCCAACAACAACAACACAGAGCACAACAACAAAGCAGTCAGCAAAGAGCAAAGACAAAAGGAAAGAATACAGATGGAGAAAAGTAGAATATGAACCTCCAGCTGCTGAATTTGAGGAGTGTGTTGAGGAGGCCTCGGAAGAAAGGTGTGAATGGACACCATACATGTATTTCAAACAATTTGTTACTGATGAAATGTTACAGGAAACTGCAGATCAAACAAACTTGTACAGTGTACAGAAAGATGGAAAGTCAGTAAACACAAATGCCAAAGAAATTGAGCAGGTTCTGGGTATGTACATGCACATGGGGTTAGTACAGATGCCCAATGTACGAGCCTATTGGGAGATGGAAACAAAGCATCCCGCAGTTTGTGATGTAATGTCTCGAGACCGACTTCTGAAATTGCTGACATTGATTCACTTTCAGGACAACTTCAGTGTGTCTGATGATGCAAAGAAAGATAAACTGTGGAAACTCAGGCCGTGGTTACAGAAACTACGAGAACAATTTCTTTGCATACCTCCTGAAGAATGCCATGCAGTTGATGAGATGATGGTGTCATTCAAGGGAAAATCTCACCTATGTGTCTATTTGCCAGCAAAACCTCACAAATGGGGGTTCAAGATGTGGTCACGTGCTGGACAAAGTGGCTTTCTTTATGATTTTGATGTTTGTCAAGGTGCAGAAAATCCAGACAAAGAGAAATCTGATGTTGGTGTTACTGGAGATGTTGTCCTAAAAATGACATCAACCCTTCCAAATGGAGAAAATCACAAGGTTTTTGCTGACAACTATTTCACATCAGTTCCACTATTGGAACACCTAAATGGAAGAGGAATCCACTACATAGGCACAGTGCGAATGAACAGGGTAAAAGACTGCAATATGATGGATGAAACAGATTTGAAAAAAAAGGGAAGAGGATCGTGGGATTTTAGAGTAAACCAGGACAACAACATCATTGTAAGATGGTGTGACAACAAAGCTGTGAACCTACTTTCTTCTTTCATTGGCATCGAACCAGTGGGAAATGTGAAGCGCTGGGATCGAAAATCCAAAACACACATAATGGTTCCCAGAACTGCCATTGTTGAAGCATACAACAAGTTCATGGGAGGTGTTGACCTCCTTGATATGCTGTCTGCACTTTACAAATTCAGCTTCAGATCCCGAAGATGGTATATGTACATTTGGTGGCACACCGTCACAGTGGCAGTCATCAATGCATGGAACCTGTTCAGAAGAGACCAGAAGAAAATGGAGCCCCAGATGAAACCCATGGCCTTGAGAAGGTTTCAGGCTTCTGTTGGCACTTCTCTCACAAGTGCAGGAAAGGGCAGAATCAAGTGTCGCGGACCATTATCCTCTCCAGAGACAGATGCAAAACCTCCCCGTAAAAGACCAAACTCTAGAGTGCCTCCTGATGTGAGAAAGGAATGTTATTGATCATTTCCCAACATGGGAAGGCAGTCACTTCTCACATGTCTACTGCTGGAAATGTAAAGTCCATCTTTGCCTGAACAAAGACAGAAACTGTTTTTTTGCCTACCACAGGGCAAAATAAAAGGTACAAGGTACTGATACAGATACTGTATGCAGGAAGTACTTCTATCTTCTATGAGTTTATGTTTGGATTTTGTCACTTCCTGTTTTATTTTGTAGAGGTTTCCTTGTGTCTTGATGTTTGTACCCCGTCTTTGTGTTTTACCTGTGTTCAATCACCCTTGCCTCTATATAGTCTGTGCTCCCCTTTGTCTGTGTTGTCTGTAATTGTCCTCGGGGTCTGCTGCTGCTGTGGTTGTCCCCAGAGTTATCAGTTAAGTCCTTGTCTTCCTCCTTCTGGTTCCTGTGATTCCGTGTTTCCCCGTGCTTCACCAGTGTTTTGTAAGTCCTTTTGTTAATAGACATTAACAAACATTTTTTTTCCTAGGGAAAAGGGGTGGGGGGTGGCATAGGGTAAGGGTTGACAGCTGCACAGCTGTTCACACCCGAAGTGCATCCCTCCACAGACAAGCAATTATGCTGACCATGTCATGTTTGAACTTGAACCTGACCGAGCCGACCCAGTTTTATCACATATCGTAAAAATGTATCTTTCACCAGTGATTTCTAACGGTTTTGGAAGGAATATACATATGTATGATGTCATCCTGCAATTGCCACCATAAGATCAGAAAACAGTTTTATTATATTCTGGAGGTCCATTAAAATCCTGCTGTTTCATTTGGAGGATTTGTTGAAAGTGAATCATTCAGCTTCTGTGCCAGTGCTGCTACTGCTTCTCTCAAGAGAATCTAGTGCAGGTAATACACTGACTATAGAGAAGTGCCTCACACAACCCCATGTCAAAATGTCAAATAACCCAAACTGTCACTTTAAGTAACCAGGATACTCAGCTAATTGATGAATGTGTGGCGAGTGGAGTGTCTCTAAATAAATTGTAGTAGTCTACACTTTCAAGGGTTTAGGGCAGGGGTGTCCAAACTTTTTGCAAAGAGGGCCAGATTTGGTGAGGTGAATATGTGTGGGGGCCAACCATTCAGCCTGACATCCTTTGAACCATTAAAATTAAATGCAAATGAACTATTTAATACATTTTTTATTGCAAGTCTGTCTGGGGAAAAAAACCAAACTTTCAGGAGGCGTAAACATAATTTGAAACATTGCATATTACTCACTGTTAAATGCTCACTGTCAGCTCCTAAATTCAACACTAACAGTTATCTTATTCAGAAGCACAAAACATTGAGGGCCATAGACTCAGTGCATATTCATAATTGTGGTTTTGATCATCACAAAAAAAACAAAACAATTCACTGAGTGAATTTATTTATTCACCTCAGATAACTAAACAAACAACTTATCTGCACTAATGTGAAGGGTGATACTGGGACCTTGACTGCATTAAATAGGCCAGGTTTGGCTCAGACAGTGGTTTTGATGCGCAGAATGTCATGCAGGTGAGAGTCACTTAGTCTTGTTCTCACTCGGTTCTTGTTAAAGTTCATAACCGAGAATTTCTTCTCGCACAAGTAGGTCGAGCCAAACAAGCTCAGCATTTTCTTAACAAATGCTCGAATCTCTTGAAACCTGCCTTTATCCAGCTGGCGGTAGAAATTGACAAGAGGGAGCTGTTGGTGCCGACTCCAACACTCAGCGTCACACTGCAGCTCAATGAGCTCCAGCTGCAGGTGGTCCGCAGCGTCATCGGGGTCCACGGAAAAAGGAGAGGAAAAAAGCGTGATCTCTTTTTCAATAGCTGCAAAATCCCGAAAGTGCTGTTGAAACTCCTCAGCCAGGGATGAGATTACTGATGCATACCTCCTCATTTGCGCACTGATATTGTTCTGTGGAAAACTGGTCATTATTTCCTGCAGCGCGGGGGTGTGTGCCTAAAAATCCACAATCAGCCGGCCAAACAGGATCAGATAGTTCTGGCATCGGTTGTCCCTTCTCTGCCAAGAATTGTCCGATTTCCTCCCTAAGAGAGTAGAAGCACTGCAGTGCAGACCCCCGACTGCCATCTTACGTCATTGTGATACACAACATCTCTGTATTCAGCCTGGATGTCAAGTAGAAACTGTTGAAACTGGCGGTGGCACAGGGCTTTGGAGCAAATATAATTAATAGCCTTCATTACCGGTTTCATAACATGATCATATTTCAGATGTTTGGCGCAGAGATGTTTGTTGGTGAATAATACAATGGAGTTTTATAGCGTTACCTCCTTCTTCGCTGACTTTGTCACAGACGAGTGCCAGCCATGGCAGGTGCACCATCCGTAATAATCCTAGTGACTTTATTCCACGGTAGTTTCATGTCATCAACGGCGGAACAAACAGAAACAAATAAATCTGTTCCTCTTGTTTGGCCCTTAAGGCTCTGGCGGTCAAGTGGCTCCTCGCTCACGTTCATTTCATTGTCCACTCCTCTCAAAAAAATCAGTAACTGAGCGGTGTCAGATGCTTTCATCGCAGGCTAACGAAAAAAGTCAAACTCAGCTCCCTTTGCCTCAAACTGTCTCTTAATATCAGATGAAATGTCTTCAATTTTCCTTACGACAGTGTTACCAGCCAGGCAAACATTGGCAAAGTCTTTTAGGACAAATGATCTCCACCATTTTCATCACACAGTCTTTTATAAATTCACCCTCAGTAAAAGGTTTGCAGTGCTTGGCAATCAGCGCTGCCACCTTGTAGCTTGCCTTTGTGGCATTTTCATTCGACTCACGGGCTCTTGTGAAAATGTGCTGCTGTGCCGTTAAAACAGCTTCCAGTTGCTTCAATTTGTCACTGTGTTCGTAGTTAGCATGCTTTGTCTGGTAGTGCCTCTTGATATTGAATTCCTTGAAAACAGCCACAGCCTCTTGGCAAATTAGTCAGACACAGTTGTTGCGTATTTCAGTGAAAAAATATTCCAATTTTCACTTGTCCTGGAAGCGGCGGCCCTCAGTGTCAACTTTTCTTTTTTTAGTTGCAGTCGCCATTTTAGAAATGGGCTGGAAAGAGTCATGGGTCAAGGTTCGCGCGGTTAGAGTGCGGCCACAGGTCTGCTGCCATCTTCTGGTGAAATATAAAATAGCTTTTGTTGGACATATATTTTTTTTGTTTTGTTTTTTGTACGTGCTGGTGGGCCGCATATTATTGATTTTATGACAGAGGCTGCGGGCCAGTGGGAATTTGAACAATGTGGCCCGTGGGCCGGACTTTGGACATGCCTGGTTTAGGGTAATAAGCTTAGATGGGCGATACACCTTTACGAGCCCAACAGGTTGCCAGACAACGGCACTTTCAGAATTTCACCCAAAGAATTATTTACCTTTTTATATATCACCATTAAGACACACAGGTTCGGTTACTCAAGAGGCAAGAGACGTGGTTCCAAGCTGTTACAAAAAGATATTCTTTTAAAAATTCACATTCAGCGGGTGTGGCAATTTTATTAAATCGACTGGCTGGCAAAGTTATTAATCATAAGAGTGATATTAAGGGCCACAGGCTTATGGTTATCATTGAACTTAATGACTGTAACCATATTCTCGTGAATTTATATGGATTTAACAATCGGGTAAAAAACAAGAGTGTTACGTGCCAGACAAAGGGAGGCCAGACCCAGATGCAGAGTAATACAAAAACTGGTTTATTTAACAAAGTAACAACAAATAATCACTTTGGAAGGAATGAGTGTAAAGTACCAAATAAAGGATCAACAAAGTACCAACACAAATTGTAGAACAGAAAATCACCATCCAAATGGGAAAAAAGGCACAAGGTCAAAGTACGACAGAAAATAGTGTCAAGGCACCAAAAAACTCACTAGACAAAAAGGGATTTACAGGGAGGACTTCGCGTGGAGAGAGACTAGAGATCAACGGGAGCGCTGGGGACAGGCAGATGCCAAAGGAATAATCCGGCACCGGGGACAAGGAGAGTGAATCTTAAGTAGGGCGCTGATCAGGTCGAACGAGCTGCAGGTGTGTCGGTGGAAGATCGCCCCGCCTCTCGGCACTCACACTGCAGGAAGGGGAGAGAGAAGTCAAACAGGAGCAAAAGCTAAACACAGGAAAAAGCCCAGACCACAACAAAGAGATTAATTTGTAATTACGTACCATGATTGATGATTGAATGAATAATTACTCAACAGACAAAGTTATTGTTGGATGTGACTTTAACATGGTCCCTGATGAATGGTTAGACAGATCTCCCAACACGTTTAACACCCATTCATTTAACCCTCTGATATCTGGTTTCTCCAAATCTCTTGAACTTGTTGATATGTGGCGAAAATATAATTCAGTTAAAATACAATTCACATGGAGCAACAATTGATTGATTGTTCTAGACTAGATTCCTGGTTAATAACAAGCAATGTTGTTGAACTGTCCTCTGGGTGTTATATCTGTCCTTCTCCCCTCACAGATCATTGTGCTATTACTATCTCTATTTCACCCAAATTTAACATTAACCGATTGAAATGTAATTTCTAATAGATAGTTCGTCTCCTTTTTCATTAACTCGCACTTCACGGGGTTAACCCGGTAAGGGTGCTGGCGGATGGGCTTTGCCTCTTTGACATCAATGTCATGTTGCAAAACAGTGGTGTGTGTGGGGACATCATTAAAGAGACATGGAAAACTATCAATTAATGAAGCTATGTCACCCTGTTGCGCGCAGGTCAAGTGGCTTAATTGGGAAGGTAGCATTTTGAGCATCTTCGAGTTTGGCAGGCGAGCAGTTTGATAGGGCAAATGACGCGTCTTTAAATCATCCTCATCATTGCTTCTGTTAGAAGGCTCAGTGACAATTAGCGCACTGACAGCGACAGGTCTGGACTTTACGGGGACAACGGGTGGAGCAGAGTTTGGTTTACCCGTGAAATACGCCTTAAGCATGTTTATGTGACACACGCGAGTTTTTCCCCTTCTCTCTGGTGTAGCAATGACATAATCAGTTTCACCAGTACTTTATCCCCTACATCAAAGCAGCGCGAGATGGCAGAACGGTCATTCTGACATTTCATTACTTTTTGAGACAACAAAAGATTTTCCTTAGCGAGGGCATTAACACGGTGCAAACGTTCACGAAATTTACTCACAAAATCAAGCACGTTCCTCTCACTCGCAGCTGACGTAGGCGGACTGCTTTGTCAGCCTCGATCTCCATTTTCTTAATTTCCAGCTGAGCTTGCCGAGCCTCGGCTTTCTCTCGGGCTTCAGCCTGAAGCCGGGCCAGGCGGACTTTCAGTCTGGCCTCACTCAGAGAATCGTGACTTGCCGGGGAGAGGGGATCATAGCGAGGCAATGTGAACAGAGTTTTGGGCCGCTCTCTCACCTCACCAGTCTCAGTTAAGTGCTTGTGTTACCTTTTTAAAGGTATATTTACCCAGAAACAGGCTTATAAACAAAGACAAATTAAATTTGTTACCTCAAATATTTAAATTTTAACAAATGAACATATTTATAGTTAACACAAATAACTCATAACTACCTGGAAATACATCCTGTACCGGAGTTTTAATGTCACTTATTCCCACTTTAACTTGTGCAACTGCTGTCGCTCTCGGCACAAAATGGCGTCCGCGCGGGAAAACTTTCCACTTTTCATTTTCCTAAATGTTTCTATCAATTCTCAAACCTACAGAAACATGTCATTTTAACATGGTAACGCTCTGTATCATTTGGTTGAATGTCTGACATCGTATACCCTATGCGCATGGGTTGGTGTTGTGGTTGCTTCACATGTGGAACATCTGAACCACATGTGCCCAGAATGTTTCACATGTGAAACCATATGTGACATATCACTAAACATGTAATAAATCACATGTGCATGTGTTTAATCTTAAACAGTCTGTTACCTTGTGCTGTCCTATGGCGTTTCTTCTCTCCCACCTCCTGATCATAAGCCACCTGTATTCTCTATATGTCTTTTAATTCCAAGTCAGCTAGCAGTACCAGCGAAAAGTTGTTTCTATCTTTTATGACAGTATAGTGGAGAGAGACAGGAAACGGGGAGGCAGAGAGAGGGGGAATGACATGCAGCGAAAGGCCGTCAGATGCAGGATTCGAACCGGGGCCAACTGCACCAAGGACTGAAGCTCTATACATGGGGCGCCTGCTTAGACCACTACACCACACGACGCCCCTCTGTTGTTTTCATTTTAACTGTGTTTGGCCATGTCCAATGACAGCTGGGATTGGCTTCAGACTCCCCAAAACCTTATACGGATAAGCAGTGCAGCTAATGGATGGATGGACATTATTTTTCCGTACAGCTGCTTTTGTTTTGGAGAGAATGATAAATTGATTGATATGTTAATTACCTGATATTAGCCTCAAAGTCACAAATGGACTATGTTTATTCCTAACACACTATCTCAAACACCAATTGCCAGATTTGTTGTGAACACGAATAGACCTGAACAGATAAGTCAAGTCAACTATTTATATAGCACGTTTAAACACAGCTTGCGCTGACCAAAGTGTTGTACAAAGAGCAATTAAAATAAGTACACAGCAAAAGACAAATGTTCAGTATGAGCATGACAATCCACTAGGAAGTTAGTGAGCTAAAAGGCCAGTGAATAAAAATAGGTCTTTAACGCGGATTAAAAAATGGAGATGGAATCAGCACATCTGATGTCGGATGGCAGCAAGTTCCATAGTTTTGGAGCTGCAACTGTGAAAGCTCTGTCACCTTTTAGTTTTAGGAGAGCTCGTGGGACATGTAAAAGGGACGAGCTTTGAGATCTGATGAGATCTGAGATGTAAGGTGGGGCCTGACCATTGAGAGTGTAACAGGTCTCAGGCCGAGTACCGGTTAACAGATAAGGTTCCTGTAAAACAGGAGAAATAATGAGACAGGCGACCGTTGCTTCTGTTCAGTGCAGCTTCGCTCAGTAGAATTTATTTATCAATGTGCAAAATCTCTTTACCATTCTCTATTATCCCTATTCTGTATTTCTATTTTATTCCATATTCAAATGTCATTTAACAATACAACATCCAGAATATCAAAAACAAAACCAAAATACACATAGGCGATTTATCACACAATCCTCTTGCTTCTCAATTCAACACACATTTTCCACTTCTCCCAAAGGAATAATCCTGAGTTCAGTATACAACTGTAGTAATATATTCTCACTCAGTCAATTAACTGACTTTATCATTTAGTTTACAACTACTGAAAACAATACCATAAAATATGTAATATATAGGTACTCACTTGTTCCCTCTTTTAACTTCACTCATAGTGCAAATAACAGAAAATTAGCATATTACTTTTAATGACTGTTGGTTCACAATAGATGTATGAGCTGAAAACTTGCAAAGTTTAACAATTTTAACTGCTTATTATACTCAAATATCCCAATATGTATATATATATAACCGTAACGTTCAATTTACTTACACATTAACAAAATACGTACTAACCAAGTACTAACCGAACAGTTTCTAACTCAAAACATAATGCGCTGGAGCCATAAACTACGATGTAAGTCGGTCACAAAAAAAATATATACAGTGGCGCCATTTTGGCTCACCTACGGCACACAGAAAACTCGTATTATTGCCACCTGTTCAGAAAACTATTTAAACACATTCAGTACCTTTACAAAATCGATCTGACATCTTATTCAAATGTATAGTGACACGTGTATGTAGATATACAAATTTTGAAACACCACCAACCTGTAAAACAGGAGAAATAATGAGACAGGCGACCGTTGCTTCTGTTCAGTGCAGCTTCGCTCAGTAGAATGAGGAAGTCAACAAAAGTCCACTCGCAAGGAGAGTCCAAGAGAAGAAGCAAATCGCCACACTGCCTCCTACTGCTAACATTAAGTAGCTGTAAGTGTATCATATAAAGAAGGCTTTTGCCCTTATCAAGAGATAAGATTTGAACATTTTGGCACATATTACCATAATTATTTCCCAGAAATAATATTTTAAAAATAAAGCAAATAAAATCACATCAAATGTGACCTACATTTCATGAGCGTCACAAGAGCCTTAAAGGTAATCAGCAGGGTCTTGAATTGAATTCTGAAGTGAACAGGAAGCCCTTAAAGCAGTTAAGGAGACGTTACTTCTAACTTCAGCTCAGTGTGAGAGAGGCTACAGTTTTCCTCTCATTAAGTGAGAAATGTTAC
This sequence comes from Seriola aureovittata, assembly GCF_021018895.1. NCBI lineage: Eukaryota > Metazoa > Chordata > Actinopteri > Carangiformes > Carangidae > Seriola > Seriola aureovittata. The sequence continues at coordinate 471,006 of NC_079375.1, forward strand.
ACATTCATCATCCTAACACAAACAGGTGTATGTCTACCCTCACACAGTCCTCAGTAAAGGTAGTCAAATATATGATTCACATGCTCATTACATGAGAGTTTATTCATTTTAGTGTATCACATTGCATAAGATTCTTTTGAGTCACACATGTTTTATCTTCACCTTGGTGCTTTCTAGCAGCAACATCACAAAACAGACACTGGGCTTGTTTCAGTCCCCACACCTTATTGAAAAGATTCCTGTATGTGTTCTCGTCCCCGTTCTGCCTGCTGATCTGTTGAATGTGTCCTATCACAGCTTTAAACAAAGAAGAGCACAGCATGTGCTGCAGCATGTAATAGGTTAGATGGGCACAGGTGCAAAAGTGAACATCCTTCACAACATGTACACACCCCCTCACCCCCCTGATGCCAAGAGAAGTGTGGCTAACCTCAGAGAACAGAGGGGTTTGACATCTGAGAGTCTCATTGGTAAAAATGTTCATGTATGCCTGGGAGGTAAAAAACAAATTTAGTGTTTCTTTGGGGTTACATATATCCACCCAACACTGGCCAAACTGATAGGTGGACAAATCTTTTTTTCCAGAATCAGAATTAGGTTAATTGCCAGGTAGGTTTTCACATCCGAGGAATTTGTTTAAAGGGGACATATTATGCAAAATGCACTTTTCCATGGTTTTCTATCAGTAGTATGTGTCCCTGGCATGTCTACGAACCCCCCAAACATGAGAAAAGTCCATCCTCTCCGTCTTTTGCTTTCTCCACCTTTCAGGAGATGTGTGCTCAAACGGGCGAATTGGAGATTTTCCCTTGATGTTGTCAAGAAGGGCGATGCCACCTCCCCCTGGGTGGGTGACACTCCCCGAGCTAGGTGTGTGTTCCGCCCACTGAGTCCGCCTTGCAGACGGTATCGTTACTTCCCTCGCGAACACTGGCTTTCGGTAGAACAATGTCGAAGGTACGAGCGAAACACAGTAGTTGCTTTGTTGTTGGCTGCACAAACCAACACAGAAGTCTTTTTTAACCCCTACGCCCGAGGATCTGAAGACCCAGTGGATTCATTTTATTTTTGATGGAAATGTTCCCGCTCCAACTCCGAAAGTGTTGTACGTGTGTGCTAACCATTTCACCTCGGACTGCTTTCTCAACGAGGGCCAGTACAATGCAGGATTTGCTACAAGTCTGAAGATAAAGCTTGGATCAGTACCGACTGTCCGTGGCCCAACTTTGAACTTGGGAGCTGTAAGTTTTACCATTTTATGTTGCTTTACTGTTTGTTCACGAGAGCCTGTTGCGTGTGTTGTTAGCATGGCAGCTAATGTGGCTAACGTTTAGCGTCGATGACGTGCGAGAGAGTGTGTAGGCTAAGGTTTCTGTCCACATTAACATCTTTGATTTTCTCTTTACTGTACCTCCAGACTCTACCTGGCTGCCATGTACTACAATGAAAATGCTGACCGACCACAAGCCCAAACAAAAGAAGGTGAACCACTGTTCAAGGTCCAATTTCCAAAGGCCATGAAGGGAGAATGCAGAGCTAAACCAGTTAAGACTGAGCCGACATTCTATAAGTGTTATATTATTTCAATTTTCAACTAAAAAATGTTTTGTAAACATTGTATTAAGTATTGCACGTATAATGTTATGAAAGTTCCATCAACAACAAAATACAGTAAAGGAAATGTCAGGAGGTGGTTAGAAACAGACTTTCAGTCATTGTTTTGTAAAAAAAAACAACAAAAGAGGTGAAAAATGTAAACAAAATCTTACAGGGAATGTGGTGGACCTCGTATTTGAAAAAGTCTTTGTTGACCTGGGACCATACACAGAAGCTGCTTTGGCCATCCCCATCCCAGAGGACCTCACTGCACAGTTCGAGCGGCCTGAGAAGGAGGAGGTCATATCCAGCTCTGTGTCCCGGTTCTATCATGGGCCAGTCTAAAACCCACATACCGGCCTGTGGTGTCAGGAAACATGGCATGGATGTGTAGGACCACGCAGGCTGGAATGACGACCAAGATTCTGCGACCAAGGAAGCCCCAGCACCAGCTCACAAAGCTCCTATAGGCTAGATACCTGTACTGACTAAAACAACTGGACAGGGCATTTAGTCCAGCAAACATATATCTATGTTGTGTCTCATATTTTTTTTTATGGATTCAGTGAATCTTAGTTTTTTTATTATCACTGATTATAACTGCCTCATTTGATGTAAATAAATGCTTGATTGTTACTAAAGAAATGACTCCTCTGAATTCATATATTATATGCACACTATCTGCTGATAGAAAAACTTTACAAATCAAAGAGCAGCTAAACTAATTTATTTGAGGGTGTGTTACTCCATTTGTGGTGTGTTATTACCATTGTAAAATTATGTGCAGTGAAGTAAAACAAGACTGCCTAACATCTTTTTATTTAGATTGAAACGTTGAAATGTTTTTACAGAGAATCAAAACATACTGGTGTATTCCTCTCAACCGTAAAGTACCATAGTCAGCGCGGTACATGTTGCAGGCAGAACACATTGAGGCAGAGCGGCTCCAACCCAGGACGGTCTACCATACGTGGTAAATCTTCCTCGATCTCCCACAGCCGTCTGGTAACCTACAGTGAATTACAAATAGTAAATGCTGTGGTTTATTATAAATGTAATCAAAACAAATTACTGATTAGTTTGTCCAGTGAGAATGCTACCTGTGGTATCTCCTAGCAGCAGATATTCTCAGCTTCTGTGGGCATGGTTGCACAGTTTCCACAGGAGCACCTATCCAAAATATAGAGAAAAATGGTAACTGTCACAACCAGACTTATACACAGGACGCAGATGCAGGGCATCAGAGTCTTTATTAGTAACTCCGGTTTAATTCCAAGGCAAAGAAAAAAAAACAGGCTATGAAATATTATCTCTGGCGTGCTTCTTCACGAAGAAGCAGGGTTAATCAATACCAAAAATAATAATCACTCCAATAAGGGGGGAAAAAAAGACTACATGGGACATAAACAGAAAATCACTCTAGCTTCAGAGGAAAAAGGAACAAAAAAGAAATAGAAACAACAAAAAACTCTCCTAAAACTGGAGGTACTATAATATAAAAAGGTAAGTAAATAAAAATCACTCCACACGGAGAAAACAAAAGGCTATGCAAACATTAACTAGGAAATTCAACTAAGATATAAAACTTACAACAAAAATCTCTCACTTGGAGGAAACCGACAAGAACTGTGGCAATGACTGATCCAAAACTGTGAAGACGGCTGGGGTGACCGCACATGAACCAAGACGAACACACTGGCACAAGACAAGGGGAGACGCAGACTATTTGAACACATGAGGGTAATGAGGAGCAGGTGAACACAATCGGGAATCAGGGAAGACAATCAGACCGGTGACACATGAGGAAGGGCAAGTGACCTGAAACGAGAGGAGAGTTACTTCTTTCAAAATAAAACAGGAAATGACAAGACAAAAAAGACCCAAGACAAGGCAACCCCACCACGGTGTGACAGTAACATTCACCAAAATATAAAGCTTATGAAATTCAAACACTGACAGACAGTGGAGCTAAGGTGGGTAAGAAGTAAGTTTGGCTACATATCAAGCGCATATAACATAGGTAATTTATAACATGTCACTTATTGCATATTATGTGGAACTTGACAACAGTCTAGTGTAGAAAACTGCACAGTTTAGTCTTTGACTAAAGATTACTGTTGCTGTCAGACATGTTTATGCTGATTTTTTCAATAAAATGTTGACAATAAAAATGTGAAAATTAAAAAAATCTATATAAAATAATTCAAAAATGGAGAATGTGCAATATGAATGGGGGGATGTGCAACAGTTCACAGTATTTTATTCTATATATATTCTTACACACTAAGAATCTAAAGGGCAGTCGTGACAGTGGGGGTCTCTGGCCTTATTGATGAGGCCAACTCCATTCAGAAAAAAGCTGTTCTTTGGCGAGAGGTTTTAGCCTCCTGCCAGAGGGCTGTCCTGCTCGCCTCAGGGTCCTGAAGGTGTACAGGCTCTGGAGGGATGGCAGATTGCAGCCAATCACCTTCTCAGCAGAGTTAATGATACCCTGGACTCAGTGATGGAGGTGTAGAAGTGCACCATCATTGTTTTTTGCAGGTTGACGTACATCCTATGCTGAGCTCTCTTGATGGTGACCAGTAAGTGGAAGTACTCCACAGTGTGGTGGTGGGAGGGTTATTCCTGAAGTCTACAATTGTCTCCATTGTCTTTAGAGCATTAAGTTCCAAGATGGTCAATCTCCCACCTGTAGGCAGACTTATCCGCACCAGAGATAAGTCCAATGAGCGTGTCGTCAGCAAACTTCAGGAGCTTGACTTGACTGATGGCTGGAGGTGCAGCTGTAGTGTAGCAGAGGGGAAAGGTCGCAGCCTTAGGGGAAATGGTGCTGATGGTCCAGAAGTTAGAGACATGTTTCACCAGCTTCATGCGCTGCCTCCCAGACAGGAAGTAGTGATCTACCTGCAAGTGGAGTCAGGCATGCTCAGCTGGGAGAGCTAGTCCTGCAGCAGGGCTGACTGACAAACTGATAAAGACATAGGTGTTTAAATACGACACAGCTACAAAAAACCTTCTAGGATGTACTGCATGACAATATAAATAAATGTTGCTGCTGAACCATTTTTAAAACAAAACAACTTGTTCTGCCTCGTGATGATTAGAAACTTATTATGCTGGCTGACCTACTGTGACGGACCCCTGTTCTGTCGTCAGCTGTCAGGCTGTGTTGTTGTGTTCATCTTGATTGTTAATTTGTCTGCAGGTGATTCATGGGCGGAGGTGCTAAGCGGTAGTTGAAGACACCTGGGCCCGATGTCGCCACTACTATAAAGCCTCGGCTTCATTCTACCAGATCTCTCTCTCTCACCCCATTTATTTTTCCCGGCGTTGCTGTCTTTTGTTTTATAAATCCAACACTTTCCCACACACACATTGCCTTTCACTCACTCACTCACTCACGTACATTCACTACAGATTTACTGATGCTCACATCCCACTGTATTTTGTGTTGTTTAGGTGTTGATTTTGGTCTTTTGTTAAATAAATTCATCTTGATTGTTTATCTTGGTCTGCGTTTCCCTCCTTGTAGGTCACGGCCTTAGAGCCGGGTCGTGACAAATGGGGGCTCGTCCGGGAGGGTGTAGGACCCGTTAAGTGGTGGTTTTTGTAATTTGGCGTCTGATTACGGCTGGACTTAATACCCTTTGCGGTGTGAGGGTGTCTGCGGGGATTCCCTTTGGTGCGCTCCTGCTGTGGTTTTCTTTGTGTGAAGCAGGTGAGAGCGGTTTGGTGCGAGGGACGCAGTTCGTGGTGTTTGTTTGGTAACTTGTGCGCTTCAGGGGAAAATTTTCTTTGGGCCCTGTGTGTGGTAATCATTGTAGGTGCGTGTGATTGGGCTGGTGAGGTTAACTGGTTGGTTGTTTAAAACGGGTGTTCCCCTGTCAGGCTTAGAAGCGCTGCTCCCTTTGAGCTTCGCTTTGTTTGTTGTTTTGTTTAGTGCTGCGGAGACCGTGGTTAGAGCTTGCTCGGGAGCACGTCCGTGGTTCGGGGGAGTCGCCAGGTTTCTGGTTGCTTTTTCCTGGCCGCTGGTTTTCAGTGCATAACTACCCGCCACCAGTATCTGCATGAAGACTAGGGTGTGAGACTAGTCAGGTAGCTCTGGGGTAGGCAGACAGAGGGGTAAACTTGTTTTTTTTTTTTTTTTTTTTGGTGATCAGTTCATACACCAGTTTGATTCATGCCTTGCAGTGGTTCTGCGCACAGGTAAGTATGGTGTTTGTTGAAGATTTTTTGGCTTCTCCTTCCGAGGAGTTGTTAAGTCAGTGCACAGAGGACCAGCTGCTTAAAATAGCGGAGTCATATGGTGTTGTTGTTGATGATAAAGGCAACAAAGAGAGGGTGAGGAGCATTTTGAGATCGGTGTTGGTTGATAAGAAAGTGTTGATGGAGTGTCCGCGGGTTGTTGTTGCTTCTGCTGCTGCTGCTGTTGCGGCTCCTTTGGTTAACATGCCGTCCTCCCCGGGAGTGACAGCAGGGTTGACTTTCGAGCAGCAGACATGATAAGTTTGAGTTGGAAACGGAAAAGTTGCGGCTTTCAGCGGGCAGTGAGTTTAACAGGTCAGCTTCCTTCTCTGAACGTGGCCCGGTTGAATGTGATGTTCTGGGGAACTTGCGGCTGCTGCTAAAAGTTTCCGAGAGGGAGCCTGAGGTATTTTTTCCCTGTTTGAGCGCACGCTTATGTTGCAGTGTGTGCTGACAGGCAAAGCACAGGAAGCATGTTCAGCTTTGAGTGATGCAGAAAGCCGAAAGTATTTATCTGTCAAATCAGCTGTGCTTAAAACTTATGAGCTTGTTCTAGAGGCGTATCGTCAGAGGTTTAGGTCTTGGAGAAAGGGAGAGAAGCAGTCTCACCTCGAGTTTGCTCGGGACTTGAACATCCATTTCAGTTGTTGGTGTTCCGCAGCAAAGGTGGAAGACTTTGAGGGTTTGTGTAACAGTTTAAAAATTCTGTTCCTGTGCGTGTGGCTATCTATATTAAGGAGCAGAAGGCAGAGACTGCGGCTGAGGCGGCAGCGTTGGCCGATGATTATGTGTTGTTGCACCGGGGTAGTTTTGGTGATGCCCGGATGGGTTTTGGAAACAGGGACAGTGTGGATATGGAGTCATCTAGCCGTTATGGTAGACCTTTCTCTGGGGGAAGGTAGAGGTGGCAGCAATGTGCGTGATCCAGAGAAGGTTTGTCACTATTGCCATAAGCGTGGACACTGGAAAGTGGATTGTCATTTGTTGAGAGCTAAGCTTAGAAATGCTGCTGTTGGTGCGCCTGTAAAAGGGGTTGGTTTGGCTGCACCTGTTCCTCCGGTGGTCACTCCTGTTGGTCCGGTTTCCTTGCCTGTAAACGATGTTTGTCCCCCGGTGAGTGGGATCCCTACCTCTCGTTTATCTCGCACGACTTCCTGGCCATGGTAGGTGGTGACGATTCTGAGTGACACTGGGGCTTTTACTCATATATTCAGGCTGGTGTTTTGTCACTGACAAGTCTGAAACGGGCAGTTCTGTTCCCGTGCGACTCCAGGGATAGCTGTGAGGGGGATGGGGAAAAAAGGGTAGACAGGTTAAGAATATTGGAGGGAGAATTCCACCCCAGGTCCTGTGTATGTGTGTGGGTGTCCGGGTTGACCTCACAGGTTATTGTAAATTTAATTGGTCCATCCAGTTATCAAAAATCAGCTTGGCTGTAGTGGGTGTCCAATTAATGTTATCTTTTTCTGTTGTGAAGGTATCGTGTGGGATTTCTGTTAGAATCGGAAAGTGGGTGGTCATGATGTTATTGATGTGAGTGTGAGGTTACCTTTCTGAGTGGGGGTGAGGTGAGAAGTTCATGATTGGGAAGTAGATGTCGGCATTGGGGAAGGTCTACTTTGCCTGCCGGAAGAGGGTCTTGAGTTGCTTGGTGGTGGTCTGCCTGGGGTCCTGGTCCCTATTGTTAATCCCGATGGAAAAGACCACTATGGGATTGGGGATGGATTTTTCAAAGACTTTGAGGAAGTGGTAAGAGTTTGGTTAACTGTCCAGTTGTATTTGTGGGTGGGTATGGGCCGGGATGCGGTTTATGTTGGAATCATCAAGGTTCAGGACTGGCTTTCTAGGTTTGAAAAACCAGTCCTAGATCTTGCGGTTGGGGCGTGCGATGTGGTAGTTTGGTCTGAAGAAAGTCTGTCCTGAAGATGTTGCGGTTGGAGTTGTGGAAAGGAGGGGAGGTGGAGTGATGGTAGGAGTCCTGGATTCTTCAGTGGGGGGTTGGGGGTAGCAGGCTTGGGTTATTGTCAAAGGTGGTGTGAAGTTATGGCCGGGGGGTACTGAGAGGTCTTCTGTGGATGAGTCTGGGAGGTCCGGTTCTGGTTCGGGGCGGGGGTGTGTTGGAAGAGGAGGGGGAAAGTGATGGAGAGGGAGTGAGCTGGGAGAGGTGAATATGGGATAGGAGGGGGAGTTGGGTAGGGAAGGATGGGAAATAGGGGATTGTAGAGGGGATGAAGTAGATAAAGGAGGTGAAGACTTTTGAGGTGGAGAGGAATGGTCCAAAATGAGGGAAGTCTTAAGGATGTGTGGCGGTGAAGATGGTGTAGCACCCGGGGGGTCCGCGTCGGACAGCGTACCCCTCGCAGAATTTGGGCTCAGAGTGGGTTGTGTTGAGGTCATGAGTAACCTTGTTTGACCCTTTCATCATGTTAGCCGATTCTCTGATGTAGTAGGTCTTTTTTCTGTTTGGGGTACTGTCTGTCCTGTTGGACCCACCCGGGTGGTTGCACCATCTGTGTGGGGAGAGGAGATGAAAACAGTGTCAGTGATGTGAACAGAAACATTGGAATGGGTGCTGAGAGTTAGGGTTTGTAGTTCTTCCGGGTTATGGGGTTGGCGGGGGGAACCATGGACTTGAGCTGTTGTTTCAATGATGGGTATGGGCTTGATGAACTTGATGACTGGGGGAGTGAGGGGTAAGATAGGGGAGAGAGGTGTGCGGGGAATGATTGGCTGCTGGTCTTCTCTGGCTGGTAGGGGTCCCCAGGTGACTCTGCGGGTCCTGTGTTCTATTGGAGTGGAGGTGGTTGGGTCAGATGTTGGGTCCTTAGTGTCTGTGGGGTGTTGTATTGTTTTACCTGGATGTTCCTTGACTGGTGGAGGAGGTCGAATTAGTCCTCTTCGGGTGGGCTGAGGGTTGCGTGGAGTGGTGGAGGTGGATATTTTATAAATTGGGTAGGGTGGGGGGAGGGCAGTGGACTTAGGTTTGACAGTCTGTTGGGGTGTAGTCTGGGTTCCAGTGGAGGTATGATGGGGTTGTTCTTCTTGGATCTGTGTACAGGGGGAGGGGGATGACTTGATTTCTTCAATGAGTGATTTGCGGGGGCCTAGGTAGAGGGACAGTGTAGGGGCAGCTGATATGGGCAGGGGGGGGATAGTGTTCTTCTGGGATGGTGGGTAGATTGTTGATTGTAGATCGTTTCTGTTGGTGATCTGGTCGTGGGGTTGCAGTGGTTGTCTGGGATGGTTGTAGGAGTTATGGTGTTGACCTGTGTGTGTCCGTTGATAGTCTGTTCCCATAACGTTTTCTGGCCCAGCTGGTGGCAATTTGTAGGGCTAGTGGGTTGTGAGGAGTTGTGTCTGTATGGTTTGCTATTGTAGTCTGGTAATGTTGTTGTAGGATAGCTATTGTGTTGTGCATCCGTTGTGTTGTGTTATTGTGTATTCTATTTCTTGTATCTGTGGTGGGTGTGGATTGTTTGATGAAATCTGTGAGCCGGGAAACCTGTCTTAACATGCCCGGTGGGAATGTACCTGTTTGTATTGCTATGTCCATGATCTGTTTATGGTGGATTGCCTGAATCAGTTTGAAATAGCCTTGCTAGCCTGTCTGGTTTCTGGGTCTGGTGGATGGTTAAGAATGGGTTGTTGTGTGTTAATGAGGAGTCTAGGTGTGGGTGGTTGTATGTTAATGTCCATAAGGGGTCTGGGTGTATGAATGGATGTGGATGTATGTGTGTGTGTGTGTGTGTGTGTGGAGGAGCCATTATGTGCCCCGCTCCAATGTACAGACTTTGCTCTAAAAATTATAAACATGCAAGTGGAGGGCTCTTACCTTATTGTGCTGGTGTAGTTGGTCCTGATGTGGATGAATCTCCGGGGTGGTGGTTGTAGTGGTTTAATCCGGAGTTGAAGCAGGTGCTCGTTGGTTGGCAGTCCTGTGTTGGTGGTGGTTGAAGATGGTTCTTGTAGATGAAGAGTTATTGTCTGTATTCCGGGTGTTGGTACTGATGGACTTGGAGATGGATAGTAAAAGCAGAGAAAGGAAGAGTCTTTCTGCCTATTGTGGGGCTGGCAGAGCCTTCCACCAGTGCTTAAAATGAAACTTTATTAAATAATTTGATTAAAAACACCAATTAAAAACATTAAAAAACCACTCAAATTGAGGGTATAAATGTTTTCAATGCAATCAATAAAAACAGAGTAAACTCATACGCAGAAGAGCGGGGTCCCAAGGTGACGGGGGAATTAATCTAAATGTGTTATCGGTTCCAGTGCACAAAGTGATGCTGCATTGTGACTTGTTTCAGGGGGAGGCTGAGCTGGCGGTCCGGCCCGTGCTGCCGATCCCGGGGGTGTCAGTCATTCTGGGCAATGATTTGGTTGGTGCTCGGGTGTGGGCAGACGTACCTCCACCTGTGGTGGTTTCGCCGGGGCAACTGGTGAGGTCAGAACCGGATGAGAATGAACGTGATGTTCCGGAGGCTTTTACAGCTTCTGTGGCGAAAATAGAATGTGAGGTGGCGTCTCAGTCAGATAAGGGAAAAGTGTCAGAAACATTCTCCTTGCCTCTGTCTGCTTTTCCTGCGTCAGTAACTCGTAGTGATCTAGTTGCAGCGCAGCAGGCTGACTCTTCCTTAAAACCGTTTTTTTGAACAGGTTCTGCCTGAGAGTGAGATGCGGGACAGTGCTTGTGGGTATTTTTTGCAGGACGCGCTGCTTGTGAGAAGGTGGGTGCAGCACGGTGGTTTTGTGGGGGATCCTGTATTGCAGATTGTGTTGCCAGCTAAGCTCCGTCAGCCAGTGTTGCGGGTTGCTCATGATGAGTCTGGTCATTCTGGTGTGAGGAAGACGTATGGTCGGCTGTTGAGGCACTTTTTCTGGCCTCGTATAAAGAGGGACGTGTCAGCGTTCATTAAAACATGTCATACCTGTCAGCCGACCGACAAACCCAACCAGTTTTTAAAACCAGCACCATTGTGTCCCATTCCTGCTGTCAACCAGCCGTTTGAACATTTGATAGTGGATTGTGTGGGTCCTCTGCCTCCTGCTAAAACAGGTGTGACTTACCTTTTGACTTTGATGTGTCAGAGTACTCGTTGCCCTGCCGCTTATCCTCTGCGTACCATAACCACTTGCCCTGTTGTGCGGGCGCTCTCTGTTTATTTCTATTTTTGGTATTCCGAAAGTCATTCAGTCTGATCAGGGGTCAAATTTCTCCTCCCATATGTTCTCTCAGGTGTTGAAGCAGCTCCGTGTCCAGCACGTGCAGAGCTCTGCTTACCATGCTCAGAGTTAGGGTGCTCTGGAGCGCTTCCACCAGACCTTAAAATCCATCTTGCCTGCGTATTGCACTGAGTTGGGGAGGGATTGGGAGGAGGGTTTGCCCTGGTTGATGCTCGCGGCTAGAGAGGTGACCCAGGAAAGTACAGGGTTTAGCCCGAATGAAGTGTTTTTTGCGCACACTGTAAGAGGTCCCCTGGCTGCATTGACGGATAAGTGGAAGGAGTCGCAGCCTCCTAAAAATTTGATTGATTATGTCAACGGTTTCCGACACAGACTTTATGCCGCTGGAGAGCTGGCTAAAGACAATTTGGCTTCTGCGCAGGTGAAAATGAAGCAGTTCTATGACCGTCAGGCTGAGTACTGTGTTTTTAGCCCTGGTGATCAAGTGTTGGCTTTGCTCCCTGTGGTGACTTCACCTTTTCTGGCTAAATTTACTGGTCCGCACACAGTACTCAAAAAGGTTTCAGAGCAGAATTATATTATTTCAACACCTCAGCGTAGAAAGCCTACTCAGCTGTGCCACGTTAACTTGCTTAAACCGTATTACGCACGTACTCTCGAGGGGCCGGGTGGTGCGCAGTTAGATGTTGTGGCCCATGCGATCTATGCAGCTGGCCCAGGTCTGGTTGAGCCTCCTGCCTCACTGGGGTTGGAAGAGGATGGTTTAGATGCGGCGGACCATGCATTGTTGAGAGGCCGCTTGAAAAACTCTGAGGCGTTGTCTAACCAGAGACTCATCCGGTGGTCACTGTTTTTGCAAGCCTATTGCCTCGATATCCGTTATATTAAGGGCTCTGACAACGTTGTTGTGGACGCGCGGTCTAGAGCGCCCTAAGTTGTGACTGTTTTGTGACTGGGATTTGTAACAGTATTTCTCTCCATGATTCCCTTCTTGTCTCCCTCTGGCCTCTTAAATTGCTTCCTAGGTGTCAATAGGCTGCTGGTGTTGGAGTGAGGCGTGAGAGATGGTGGACTCGTGGGAGCAGGCGTCACTGGTTCATCCCAGACTGAGTATAAATTATGGGATTTTATGGGTTCTCATTTGGGAAAAAACTGATCGTGAAGTAAATGGCAGTATTGTGATTCCTTTTTGAGGGTATGTGGTGGTTCTTTTTAGGGTTTATGTTATTTTAAATTGTATTTGGGGATAGGTTATTTTCTTGTGGGATTTTGATGGTTTATTTCTTTTTTTGAATGTAGTTATGTTAAGCTGGGTTTTCAGGGTTCCCTTAAGGACCCCGTTCTTAAGGAGGGGGGTGTGACGAGCTGTCAGGCTGTGTTGTTGTGTTCATCTTGATTGTTAATTTGTCTGCAGGTGATTCGTGGGTGGAGGTGCTAAGCGGTAGTTGAAGACACCTGGGCCCGATGTCGCCACTACTATAAAGCCTCGGCTTCATTCTACCAGATCTCTCTCTCTCACCCCATTTATTTTTCACAGCGTTGCTGTCTTTTGTTTTATAAATCCAACACTTTCCCACACACACATTGCCTTCCACTCACTCACTCACGTACATTCACTACAGATTTACTGATGCTCACATCCCACCGTATTTTGCGTTTAGGTGTTGATTTTGGTCTTTTGTTAAATAAATTCATCTTGATTGTTTATCTTGGTCTGCATTTCCCTCCTTGTAGGTCACGGCCTTAGAGCCGGGTCGTGACACCTACTATAATATAATATATCAGTTCACAAAAACAAATCAAAAAAGAAATGTATTTCTTCACTCATCATGATCACTGGCAGCTCCATAGATAATGACTGGTATGATAACCTTGTGAAGGCATAAGATGGACTACACACTAAAATAGAACTTAAATATTGCATTGTTAACATGAATAAGCCATAATATTCTTCATTTGCAACAACTAACACAGGTTAAATGATCATTTCAGATCAAATTTTCAATGTCTCCTATATTTTGATTTAAGATGAAACACTTGCAATACTAATGACAGTACAATCAGCTTCAGCTCTACTTCAAATGTTAGTATGTTAATGATAAAGATAATTATTGTGGTAAATATAATGGCTGCTTAGCATTAGCATGTTAGTGTTGTTCTTGTGAGTATGTTAGCATAACAATGTTAGAATTCAGCTAAAAGCACTGCTTTATCTAAATACAGCCTCACAGATCCGCTAGCTTGGCTGTAGACTCAGTCTGGTTTAAGAATTTGAGAGATGAAAGTTTTACTGTGACTCTGAATGACTTATCACATCCTTCTGTTATCCCCTTCCTTTCATTCTTTGGCTGGACCGCAACAGAAGGTCAATCTCTGTGATGGACTGACTGAGTGAGTGATAGAGTTGAGTGATCGAGTTACACCATTGGTTAGCGAAGTCTTGAACTTTTCCTACTGCCCATTGCTTTTTCAAAATGATTTGGCAAGAACACACAGGTTTCGTTTACAGCTGATCCACAACAGTTTTTAACCACTGTGTTTCGAGGTCGAAAGTGACGAGGTCTTTATTCATCTCAACTATAGAAGTTAACAGGTGTTTATTTATAATTCTCTCTGCTTTATATGGAGAATTATTCCTACCAGTATTTTACTGTGAAGCCTTGTTTTGATTTGCTCTTGTTTGCCATGTTAGAGTTACTGCATTACACGTTAATACAAATTCAACACTTTCTTGTAAGTTTTCAATTCCTCTTGTGTGATCTTGAAAGCATAGTTTTGACAAATGAGTCAAAACTATGTTGAATAACTGAATGCAATTTGCTGTTGAGTAATTAGTACAGTAATTATTTGTTCAGTAAGAAATACTATTCGTCTATTACTATGAGTCATTTTCAAATAACGTGGCCAACACTGCAAACGCACACATTTCAAACCCTATGCTACCGGTTCGTGTCTCCAGAAAGGTCAGTATTTATTTATTCTTACAAATGAGTGCAGATGCTCTTTCTATCATTATGCATTATAAATGTGTAAAAGTTCCTCTTTATTATTCAGGTTATACAATTTTTAGATTTAGAGTGATAAAACTTGAATTTATGTCCACTAAGCATGTGGATAGTAAATTCAACAGTTTTAACCACTGTGTTTCGAGGTCGAAAGTGACGAGGTCTTTATTCATCTCAACTATAGAAGTTAACAGGTGTTTATTTATAATTCTCTCTGCTTTATATGGAGAATTATTCCTACCAGTATTTTACTGTGAAGCCTTGTTTTGATGTGCTCTTGTTTGCCATGTTAGAGTTACTGCATTACACGTTAATACAAATTCAACACTTTCTTGTAAGTTTTCAATTCCTCTTGTGTGATCTTGAAAGCATAGTTTTGACGAATGAGTCAAAACTATGTTGAATAACTGAATGCAATTTGCTGTTGAGTAATTAGTACAGTAATTATTTGTTCAGTAAGAAATACTATTCGTCTATTACTATGAGTCATTTTCAAATAACGTGGCCAACACTGCAAACGCGCACATTTCAAACCCTATGCTACCGGTTCGTGTCTCCAGAAATGTGTAGTCTGATAAAAACAAAAGAAAAGGAGCACCCATCCACTCTGATCTGGTCAGTATTTATTTATTCTTACAAATGAGTGCAGATGCTCTTTCTATCATTATGCATTATAAATGTGTAAAAGTTCCTCTTTATTATTCAGGTTATACAATTTTTAGATTTAGAGTGATAAAACTTGAATTTATGTCCACTAAGCATGTGGATAGTAAATTCAACAGTTTTAACCAATGAGATCACCTCACCTTGCTCAGAAGTGTTCACCACTGCGGTATTCTGACAGTTTTGGAATGGATGAGGAGACCAGGCAGGCAGCAGCAGAGAAGCTTTTCCCAAGAGGGAACTGATGTCCCTGGATGCAGATGGCATGCTGCCAAGGGCAGATGATGTTCTTTTTTGAATTAAATTCATATATCTGCAGGCGCAGAATTTCCTGTCATGTCTTGCATTATTTTGACATCTCCCTCAGTTTGTTTTACACCACTGATTAAAATGGTTACATTCACTTAATATCTGGCAACATACACACAAAGGCAAAAATGGTATAGCTAATAAGTAAAGCCAATAGTCAGTTTAAGCTACTTACACAGTTCCATTAATTTAAAGATAATCACACTACACTGTGTGTTTTTATGATTTTTATGATATGAATTTGCATGAGGACACGGAGGTGAGGAGTTGGAGGTGAGTGATGCTGACTGGAGGGGAAACTGAAATGTCCTGCAGGTTTTGATGGAGCTGTCTCCAGAACATGTCACTAATGCTGCTGACGCCTCATCATTTTCACTTTGTACATTTGGATGCTGTGTGTAATATCAAGCCATGACAAGACAGTCTGATGTTTTGAAAAGCACAGAAGTTATTTTGTGGATCCTGTTTGTTTTACCCACATTGGATGAGAATCGTGCATTCGTAGAAGGGATTGCATACAGGAACACCCATTTACTATAAACAGTTGTGGTGTTTGTTACTCAAATGACCAATATTTAGAATTTCCTTTTTGTGTTTGGCCAAAACCTGTAAGAATATTTATTTCTGACAGAGGCACATTAACCTGTTCAGTTTTATCTCCCCATTGAGAGGAGAGACTGTGGTGGCACAAACACATAGATAACTCTTGGTAGATCTGTGAAGAGAACATTTTTCCTCTGAGAATCTCTCTACATGATTCAAAATCATCCACAGTAGGCTAGGAGATGGAGATATAAGCCTTTTCTACCATTGATCCTCATGGGAAATGTCAACTCCCTGGCTAACAGTGTTAGTGTGACGAACTGGTGGCACTTGTGAAGAACCAGCGAGCATATCGTTAGTGTAGTCTCATGTGTTTCACAGAGACCTGGTTAAATGACAACACTCCCGACTGTTTTGTGGATTTACCCGGCTTCACTGCAGTACGAGCGAACAGAGACGCCAGAGCAAGTGGAAAGAATAGAGGTGGAGGACTGGTTCTGCTTGCGAACAATAGATGGTGCAACCCCAGCCACTTCACAGTAAAGGAGAAGATCTGCTGTCGGGATATTGAACTGTTGGCAGTTGTATTTAGTTCTCACACATCGTCGCCATTGTTGTTTACATTCAACCACGAGCAGAGCCTGCAGTCACGTGTGACATCATCCATGAGACTATTGCGAGAGTACAGACCCAGCACCCTGATGCATTCATTGCAATATCAGGGGATTTTAACCATGTCACTCTCACTTCTCACCTGTCTGGCTTCACTCAGTATGTTGACTGTCCCACAAGGAAAAATAAGACACTTGATCTGTTGTATGCAAATGTCAAGGAGGCCTACACTGCTTTAGCTCTACCATCACTTCAGCTCATAATCTGTTTTTTCTTCAGCTTTCTTACAAGCCCTGTGTACTGAGGCAGGCTGCAACCACCCGCTCATTCAGGAACTGGACCCGGAGGCCAGTGAAAACACTGTTTTGAGTGCACAGATTGGAATGTACCGTTGGAGTCACAGGAAAATGATGAAAGCAAGGACCCTGACCTTGATAGAATGGTTGAAAGTACCACAGAATATATTAAATTCTGTATGGACACAGTATTACCAGCAAGGTCTGTACACTGCTTTCCAAAAAACAAACCCTGGATCACCACCAACATCAAGACCCTCCTCGACCAGAAAAAGGAGGCCTTCAGGGATGGAGACAGGGAGAAGCTCAGGTGTGTGCAACATGAGCTGAAGAGGAGATTAAAGCAGGCGAAGGAGGACTGCAAAAAGAAAGAAGAGAGGAAGCTGCAGCACAACACCAGAGAGGTGTGGAAGGGGATGAGGACCATCACTGGCTATAAAGAGAATCAGCCAGGCAACATCAGGTGATGTGGACAAGGCCAAGGAGTTCAACCTGTTCTACAGTTCAGAGGTGTGACACAGCCTCACCTGTTCTCTCTCCCACTGCCTCAGCTGCATCTTCTCCTATGGCATCTCCTCCACAACCTGACACTGCAGCTGCAACGCCCTCCACACTGGGGTGAAGTCTCCTGTCCTTTACAGCGGAGGAGGTGAGGGCGGAGCTCAAGAGGCTACGTCCTGGAAAGGCAACAGGCCCGGATGGTGTGTGTCCGAGTCTGTTAAAGGACTGTCCAGAGGATCTTTAATTTAAGTCTACAAACTGGGAGGGTCCTGTTCCTGTGGAAAACATCAGATCTTGTTCTGGTACCTAAAGTAGGAGGACCGGCTGAGATAAATGACTACAGACCGGTGGCCCTGACATCACACATCATGAAGACCCTGTGGGAGTGGCTGATTCTCCACCTTCTGAAGCCACAAGTTGAACATGCACTAGACTCCCTACAGTTCACCTACACAGAACATATTAGAGTGGATAATGCCGTCCTTTACATGCTCCATAGGGCCCATTCTTACTTGGATGAGCCAGGTAGTTACATGAGGATTATGTTCTTTTATTACTCAAGTGCATTTTACACCATCCGAACCCCCAGGGATCTGACAATGGCCTTCAGTGAATGGGGCGACAAGAACTGCCTCCTTCTGAACACTTCCAAGACCAAGGAGATGGTCATGGACATTCGAAGGTGTAGGTCCACCCTTCAGCCAGTCAATATTCAAGGGAAGTGTCGGCCAGTGTGATCTTTTATGCTGCAGTCTGCTGGTACAAGTACAACACCTCAGCCAAAGGCAGCGGACTAATTTAATTATTGTTGCTCGTTTGTTATAAACTCTTATTATTATTATTATTATTATTATAATATTATTGTCAACAATGAGCTAATGGACACATGAATTTCCCCTAGGGGATAAATAAAGTATCTATCTGTTAATCAAATGAACAAGAATGATGGCGCTGTACAGCAGAGCTTTGAGGTAAATGCTACAATGACAGTCTTATTGGTAACACTTTTGTTTAGTGTGATTGCTATTGTCACCCTCTAAATGTGGCATGTTAGCTTGCTCATGTTGGCTAATTAGCAATGAACACAAAGTACAACTGAGGCTGATGGGAATGTTATTATTTATGCTACATGGAAAGTTTTTATTTAAATATACATAAATATTATCATTGTTGATTATGAGACATAAGGCCCATGGTAACCATACACAGTTAACTGAGGCTTTGGGGGACCCTGGGGATATGGAGCCTTTGGGAAGGGATCCACTTTGTACTTTGTTCATGCTGGTAATCTAGCCATGATTTCTTCAGGTACTTCGTTGCCTTTTATCATACCATTTAATGTTTCCCAAATGTAATTCTTTGACTGTCAGGCTATTAAACACCATGTTCAATCCTCTGTTTGGCTTTTTCCTCAATTGTTCCATATGTCATATTACTGTTTTTTCAGCACTGCGCAGTTATACTTCCCTGTGTCTGATAAGCAGGACTGTTCAGTATGTGTGAGTGCTCTCCCACTTCACTACCAACCTAATCCACAACATCCCTTTGATCATTCAGCACTTTGTTCTCAGGAGAGGAATCGACATGCACTGTGACAATTACATTTAGGTTCCTAGTGTTGCCTCATAAAACTAAACACACCACACATGTATGCCTGCTTCAGTGTGAGAAAGAGGTAGTTTCATTTTGTGTCTCGTCAACACATACAGCACATTTAGAACGTCCCCAGACCACTTCACTTTTTTCACGTTGCTATGCTTCATGTCAAAATCATTTCAATTAATTCTCCCCTCATCAGCCTACACAAAAAAGTTAAAACATAAAAACTGAAATATCACATTGACAGAAGTATTCAGACACTTTACTGTGACTAAATTTAGCTCAGATTCTTTCATTTCACTGGATCATTTCTGAGATGTTTCTACACCTTACACCCTACACCTGTGGAAGGAACTGTGCAGAGCTCAGAGACAGGATTGTGTTGAGACACAGATTTCATCATCATCACGGCCTTGATCTGAAAGAAGGTGTGTGGAACAGGGAAACATGGAGGAAGAAGTGGCTCCTTTGTCACTTTAACATGAATAATTAACTCAGGAGTTCAGAGTTAGTTCTTGGCAGTGAACAGACAGCTTCAGGTACATCACATCACTGTGCCATACCTGTGCAGGAAAGGCAGGACAGATGAGATCACATTCTGATCTGGCTCTCTGAGACATAAATTTCACTAAATGTAAATTAAGGTGTATCGTATTATATCTGGACTAAATGTGGATATGAGAAGAGGAACTGATCCTCAATTTATACTATATGTCCACTTTGTTCTTAGATGGTCTCACTACCATCAAACACATTTACAGCAAATGTGTTTGATGGTAGCTACAGGTATCTTCTTGTCACCATGTTTCTGTGAAACGCGTTCCGGTTCCTTATCAGCTCATCCATCTCAGAAAACGTGTTTAGATAGATAGAACGTTGAGACGTTTGCTGCACCTGTAGCTGCTTCTCTGTCCTGCCAGAATGTTGTGGAGAGGGTGGTTGGTATTGTCCAAGATGGCCTCCATCTTTCATTGCATGTGTCAACAGTCCTGAATGAGTCCAGACTCCTGCCAAGCACAGTCTCTTTGTGTTCATGTCGGACCTGCTGCTGCTCCAGCAGACTGCAGCATAAAACAGTACACGGGCCACCACTGACTGATAAAACATGTGCAGCATTTCACTGCAGACATCAAAGGACCTGAGAGAGCTGTACTCCTCTTCCTGCCCGTTCCTGATATGCGCCACAATAGCTGTGTGATCTTGTAATTCTGGATGTGACAGGACTCAGAGTTGTATTCAAAGTCCGCCGTATACAGGGTGAACAGGAACGGAGTCAGAACAGTCCCCTGTGGAGCCCCAGTGCTGCTCATCACTGTCCCTGAGACACAGTTACCCTGCCTGACGTACTGTGGTTGTTTTGTCAGGTAATCCACAATCCAGGACGTGAAACAGGGATCCACCCCCATCCCTTCCAGCTTGTCTTTAAGAATGGGGGGTTGGATGGTGTTCAATGCACTTGAGAAAAAAAGAACATAATCCTCATGTAACTACCTGGCTCATCCAAGTAAGAATGGGCCTGGTAGAGCATGTAAAGGACGGCATCATCCACTCCAATATGTTCTTTGTAGGCGAACTGTAGGGGGTCTAGTGCATTTTCAACCTGTGGCCTCAGAAGGTGGAGAATCAGCTGCTCCAGGCTCTTCATGATGTGTGATGTGAGGGCCACCGGTCTGTAGTCATTAATCTCAGCCGGTCGTCCTACTTCAGTTACCGGATCAAGACATGATATTTTCCACAGTACCGGGACCCTCCCTGTTTGTAGGCTTAAGTTAAAGATCCTCTGGAGAGGCTCAGCCAGCTGGGCCTGTTGCCTTTCCAGGATGTTACATGTTGAGCTCCGCCCTCACCTTCTCCGCTGTAAAGGACAGGAGACTTGACCTCAGTGTGGAGGGAGGTGCAGCTGCAGTGTCAGGTTGTGGAGGGGATGCTGTAGGAGAAGCTGCAGCTGAAGCAGTGGGAGAGAGAACAGATGAAGCTGTGTCACACCTGTTGTAGAACAGGTTGAACTCATTGGCCTTGTCCACATTACCTGATGTTGCCTGACTGTTCTTCTCGTTATAGTCAGTGATGGTCCTCATGCCCTTCCACACCTCTCTGGTGTTGTTGTGCTGCAGCTTCCTCTCTACTCTCTTTTTGTAGTCCTCCTTCACCTGCTTCAATCTCCTCTTCAGCTCATGTTGCGCACACCTGAGCTTCTCCTTGTCTCCATCCCTGAAGGCCTCCTTTTTCTGGTCGAGGAGGGTCTTGATGTTGCTGATGATCCAGGGTTTGTTGTTTGGAAAGCATTGTACAGTGCTTGCTGGTATTACAGTGTCCATACAGAAGTTAATGTAGTCCGTGCTACATTCAACCATTCTATTAAGGTCAGGGTCCTTGCTTTTATCATTTTTGCTGGTTATTTACAAGTGCCTCCAGTTCATCACACTTGTTAGCCAGGGAGTTGACATTTCCCATGAGGATCAATGGTAGAAAAGGCTTATAGCTCCATCTCCTAGCCTTTAGCTTAGCCCCGGTATCCACGGTATGGCTTCTTCAGCTCAGCCGGTATGGGATGTTTGACTCCATATCTGGTAAACCTTAAAGCCAGGAGTTCTTCCTTTGTGTACATTATTTTCTCCATCATCAGACGAAATGACGACGTACAATAAAAAATATCAATCGACAAAAAATATGCTAATATATACAAATATATTGCAAAAAACTATGAGCTATGCAGACTTGCTGCTACTTGTTGTCAGCGCATCATTTGAAATATAGTGTTTTCTCTGAGAGTGCGTCATTTCAGCACTTCATCAATAAAGCACTGCATGTGGGTTTTGTTTCTATGACAACAATAACTAAAAAGGTGGAGCGCTCCGAAAAAAGCATGCGCTTTCTCTCCAGGCAGCCTTATGCAATAGCATACGCTCTCCTCATTGGGAACAATTAAAAAAAGAAGCTGGCTCTCCCTAGTCTGGACAAACAGTCTTATTGTCCAGTGACGATAGACGAGAGGGTCACTCTGTTGTCTGTACACAGCTCTCTTCCTTTGTCACTTTGTTCCTTCTCTGCATCATCTGTATGTCCCCCTGATTTCTGCAGGGATGTCCATGTTCCAGTTACTGTGGTGGCTGGCTCCAGCAGGATAAGCTGGTCCCTGGTATGAACAATGTGACTGCTGCACAGTGAAGTTGACCTTTGGCCATTTGGATATGAAATGTTATCACTTCATAATTATATCCAATCAGATATTTTTGTTTAATTATGTCATAATGTGCTTATGAGTTGTGAGTTATGGCTAAAATGTGTTTTGTGAGGTAACAGTGTCCTTGACCTTTGACTTTTGACCACCAAAATCTAATCAGTTCATCCTTCCAGGTAAAAGCTTGTGCCAAATTAGAAGAAATTCCCTCAAGGTGTTACTGAGATATCATGTTCAATAGAATTGGACGGACTGATAGACGGACAATCCTCCGGACCTGGCTGTCGCTGGTGACGAGGCAGAAAAATAAGAAACGAGCAGGAGCAACACTAGTAAGATGGCCGACATAGCGGATATGCTAACAGAGCTAAAGTCACTCCGCTCCAAGTTTGGACTAAAACTAGACGGCATCAATAACCGTCTTGGAGATGTGACCAATGCTATAACAGCACTAGAGGGCAAAGTGGCTGCAGTTAAACAGGACGTGATGGAACATGCTAAACGCATCAAAGAAGCGAGTGGCCGCAGCAGAAGAAGAGCTTGAGAAAGTACAGGCGGAAATTATTTGAATTGAATTGGATCTAAACTCGCATTTATTTCTCAGATTTCTCAGCTGTAACAATGCGGAGACGCCTGGAGTTCAATACAGCCAGAAAGCTGTTTATCGAGATGGGAATATTCCGGGGATTTCAACTGAATCCCTGAAAATGAGAGTGGTCCATGACGGGAAGATGCTCCTCTTATCTTCACCGCATGAAACAGGAATTTCACTGGGAAATTCATCCTAAAGAATGAACTCTGCCCTTCACAGACAGCATCTGATGACAAGTGACACCAGTAAGATGGACTAACGGGACAGGCAATGCGAATGTTATAAATAAGCCGACACACTGCTTTTTTTGTTTGTTTGTTTGTTTTCTAATTAAGATATATAAACATAAGATGTATATTACTGATAATGAACAATCTGTACAGTGTTAACCAGGCCTGGTTTTATTATGCCCACCCCCTGCATTTTGAGTTTGACGTGCGGTAGAGACATTATCAATATTATCAGGATAAAATTTAAAAGCTTTAAACTAATTTCTTTATTAAAGTTAATTTGGCTTATACAAAATGATAAAAACGTTTGGAAAGGTGGGCTTGTGGGTGGGTATCTTTTAGTTATTCCTTTATCTTTTAAAGATATATACAGACAAATCTGTTTCTTTTGAATATCCAGGGAATTATTGTTAAAAACGTGTTGTGCACAGTTGGTGATGGTTTTAAGACTCAAGTTCAAGACTCACGTAGACTAACTGCTCCTCATATAAATGTGGATCAATGCTCCTCAGTTCTTCAGTGAAACTTTGGAAACATGGGGAACAATGTTCAGAAAAGCACTTCAGTTGGGGAAGTGCTTGGGGCAAGGGGGAGGGAAGATATCTGGCAAAAGGTTATGTGTTCATTTTTTTTTCTTTCTTTCTTTTCTGTCAACAGGGCTTTCAACAGCAGTGTCTTTGTTTACTTGTCTGGCTCATCCAGTTGGACAAATCTGCTTCTTATTCACAACAATAAAACACCAATAGGCCTATGTCTAAAATAGAAATGACCAGCTGGAATGTTAGGGGGCTGAGAGAAATAGCCAAAATAAAACAGGTTTTAAACAGAATCAGACAACTTAAGTCCCAAATAGTCTTCTTGCAGAAGGTACATATAAGAGCAGCAGAAATTGATAGATTACAAAAAAGATGTCCAGGTCAGGTTTTGTGTGCTCCATAAAGTAATCATACTAGAGGTGTGGTCATACTTATACATAAATCTCTACAGTTCCAAATTGCTAATGTTATTTGTGATCAATATGGTAGATATATATCATCGTTCAGGGTAACATATCCACACATAGGCTGAACCTGGTTAGTATCTATGGTCCAAATGATGACAACCCAGCATGTTTTCAGAACTTCTTCCTTATTCTGTCTACCCTACAAGGCATGTACATTATCAGTGGTGATTTTAATTGCACTTTAGTGCCCACAAAAGATCGTTCTACTAGCCTCGACTCTACTCACATACAGACAAGGAAAATGTTGCTGCAGTCATGTTGGTATGATAGCATTGTCATAAGTTATCATGCAGCTGTATCATTAAACTTACATATAGATACATTTATTTACAACTCTAAGAGATGGAGATTTCTTGTTGAGTTGCTGCAGGATGCAGAGTTTATAAAATTTGCTGAAGAATGCATTAATAATTATTTTGAAATCAATGGGTTAGGGTTAGGCATTCAAAGCGTACATTAGAGGGGAAATTATTAGTAATTATGAAATCCAAAGCCAAACAACAGCATATGGAAATGGAAACAATTGAAAACCAAATTAGATTGCTGGAACAAGACTTTACAACCAGCAGAAAGCAAAGGAATTGCAAATTATGAGAACCAAACATAATAAGTTATCCATAGACAAAGTTGCAAAAAGGTTAATGTGGCTAAAACAGTCTTATTATGATCAAGGCAAAAAATGTGGTAAACTACTGGCTTGGCGACACAGGAAAAAACAGTCAGACAGGGCAATCAATAGCATCATGACACCTACAGGTGATGTGACTTCAAAACCGGCAGTAATCAATAACACATTAAGGGACTTTTATGAGTCCCTGTATGCATCAGAGTGTTTAAATGATTTACAGAGACAAAATTATTTTTTAAATCAGTTGAAATTCCAGACTTTGTCAGAAAAGGAGCAACAGGAATTGGATTGCAGTCTAACAACAGAGGAATTAGCAGAGTCCCTTCGTGGCATGCAGAGTGGGAAAGCACCAGGGCCACACGGCCTTCCTATTGAATTTTATAAGAAATTTGGAGAGAAACTCCTGGTCCCATTATTGGCCATGTATAAGGAATCCTATACAAAAGGAATACTCCCTCCATCCTTGAGACTTGCGATAATAACGTTGATTCTGAAACCAAACAAACCACCAAATGAGTGCTCTTCTTTCAGACCTATTAGTTTGATGGGGTCTGACATCAAAATACTCTGCAAGGCCTTGGCCAGAAGACTAGAGTTGCAGCTTCCACACCTTGTTGGTAATGATCAAAATGGGTTTGTTAGAAATACACATGGATTTCGTAATATTCGACATATTGTATGAAAAACACAGTTCTAGAGATACAGCTGTATTATCCTTAGACGCACGGCAGGACTTTGATAGGATCGAGTGGGGCTTCCTTTTTAATGTGCTCCCATGGTTTGGATTTGGTGTAAATTTTCTGAGGTGGATAAAGCTCTTGTACACAAGTCCAACTGCAGAAATATTGACCAATAATAATGTTTCTAAACCATTTACTCACCAACGATCAATCAGACAAGGATGCCCACTATTGCCTTTGCTATTTGTGTTGGCCATTGAGCCCTTGGCTATGGCCATAAGAACCCATGAAGGCATCACAGGTGTAACTATCGGTGGCTATGAACATCACATAGCTTTGTACGCGGATGACATCATTCTTTTTCTAACAAACTTAAAAGATAGTGTTCCCCAATTAGTGAATTTAATTGAAACCTTTGGAAATATATCAGGGTATAAAATAAACCATTCCAAATCGGCACTGATGTTTTTGAATGAAAATGAAAGACTGCAGCCTATTATAGATACACCATTCGCAACTACAAAAGAAGGTTTTACATACTAAGGGATTAAAATTAGTTCTGATGTGAAACAAATAGTTTCTTTGAATTATGACCCCTTGGTGGACAGAGTGAGGGAGATGCTAAATCGATGGACCCAAATGCCTATATCTATGATTGGTCGCATAAACATAATCAAAATGTTAGTTTTAACAAAATTTTTGTATCTTTTTCAGTCACTTCCGCTTCCTTTACCTGACACATTTTTTTCATAACATTAATGATTTGATGAGTCAATTCATCTGGAACAATAAAAAGGCCTGACTACAACTAAGGCCATTATATTTACCATATGAAAGAGGAGGGCTTCAGCTCCCCAATTTAAAATTATATTACTGGGCTGCCCAGCTAAGGTTAGCAATGTATTATTTTTCAGAGACTCCCCTTCCGGCTTGGGTGACTATAGAGCAGAAATCAACACCAGGGCTTCCTCTCAAGCTTTACTTATACTCAGCAGGTTTCAAAAAGCTAATTTAACAGACAAAGAATCCCTTTCTTCGAAATTCCTTCTCAGTGTGGTACTCTGCACATCAGCATATTGGAGACACACCAGCATTATCACATTTTTCCCCTATATGGGGTAATAATTGTTTTCTACCTTGGAAAGCAGATGGTGGATTTAGGATGTGGTTTAACAAAGGTGTTGAGAAAATGTCAGACTTATATGCAGAGGGCAACTTGATGTCCTATAATCAACTATGTGAGAAATATGATATTCCAAGAAAACATTTCTTTAAATACTTGCAGTTGAAACATTTTATTTTATCCACGCATAAACAATTGTTGTCTTTACCTCCATTGTCTAAGATTGAAGATTTGACTCTATCCCACATGAATGGGAGAGGACAATTCTCATTGTTCTATGACCTAATGTTAACATATTCAAAACAGCCATCTCCCAAAAAGCTGGAGGCATGGAGAATTGACATAAAGGAGGATATTCTTGAAGCTGATTGGGAAATGGCTTGTTTTAAGACTCGGACCCAGTCTATTAACAGAAAATTTAAGTTTTTACAATATAAATGGTTGATGCATACTTATCTTACACCTAGTAGGTTAAATCACATATTCCCTAAAGTCCCTGATATTTGTGTGAAATGCAGAGAGGAAAAAGGTACATCAATTCATTGTTTATGGGAGTGTACAAGGATATAACGATTCTGGAAGAGTGTAATAGACTGTATAGGTCTCATAATTGGGAGGGAAGTTCCTTTGCGAGTCAAACTCTGTATACTGGGAATATACCCAGAAGACTTTGTTATGACTCAACAGCAGTCACTGCTTGTTGATTTTGGACTTTTACAAGCCAGAAGGATAATCGCATTGTTATGGAAAAGTATGGATACACCTTCTACTGTAATGTGGACAAAGGAAGTGATGGCCTGTCTAGCCCTGGAGAGACTAGCATATATTGTAAAAAAAGAAAGAAAAGAACTTTGCTCACTTGTGGAATCCTTACATACAGTTTTTGGAAACTCATGATTTTTAATTGTGATTAATCTGAAACTTTCTGTAATGTCTGCACTGTTCTGATCTTGTTTATTTATTCATTATTATTGTTATTATTATTTATTGTTGTATGTATATATGTATTTAATTCATTCAATATTTTTTTTAATTTTAATTTTTTAAATTTTTAAATTTTTTTGCCAGATTTGGGGATAACGTATTCACTTAATTTGTTGAATGTTGCTGTTTAAAATTAACATGAAAATATCAATAAAAATATGTTTAAAAAAAAAAAACCCATGTGATGCTTCTATGTTATAGGTCAATTCTCAGTCTATCCTCTAGAGTGGTTGAAATGTAACATGTATACTAGACTGACCATACTGCCAGCATCCTTCAAACACACGTTACATGACATCCAGAATGTCTTTATTATTATTATTACAATCAAAGAACTGCTGTGTAATCCAAATTTATAGACTATTAGCTTTAGGAAACATTTGTATTGTTGTTTAATCGGTTAACCACTTGTATTATTTCGCTTTGTTCCTTCTCTGCATCATCTGTATGTCCCCCTGATTTCTGCAGGGATGTCCGTTGTTCCAGTTACTGTGGTGGCCAAGGGTCCTCAGCTACAGCACAACTCACAGCAGGCCGGTCTTAACATTCTTCTCATGACTCGGTTGATGTCGAAATATAGCAATATTTAATCATCAAATCTCATTTGTAGACATAGTATCATTAGCTGTATAGCCATAGTGTATAGCCATAACATATTCTCTCCCACCATTGCCAACTCATCATACCGCTCATTTCATTATTATTTTCATCTTTATGATTATTACACCTTGCATTTACTCTGTAGATAGTAGTTTAGTTATTAAACTCCTTTATTTACACCCAGTTGTTGTCCTGTTGTGTTCTTTTGAAGTAGAGACTGGAGATCCACAAAATTGAGAATATATGAGATTGATCACATTAATTAATGAAATAATTAATTGTTGTCCTCCCTGAGGACTGGAGCCCCCTTATCAACAAGAGCAAATTCTAAATTGTGGTGTTCACACTACAAAAGCGAAGGAGACCGTTTCCATCACATCAGAAAACGCTCCGATTAAAAAGACTTAAGGGTTCAAGGGTGCCAGGCCTCATAGCTGATTTCATCTGTCTTTGCAATGGGTGATGAAGGGGCTGTTTGCCTGGCGCTGCTCATTAGCTTGCTTGCATGAAAACTTAATATACATATTAGTGCACATTCAGTTGTCATACTTGACACTTAACTTAAAAAACTGTGGCCTTTACTTAAAATATGTGGATACAGCCTCAAGTGATCAAACATACAGAATTAAAGATGGAGTCTGTGATACAGATGTCCCATTTCTCATCAGGTTTGTTAGGATGCACCTGGCTTTTCTCCCATTACTTATGTCCTCCATGTTCCCTAAAAAAATCTTTCTGTATGTAATAGAAAATACAGATTATCAACTGGCTCATATGCTGCATCCTGAAGTTTACAGTTTAGAGACATGTGTGAGTGGTAGGGAGATTCAGAATAAAGCAGGTGTTGGGCCTGAACATGTGGTCGACCTAGAGCAGGCCTGCTCTGGCCTACATGTAACCTTAGAAGCCTGACCTCAAAGCCTAAGTCCTAGCCCCAGGGCTGAACAAAGGAAAGGGCGCCAAAAACGGCCCCTCACAGACTCCATCTCCCAGCAGGCCTTGCAGTTCACACCTGAGTGTGAAATCTGGGGGAGTCCCAAACTCACGCTTCCCATTGGCAGAGATGCAGGGGACCCCAGCGACTTCGCCGTGACGTCACTGCATCTATAAAGATCAGATGCACGTACTGACCATCGCCTTTCCAATGTAGCTGCAGCAGAGATAGCCCACTATCCCTGTGAACCAGTCTACTGAAGAGGTAACCAACCCTGTGCACGTTTTCCCCGCGGAGTTTGAAGATTCTCCCCTCGCTGGACGAGCTAAGACTCCCCCCCCTTTTTTTCTTTTTGTGGTGTTTGACTAAACACCACGTACGGATCTGAAACAGATTCCTGCCGACGCAGATCAACGATCTCTCTTGCCTGCAGAAGGAAGAAGGAACTTCTTCACGGAGGCGCGGACAACCCGACGCCCGTTACCCTCCAATTAAGTCGACACCGCTGGGTTTCTTCACTGCCAACAAGGAACCAGCCGCCGCAACCCTCACGAACGAGGACGGCACTGTCAGAACCACACCGGAGAACCCGTGTTGGATTTCACCGATGGACTTTTACACACATCTAATCGCTTGGAAGCGATCCAAGTAAGAGGTTTACATCTGGGCAGAGATTGTAATAATTGTGTATTAATTTAGCTGCTGATGCTAGTTTCAAACTGTGATTTGCTGTGTGTTAATTGTACTGTTCTGTTATAATACGGACCGCCGTGTCCGTGGCATGATACAGTTGAGAGTGGTGAAGTTGCTGTGCGCTGCTTGCCGTTAGTCACCACTCCTGATAAACTGTGTGTCCCGTTACGGGACTGCTGCATGTGCCACCATGGGTATGGAGTGAGTTGATCAGTTCCATAACAGATCAGACAACGGGCATACCGCTTCATGGCCATACGCACACTCTCTGTGGACTGAATAACTATTCTTCGCATCCCGTGGTCGTTTGGCTCCGCCGTGAGTCGTTTGCTCTCTTTGTCACACCTACACGAACACTTACATATAGACATATCCTTTGTCATATACATACATATATATACTCGACGTCCCTCCACTGTCAGACACGTGCGTTGAGGACTCGAATTAGGTGAGCAGGGAAACCCAATCCCAAATCGGCACCCCATTTTAGGTTGTCTAGCCAAGACCTAATTCTGTCAGCCATTTTGGCTCACGTGGTCTAACACGCTTAGTCCGCCATCTTGGATCGTGCGGGACGTGATCGCTACAGACCACGCCCGCCATCTCACCTCTCACACACACACACACACACACACACACACACACACACATTCCTGTACAGGCATCAAAGTGAGGACCAGAATAATTCACAGTGTGAGTGAGGACCACCCTTTCTGCTATACTTAGAGACAAATGGATATGGCACTTCAACACTAGGTGGCCCCCTAACTCCAATTCCCACCTCAGCTTTTTTTTAAATACAAAGGAAAAACAAAATGTGAAAAAGTTTTGTACCATCTTAATGAGGACTTTTCCAAGGGGGCGCTATTGGTTCTGTTATATTTAACAATAATAATAATACTATATATATATATATATATATATATACAGGTGAAACTCAAAAAATTAGAATATCGTGCAAAGGTTCGTTTATTCCAGCAATTAGAATTACAAGGTGAAACTAATGTATGACATAGGTTCATAACATGCAACTCAAGATATTTCAAGCCTTCATTTGATATAATTTTGATGATTATGGCTTACAACTTATGAAAACCTCAAATTGAAAATCTCCAAAAATTAGAATATCACATACAATTAATAGAAAGGGGATTTTAAACAGAGAAATATTGGCCCTCTGAAAGGTTTAATCTTGCATATGTACTTAGTACTTGGTTTGGGCCCCTTTTGCATGAATTACTGCCTCAATGCAGCGTGGCATGAATGCTATCAGCCTGTGGCACTGCTCAAGTGTTATGGAAGACCAGGATGCTTTGTTGTTCGGTCTCATGTCTCTCATCTTTCTCTTGGCAATGCCCCATAAATTCTCTATGGGGTTCAGGTCTGGCGAGTTTCCTGGCCAATCAAGCACCGTTATCTGATGGTTATTTAACCAGGTTTTGGTACTTTTGGCAGTGTGGGCAGGTGCCATATCCTGTTGGAAAATGAAGTCAGCATCTTCAGCTTGTCTGCTGAAGGAACCACGAAGTATTCTAAAATCTCCTGATAAACAGCTGCGTTGACTCTGGACTCAATAAAGCACAGTGGACCAACACCAGCAGATGACATGGCTCCCCAAACCAACACAGACTGAGGAAACTTCACACTGGACTTCATGCATCCTGGATTGTGTGCATCTCCATTCTTCCTCCAGACTCTGGGACCTTGGTTTCCAAATGAGATGCAAAATTTGCTCTCATCGGAAAAGAGGACTTTGGACCACTGAGCAACAGACCAGTTCTTTTTGTCTTTAGCCCTGGTAAGACGCTTCTGACGTTGTTTGTTGTTCAGGAGCGGCTTGATAAGAGGAATACGACATTTGAAGCCCATTTGCAGGATCCGTCTGTGTGTGGTGGCTCTTGATGTACTAACTCCAGCCTCGGTCCACTCCTTGTGAAGTTCCCCCACACTTTTGAATGGCCTTTTCCTGACAATCCTCTCCAGACTCCGGTCATCCCTGCGGCTTGCGCACCTTTTTCTTCCACACTTTTCCCTTCCAGCTAACTTTCTATTAATGTGCTTTGATACAGCACTTTGAGAACATCCAACTTCTTTTGCAATTACCTTTTGAGGCTTTCCCTCCTTGTGGAGGGTGTCAATGATGGTTTTCTGCACAACTGTTGGTCAGCAGTCTTCCCCATGATTGTGAATTCTACTGAACCAGACTGAGAGATCATTTAAAGACTCAGGAACCCTTCACAGGTGTTTTGGATTAATTAGCTGATGAGCGTGTGACACTTTGAGCCTATAGTATTGAACCTTTTCCAAATATTCTAATTTTCTGAGATTTTGAATTTGGGGTTTTCAAAAACTGTAAGCCATGATCATCAAGATTATAACAAATAAAGCCTTGACATATCTCACTTTGCATGTACTGAGTTTATATCACATGTTAGTTTCACATTTGAAGTTGAATTGCTGACTTGAATGAACTTTTGCACAATATTCTAATTTTTTGAGTTTCACCTGTATATATATATATATATATATAATTATTAATATCTATCTATCTGCATATACTTGTTTTTTTGTTGTTTCTATT
Source organism: Seriola aureovittata (assembly GCF_021018895.1). Taxonomy (NCBI): domain Eukaryota; kingdom Metazoa; phylum Chordata; class Actinopteri; order Carangiformes; family Carangidae; genus Seriola; species Seriola aureovittata. The sequence goes on from NC_079375.1 coordinate 502,788, forward strand.
TTTCTATTTTCTATATTTATATTTCTGTTTTACCTGTACACTTTGGGTTGAGCTGTTGCAGCGAAAAGCAATTTCTCCTTGGTGATTAATAAAGGACTTCTGATTCTGATCTATCTATCCATCTCCATCTATTCTGGAAAGTTGAATAAAAGTTTAAAAAAGTCAAATAAAATAAAAAGGCACGGCTCAAATGAGCTTAGCACACTTTATTTATCTGCAGCTCAAATGCCAAGCAATGTTGACAGGCATTCAATGCAAAACTCTTATACAAAAAAAGAGAGAAAGGGGGAGAGAGAGGAAGATCTTTGCATCTCAGCCTTGCATCTTAAGCTTTCTTGTAGCTGCTCTCCTATTTAACATCACAATTCTGTTGTAAACGTAATCCTTTGCGTTCTTCCAGGTCCTTCCACCAAGGGTTTTCTCTGCCTGTAGTGCCCGTACACAATCTTGTTTGCCAGTTACTCGTCTCTCTGCCATAAACCTTCCGAGGTGCTTTTTTACTGAAATCTTTTCGGTTTCAGTACATGGTCGTCTCACTTGGGGTGGCTCTATAAATGACAAAGAAGGCAATGTAGATTTTTAAATGTTTATAAAAAGAACTCTATACATTTCTTGACTTGGCTTTTGCACAGCTAGCAAACAGTCATGGAGAGAGGAAGTGGAGCAAAAAAAGTCATCTTGCTTTTTTTTCAGGCCAAGTTATCAATCACAATCATTAAAACTAAGATGTAACTGGCAGCACCAGTTTTCTTTGCCATTTTGTTAACTGCTGTATGACTGCATGAGTGTCTTGTCAATGAGTAAAATACACAGACAAACTTAGCCCACAATATGTTGGTACAGTTTCCAACAGTATTTTAGGAGACTATGGTGGGTGGACGTTAAACCCTGCGAGGGGGTCCAAGGGAATGACAGTTTTTTACTCATCTGTGGTAAGCACATTCAAATTTTAAGTTCCATCAGTTAAAAATAGTAATAAATTGTTGAAGTCTGTGTTGAGATTGGCAGGATAAGAGCTTGTTAGCTAACTGAACTAGGTTACATACGTTTGTGTGTATGAGAGAGACAGCCCATGCAAGCACAGCAGGGTGTGGGGGGCTTGACTGACTAGGTGTGAGGATGTTATGCTGAGGTGAGCTCAATTAATAATTAGAGCTATTTCTAATAAAGGCTACTTTTCTCCTCAGACCTACACTGATCTCATGCAGTCTGTCTTTAGAATCCCACTAACAGAAATCAGTCATAACAAGGCGAAGTGTCCTGTTTATAAGAATGTACCTTTTCCTTTCCTTTCCTTTCCTTTTCTTCTTCTTTGTCTTCTGATCTGTAACAAAAACAAACATCAGTACCTGTTCGTGAAACCTAAAGTATAATTAATATTAAAAATACAAATCCAAGTGCCAAAAATAAAATCTAACAAAAAGACCTCATTGTTCACCACTTACCCTTTCATTTCAAAAGTCAAAATTGTAAGCATTAGTGTTCTTTAACATTGAACATTGCAAAAAAGTTCTGATCCTGGGGCCGTATTCACAAAACATCTTAAGGCTAAAAGTAGCTCCTAACTTGCTGATTTAGGAGTAACTCTTAAAAAAAGTGGGTGTGTCAGTCCTAATTTCAGGACTCCTAAATTTTTGGTCTAAGAGTATTTCACAAAGTGTTTTAGTGCTAGAACCAGCTCCTAAATCTGTGAATAGTTAGAAGTAGTCAAGACAACTCCTAAGTCACTAAGCAAATCACAAACAATCTTAAAATGGCTGCTGCTGGCAATCTGCCTCGTAATCACTTCAACATTTTAGAAACCTTGAATGATACTGAGCTTTTAAAAAGGTATCGGTTCTTTTTTGGCTTTTGCAGTTATTCTGACTCTGAATTTTCCTTTAATAATGTTGTTCCTTTCAAGCACAAGTTGGAGTAGCAGCTGTTTTTTTCATCCAGTTTGGTTTTCTTTTTCGTTTCCACATCTCAGTATCAGCCATGGTTATTGTAGTCTGAGAATCAAGAGGCTTCTCATATGGACACCCACTAATTGTTAATGAGCTGCCAGACATGTAAGAGGCTGACAATTAGCTGCACATATACTTGCCAGTCAGTAGTCTATATTACTCTGTGTTTCATGTTAAATCAGTAACACTTAGCCTACATTTTATTTTAAAATCTTTATCATGAAACATGACATCATCCATAGCAACAGGGTTAACCCCGCCCTTTCTCTCAGCTTGAGAGTTCTCCCAATTCCGTAGTAAAAGTTGGTCTCAGCAGTTTTGTGAATAGGTTTTAAGAGGAAACTCTTAGTAAGGAACTTTTAGTGCTATTTAGGAGTCCTCCTAAGATAAAATGTTTTGTGATTACGGCCCCTGATCACTAAGGAATAATTAAGTCACTAAAATGTACTATGTTATTGTGACCTCTTACGAAGCTGATTCACTTTATTCTCATTATCATTTTGATTTGTTTGTTAAGCTAGTCACTTACTATTGATGATATCTCCCTTTGCCCTTTTTCTTTGTCAATCACCTGATCCTTGGACATCTCCATAGTACACATTAGGCATTGATTGATATTAAAATTTAATGCCACCATGACCCCTTTCAACATAACCATGATACATGCATTCGCAAATAAAGGCTCATTCAATGCTGATAGCCTCATCTCCCTGTTTTTTAATTAGACTTTTAGAGATTAATCTGCAGTATTTCCACACATCAGATTTCATTTATTTTTTAGGGTTACAATGTGGAACCTAAACCACGGTGACAAGTGTAGACAGTTCAAAATAAATCAGCAAACATACAGAACTGTATGTCAGAGAGCTAGCAGCTTTATAGTCATTCATATGAGAATATTTAAGATTCTCTGGATACATGATTTTACCATGATACAAATTCAGCACAATCAAATTGTTTTGTGCTTTTTTGTAGCTGCTCTCCTATTTAACATCACAATTCTGTTGTAAACGTAATCCTTTACGTTCTTCCAGGTTCTTCCACCAAGGGTTTTCTCTGCCTGTAGTGCCCGTACACAATCTTGTTTGCCAGTTACTCGTCTCTCTGCCATAAACCTTCCGAGGTGCTTTTTTACTGAAATCTTTTCGGTTTCAGTACATGGTCGTCTCACTTGGGGTGGCTCTATAAATGACAAAGAAGGCAATGTAGATTTTTAAATGTTTATAAAAAGAACTCTATACATTTCTTGACTTGGCTTTTGCACAGCTAGCAAACAGTCATGGAGAGAGGAAGAGGAGCAAAAAAAGTCATCTTGCTTTTTTTTCAGGCCAAGTTATCAATCACAATCATTAAAACTAAGATGTAACTGGCAGCACCAGTTTTCTTTGCCATTTTGTTAACTGCTGTATGACTGCATGAGTGTCTTGTCAATGAGTAAAATACACAGACAAACTTAGCCCACAATATGTTGGTACAGTTTCCAACAGTATTTTAGGAGACTATGGTGGGTGGACGTTAAACCCTGCGAGGGGATCCAAGGGCATGACAGTTTTTTACTCATCTGTGGTAAGCACATTCAAATTTTAAGTTCCATCAGTTAAAAATAGTAATAAATTGTTGAAGTCTGTGTTGAGATTGGCAGGATAAGAGCTTGTTAGCTAACTGAACTAGGTTACATACGTTTGTGTGTATGAGAGAGACAGCCCATGCAAGCACAGCAGGGTGTGGGGGGCTTGACTGACTAGGTGTGAGGATGTTATGCTGAGGTGAGCTCAATTAATAATTAGAGCTATTTCTAATAAAGGCTACTTTTCTCCTCAGACCTACACTGATCTCATGCAGTCTGTCTTTAGAATCCCACTAACAGAAATCAGTCATAACAAGGCGAAGTGTCCTGTTTATAAGAATGTACCTTTTCCTTTCCTTTCCTTTCCTTTTCTTCTTCTTTGTCTTCTGATCTGTAACAAAAACAAACATCAGTACCTGTTCGTGAAACCTAAAGTATAATTAATATTAAAAATACAAATCCAAGTGCCAAAAATAAAATCTAACAAAAAGACCTCATTGTTCACCACTTACCCTTTCATTTCAAAAGTCAAAATTGTAAGCATTAGTGTTCTTTAACATTGAACATTGCAAAAAAGTTCTGATCCTGGGGCCGTATTCACAAAACATCTTAAGGCTAAAAGTAGCTCCTAACTTGCTGATTTAGGAGTAACTCTTAAAAAAAGTGGGTGTGTCAGTCCTAATTTCAGGACTCCTAAATTTTTGGTCTAAGAGTATTTCACAAAGTGTTTTAGTGCTAGAACCAGCTCCTAAATCTGTGAATAGTTAGAAGTAGTCAAGACAACTCCTAAGTCACTAAGCAAATCACAAACAATCTTAAAATGGCTGCTGCTGGCAATCTGCCTCGTAATCACTTCAACATTTTAGAAACCTTGAATGATACTGAGCTTTTAAAAAGGTATCGGTTCTTTTTTGGCTTTTGCAGTTATTCTGACTCTGAATTTTCCTTTAATAATGTTGTTCCTTTCAAGCACAAGTTGGAGTAGCAGCTGTTTTTTTCATCCAGTTTGGTTTTCTTTTTCGTTTCCACATCTCAGTATCAGCCATGGTTATTGTAGTCTGAGAATCAAGAGGCTTCTCATATGGACACCCACTAATTGTTAATGAGCTGCCAGACATGTAAGAGGCTGACAATTAGCTGCACATATACTTGCCAGTCAGTAGTCTATATTACTCTGTGTTTCATGTTAAATCAGTAACACTTAGCCTACATTTTATTTTAAAATCTTTATCATGAAACATGACATCATCCATAGCAACAGGGTTAACCCCGCCCTTTCTCTCAGCTTGAGAGTTCTCCCAATTCCGTAGTAAAAGTTGGTCTCAGCAGTTTTGTGAATAGGTTTTAAGAGGAAACTCTTAGTAAGGAACTTTTAGTGCTATTTAGGAGTCCTCCTAAGATAAAATGTTTTGTGATTACGGCCCCTGATCACTAAGGAATAATTAAGTCACTAAAATGTACTATGTTATTGTGACCTCTTACGAAGCTGATTCACTTTATTCTCATTATCATTTTGATTTGTTTGTTAAGCTAGTCACTTACTATTGATGATATCTCCCTTTGCCCTTTTTCTTTGTCAATCACCTGATCCTTGGACATCTCCATAGTACACATTAGGCATTGATTGATATTAAAATTTAATGCCACCATGACCCCTTTCAACATAACCATGATACATGCATTCGCAAATAAAGGCTCATTCAATGCTGATAGCCTCATCTCCCTGTTTTTTAATTAGACTTTTAGAGATTAATCTGCAGTATTTCCACACATCAGATTTCATTTATTTTTTAGGGTTACAATGTGGAACCTAAACCACGGTGACAAGTGTAGACAGTTCAAAATAAATCAGCAAACATACAGAACTGTATGTCAGAGAGCTAGCAGCTTTATAGTCATTCATATGAGAATATTTAAGATTCTCTGGATACATGATTTTACCATGATACAAATTCAGCACAATCAAATTGTTTTGTGCTTTTTTGTGATCTGCAGTTTAAAAACAACAAAACAAACTTTTATCATCCTGTCTCTCCCCTGAATGTACTGTACCAGTCCAGTAGCCTTTATCTTTTGCCAGATTTTCTATTGTGCCTCCTAGCTGTAGTGTTTTAGTCATGTTATTTGAAAAGGCTTTTGTGACTTTGAAATCTTTGTTTTTACTACACTGACACTGTGTGTAGGTTCTGATCAGAACACGCCACATCATTAGCTTTATGAAATAATGAATGAACGATGATGAAATGGTGAGCATATTCTGATAAATATAACAGGAAAAGTTTTTTGTATATTTTCACTTGGCACTGTACAATGAGCTTTCACAATTAAAGCCAAATAACTCACCATCCGTTTCTGAGCTCCCATCTCCACTTTTGTCAGGACCTGCAACTGAAAAACAAGAGCAGGCAGGGTATAATACAGTATTGTCAACGTGATGAAAGCATGGCAGTGTATCTGTTTATTATTAATACAACAGAGCAGTGGTTCCCAAAGTGGAAGCCACATAGTTAATACAAAAGGGTGTAGTGAGGCTACATTAATAAGGAGTGAGTCCAGCAAAACATGGATGATTTGTGACAGGCCTCCCAATATAAATCAGATAAAGATAATGAATCTACACAACTACATGAAGAAAAAAGATCAATTTGCTGAAGGAGAAGAACAAGTTTGGGAATTGAATTAGGGTTTATACAAGAGCTTTACACCAGCCTTATTACCACTGAGTAGCCAAACAAACCTGTTATGAATACAATACATGCAGAGCTCTGTTTAAAATCAGTGGCTTGACAATATATAATGACCAATATAATCACAATAGTTTTGAGCAGGAAAAAGTGTATGACTGATAATCAGCTGATAACACCATCAGATGAAGTTTTTTTTTTTACTGAGGTCCATTGCTTCCTGATGAAATGATGTGTAATTTACAAAGGAAACTATGATTGAAAACTTCGTGGGCATTTATAGCTGCAGTGCACTGAGTGCCCCCCCCCCCCCCCCCCCCCCCCCCCGTGGCCTTGAAGTAATTTAGGAGGCTTCTCATATGGACACCCACTAATTGTTAATGAGCTGCCAGACATGTAAGAGGCTGACAATTAGCTGCACATATACTTGCCAGTCAGTAGTCTATATTACTCTGTGTTTCATGTTAAATCAGTAACACTTAGCCTACATTTTATTTTAAAATCTTTATCATGAAACATGACATCATCCATAGCAACAGGGTTAACCCCGCCCTTTCTCTCAGCTTGAGAGTTCTCCCAATTCCGTAGTAAAAGTTGGTCTCAGCAGTTTTGTGAATAGGTTTTAAGAGGAAACTCTTAGTAAGGAACTTTTAGTGCTATTTAGGAGTCCTCCTAAGATAAAATGTTTTGTGATTACGGCCCCTGATCACTAAGGAATAATTAAGTCACTAAAATGTACTATGTTATTGTGACCTCTTACGAAGCTGATTCACTTTATTCTCATTATCATTTTGATTTGTTTGTTAAGCTAGTCACTTACTATTGATGATATCTCCCTTTGCCCTTTTTCTTTGTCAATCACCTGATCCTTGGACATCTCCATAGTACACATTAGGCATTGATTGATATTAAAATTTAATGCCACCATGACCCCTTTCAACATAACCATGATACATGCATTCGCAAATAAAGGCTCATTCAATGCTGATAGCCTCATCTCCCTGTTTTTTAATTAGACTTTTAGAGATTAATCTGCAGTATTTCCACACATCAGATTTCATTTATTTTTTAGGGTTACAATGTGGAACCTAAACCACGGTGACAAGTGTAGACAGTTCAAAATAAATCAGCAAACATACAGAACTGTATGTCAGAGAGCTAGCAGCTTTATAGTCATTCATATGAGAATATTTAAGATTCTCTGGATACATGATTTTACCATGATACAAATTCAGCACAATCAAATTGTTTTGTGCTTTTTTGTGATCTGCAGTTTAAAAACAACAAAACAAACTTTTATCATCCTGTCTCTCCCCTGAATGTACTGTACCAGTCCAGTAGCCTTTATCTTTTGCCAGATTTTCTATTGTGCCTCCTAGCTGTAGTGTTTTAGTCATGTTATTTGAAAAGGCTTTTGTGACTTTGAAATCTTTGTTTTTACTACACTGACACTGTGTGTAGGTTCTGATCAGAACACGCCACATCATTAGCTTTATGAAATAATGAATGAACGATGATGAAATGGTGAGCATATTCTGATAAATATAACAGGAAAAGTTTTTTGTATATTTTCACTTGGCACTGTACAATGAGCTTTCACAATTAAAGCCAAATAACTCACCATCCGTTTCTGAGCTCCCATCTCCACTTTTGTCAGGACCTGCAACTGAAAAACAAGAGCAGGCAGGGTATAATACAGTATTGTCAACGTGATGAAAGCATGGCAGTGTATCTGTTTATTATTAATACAACAGAGCAGTGGTTCCCAAAGTGGAAGCCACATAGTTAATACAAAAGGGTGTAGTGAGGCTACATTAATAAGGAGTGAGTCCAGCAAAACATGGATGATTTGTGACAGGCCTCCCAATATAAATCAGATAAAGATAATGAATCTACACAACTACATGAAGAAAAAAGATCAATTTGCTGAAGGAGAAGAACAAGTTTGGGAATTGAATTAGGGTTTATACAAGAGCTTTACACCAGCCTTATTACCACTGAGTAGCCAAACAAACCTGTTATGAATACAATACATGCAGAGCTCTGTTTAAAATCAGTGGCTTGACAATATATAATGACCAATATAATCACAATAGTTTTGAGCAGGAAAAAGTGTATGACTGATAATCAGCTGATAACACCATCAGATGAAGTTTTTTTTTTTACTGAGGTCCATTGCTTCCTGATGAAATGATGTGTAATTTACAAAGGAAACTATGATTGAAAACTTCGTGGGCATTTATAGCTGCAGTGCACTGAGTGCCCCCCCCCCCCCCCCCCCCCCCCCCCGTGGCCTTGAAGTAATTTAGGAGGCATTTCATCAGCTTTTTAACAGTTGTTTGGATGAAAATTATTTTCATCCACACATTGATAGTGCAGGTTTGTTCTTAATTCAAGCTTAATTACAACAACCACGTTTTCTATCAGAATAGACAAGTATGTAACTGCATGTAACTGTATCTGCAGATTGATAGGGTGGAGTTTAAAGGTTTGTGAAATGTTCAAAATGGACAACATCCTTAGAAAAATAACTTTAATAAAAAGGAAAGAAAAAGAGAGAACATACCGTCATCCACTTCTTCTCGGGCTCTTTTTTGTCCTTTATGTGGGACATGTGGCGCAGAAGTTGATGTGGCAATATTAGCTGTGAAAGATGAAGGTCAAATATTAGTGATTAAATCCTCACATGTTAAGACTGTTGATTAAAATATTTTTATTTTTCCCAGAAGTACTGACGTCCCAGAAGAGCCTTCCTCTCTCCTTCAGCTATTGTGAGTGCAACTGTTCACGTTGCCTGGCCAGTAAAAGCCAACTTAAGTGTGCTGAAATAACTAAGGTGTTTTTATTTAACGTTAAAAAGTTAGCTCTTTTTGACAAGCCCACTCAAGGTCATTAACTGCCACAAAACTGCTCCTTGTACTCATTACACTCATTCAAAGAATATTTAACCATTTGTTTTGATTTTTTAATAATGTAAATAGGGTAGCTGTTACGTTTACCATTTTAGGATTCTCAGGAGAGTACTGATTTTTTATGTCAGAAAAGGTTCCAAAGATTTAGCTCAAGACATATAAGCCTAACCCAATACTTTTCATATAGTTTTAACTCACAGGAGTCGGGGCTCAGGGGTCTTTCAGAAGAGAGGTGGTCAGAGCATTCATCTGAAACTACAAATAAACAGCGAGTGAGACATCATACAGTATAGTATTGAAAGAGAGGACAGGATGAAAGCAGGCAACCGTCTCTGCAAAACAGAACTTAATTGTGTTAGTATACACTAATTAGTGCCACGGGTGCTCAGCTCCAAGGCACTCCTCTACAGCTAGAATAGCTGAGAGGAGTGCCTCGGGGCGGAGCTATTCTATTAATATTCTGTTTCGGGTTTATTATTCTTCCGCCAAATTTCGGCGCGTAACTCGTCCCGCAGCTTTGAGAAAACCCCGGTAATATATACATCAAAACGTGCGTCTTGATCCCGAAAGGGGTGCTATGACTTTTGGTGTTAAAATTCAAATTTTTCCCAAAGTTATTCCCAAAAAACTGGGAATAAATAGTGCATTAGAAATGCATTGGAATTTTCTTTAGAAACCCACCTTTTTTCGACAAAATTGCACCTTTTTTCTGAGTCACCCAGCTCTCTCATACCTGCACGTAGAAATGTGATTCAAACTATAAAACGGAGGAAAACTTCTGCTCTCTCAAAAAGACAGGAACTGTTTTTACATAACATGTAAACTTTTCAAACTGTGAGCACTCAAAGGAGGAGTGCAAATCACTTTTTCTTCAAAGTTAGAGTGAAAGCGTCAGTTGGCTAGAGTGCGTGAAGCAGTAAAAAATAACCTTTATTTTTATTTTTAACTCGAGCTCACGGCCAAACCGTAAAAAGGAGACAAATAATTCTTTCTGAAAATGTAGACATAGTTGTTGGGATTCATAAAATGTAACTTTGACAGGCAGGGTCTGCACAAAATTTAAACGGGGGTGCCGAGTCCGGCAGCAATACCTGTCTCACTCTCATTGACACCTAATGTAATCGGTTTTTTTTTTCAAAAGAATCTCACTCTGTCTTCGCACTGAGCTTCCTCACTCATTTTAAGGAATATCTGAATAAAATAGAGACTGTAGAAACTTCTGCCTTCAGTGTCTGGCACGGTCTTTTCGGTTTATGAAAAGAAGTAACGGTTTTCTCATAATTTGCAGTTGTTTGAAGCCATGTAGAAGCCAAATTCTGGGCAGATTTTCACATTGCCATGGCAACGGCAGCTCCTGACCTGCGTGCGTGCGTGCGTGCGTGCGTGCGTGCGTGCGTGCGTGCGTGCGTGCGTGCGTGCGCCTAGCAACCAGATAACCAACTCTCCAAGCTCCGCTAGCTTTACATTAGCCGCATGTTAGGTCTTAAATTACATTTAGTTAGGTCTTAAATATGTAAGTCCATTTACTGCTTCCTTCGTTGCTTTTTTTTTGTTTTGTTAAAAGAGTGAATGAAGTTGTGACGGTCTCCGCTGAGACAGAGGAGAGGAGAAGCTACTAGCCCTCTCTCGTTGTCACTTCTAGTCGCGTTGCTCTCCTCCCCAGTAATGTTAAATTTAGCACCGAAAAAAACATAATAGTGGTAATTTAAATAGTAGTTCATGGGATTTATTAACCCTCAGGGGTCCCTCTGTCCTTTTTTGGACATTTTCTTCACTTTTCTTTTTTGATTTGCTGATCATTTTGGCTGTGTTACAGCTGAAGGTATGGATTTCTGCAAGAAAGTGTCTTTTTTGACATATTTTTAAAATCTAATGTCAGTTACTGTTACAGGTCTATTATACACTGGTAACACATTTTGTACCCTCTGGGGTTCCTCGCGTCCAAAAAAGGACACACAAAGAAAATGCTATAAAATCATCATATATCAATATTTTTTTCTGCTTTTTTTGCATAAATCTCTTAAACCACTTCAGTTCTGCTCAAACCTACCAAATGATTATTAGTTTTCGGGATTTTAACCCTTTAAATGCCAGTTTGAAGACATGTCGCCTCTTGTTTTATTAAAAAAAACAACACAGAATATGAGATATTTCCCACATAATACATGATGGAGGGATGTGACATTGTTTTATATCAGAGTCTTTTATATCAAGACATTTCTCAAAACCAGAGTATGATCAGGGTGACTTTTGAACACTGGAAATAAATCATGTACTCATCCCGGCAGTAGCCCCCGTGGCACTCAAAATTTCCCTGGAATTTTCTAGTTGAATACAACTGTTCTGCCATAAAGACTTCTATGGCAGTGCTTACAGTGTACAGTTTTTTGCTGACGCTTTAACAGAGGAGACAATTCAGTTCTGTGACTCATTATTAAGGTCATGATGGTGCTGTACTGGACTGCAATGTAATCAGAGATGTTTCTACTAGTTTGTCCTCTTCCTGTATGTAAACATGAAGGACAAAATATTTCAAACATCTCAAAATACTGCAGTGCAACAAAATAGCAACTTTAACTATCACCTCAATAAAAACATGAACCTAAACATCTGAGACAGTGTCAACAGAACTGAACATTACGAGCTTCTTATAGACAGATGTTATGGTATAGATGTTGTACCCAATTTCAGAAAAATGTACAGGTAAACCTAAGAACAAGAGTCGTTGAGAACAGACAAGCACTGCAAGAAACAGTCGCTTTTACAAATGATGTAACTTCCCTTTATTGTCTCAATAAATTTCTGTCTATAAAATGACAAAGTAGTGGAAATGCTTATTATATCACAAGAATGTTTTAAAAAATGCATAAATGAGAGAAAGGCATCCGCACATTTAAAATGTAGGAACCAGCAAATATGTTAAAAGACAAATCAATGAAATCAAAATAGCTGCAGATTAAATTACTATGTGCACCTCTAACACAGATATGTTTTAAGTGAACAGAATCCTTAGACGCATACCATCATCTTCCTCTCTGCCTGGGATCTTTTTCTTCTGTGGGCCAATGGCAGAGGTTGATGTGGGACTTTCAACTACGAAAGATAATTAGAGTCAAATTCAGTGCTAAGCAGAACCAAAAATTCCTTGAGTACAAAGACTACTGTTGAATAAACTAGCTCAATTCATGAGGTTCTACTACTGCTGTATTCACACCCACCGATGGGGGGAGGGCAAACGGGTCTGTTGTCTGTGAGAGATGAGGAAGGAGGAAAAGAGTCAGGCTGCAGGTGAGAGAGAGAGATGAGGGAGGAGGAAAAGAGTCAGGCTGCAGGTGAGAGAGAGAGAGATGAGGGAGGAGGAAAAGAGTCAGGCTGCAGGTGAGAGAGAGAGATGAGGGAGGAGGAAAAGAGTCAGGCTGCAGGTGAGAGAGAGATGAGGGAGGAGGAAAAGAGTCAGGCTGCAGGTGAGAGAGAGAGATGAGGGAGGAGGAAAAGAGTCAGGCTGCAGGTGAGAGAGAGAGATGAGGGAGGAGGAAAAGAGTCAGGCTGCAGGTGAGAGAGAGAGAGAGAGAGATGAGGGAGGAGGAAAAGAGTCAGGCTGCAGGTGAGAGAGAGAGATGAGGGAGGAGGAAAAGAGTCAGGCTGCAGGTGAGAGAGAGAGAGAGAGAGATGAGGGAGGAGGAAAAGAGTCAGGCTGCAGGAGGGTCTCAGCAGGCAGAGGAGACTGATCAGACACTTGATTTTAGCGACACTACTTAGTTTTTTCTATTAGCTAATGTGAATTTCAGCAATAGAATTTCTGTGCTATTGTGAGAATATTGTATGTTATGACATTTAAAAAGCAGGACTAAACTGTCAGCTGTAGTGCATACATACCACTAACAGAAAGGTTGATGGTGTTGAGGTTCTTTCCCTTTAAGGTCCCAGTGTTTTGCTCCATTGCAGAGAGAAGTTTACTTATCTTTGCAATTTTGAAATGTTCAGTCTGAGCTGGGCTGTACTCTGGGTCTGATCCCGTATGGCTGGAAAATTCAGATTCAGGGGACTCCCTCTCTGACTCCTCATGCATATTGTCCAACTCTAAGCAAAAAGCACATATGTCAGAGAAAAAGTAGATCCATACATTATCATTACATTAAATGATCATTTCTGAGTCTTGCAGGTTAACTGTTTAGTCACTAATACTAGATTGGAAAGGCTCCACTTTTGGATAAAGTTTTGTTTTAGACATGTTATAATAGCTCATAATGTTGCTATCCTCATGCATTTTTAATTAACATGCATTTACTTTACAGCTATCACTATCAAGTAACATCATATACTAGTAGTGTAATTATTTAATTGTTAGATTCAACAACATATGTGCTGTGGTCTCGCAGCTTGAATAGAAGCAAAAGAGCCAAGAGTCATTGCTGTCATTCAAGCAAAAGAATTGTAAGCATTTGAAATGATTTAAAATAAGTAGCGTAACTGTCTCTGCAACACACTGACTGTCTCATAATGGGAGTGAGTTAATTGAAGGGAGAGGTACTAAAACAGAGCTAATTATCATTATTCACACAAGGTAAAAGGGCTGATTTCAACTTGCTCACATTTCAAGTGTAACTAACCAACTTACCTAGAGTCTACAGCCACTGTTAGTCTCATAAAAGGCATTTTAAGTTTAGTTGTGCATATTTCAAAATTGAAAAATTTTTTTATCAACTTATGCTAACATTGTTAGCATAAGTTGACATGTAGTTCTGGCTTGTTCGTTGATTCAAACGTTGCTTGCAGTTGTGGTGATGCTCTCTCAAACGCTGCAGTCTTCGCTTGAATCTCTCCTGCTGACTATTTTCTCTTCTCTCAAAACTCCTGCCACGCTCTCTTCTCTCTTCTCTCCATCTTCCTGCGCTCTGTCCTCATGCTGCAGACTGCCTTGCATTTCTCAGTTCCAAATTACAAATGCAAAGTCTCTCTTTATAGATCTCATAATGAAGTGCATGTCTGTACCATCCTTTTTTTACATTCTGACACACAGTATTTAATTCTGAACCAAAGCTCTGTCCTCATGCTGCTAACAGTGAGCAGCAGTGCTGCCCATCCCCCACCTCAGCCACAGGTGCGGAGGGACCCCCCCCTCCCTCTGATGGGCCATCAATTAAGGCAGCCCACAGTGTGCACACAATATCAGCACTTGCAGCTCTGACTTTCAGGCCTCTTTACAGGCTGCAAACTTACATTTAAGTTGAAGAAGCACATTAATCTGCACAAAGTACTGCAAGTAGTGACCTCACAATGTTTAAAAACTTATTAAAATTTTATTAAGGTAAAAAATAAGTATTTATGTATTAAAAATTAAATTAATAATTTTCTATAAGTCATAGCCAATATACTGGACTCATTAAAGTAAGAACTGGCATATGGTGATGAAAGGCACATGATTATGAAGTTTTTGCAATTTATCATGAGAGGATGCATGTCTGTACCATACTTTTTTCACAGTCTTTAATTCTGAACCAAAGCCAACTTTACCAACAGTTCATACCAACTTTCTTTGGAACAACTCTGCAGTGTGGACATTGTTTAGGTTTTGGAGAAAACACAGCTCACCAGATGAAACCTGGCCTAGCAGCTTGCTATAGGAATTTCAGATGTCCAGTTTCAACAATATTAGGCAGAAAAAAGTGCATGCAGGATGCCGAAATTCAACTTTGGTGTCCTTTTGGGAGATTTGGTGTTTAAAATGTTTAAAAAGTAAATTATATGAATTAGAATAGAAATGGTATATTAAATAGATGGATCAGGGTTTAAATATTTTTGCCATGTGCAAAAATACCATAAGAAATGCATACTGTTCATACACTAAAACACTGATAACATGTACAATATTTGTCATTAACTGTAAGTGGTGTATTATTCATCTTAGTAATCTTTGTCTTTGCAAGCAGAGGTTTGCATTATGTAATATTTAAAACACTTACAACAGCGGTAGTTGTAAGGTATTGCAGTTTAAACCACCCCAAATTACTGTATGCATGTGTTGCCATATCATTTGAACAGCTGGATTAAGCATAATGCTTAATTATGAGTTAGAATAACGGTATCACAGTTATTTGCCCCTGCACACCACTCAGATTGTTTTTTTCTTGAGCTATGGTGTTGAAAAATGGTCAGAACGTCTTTTTTTTTTATATGTCATTTGACCTTTTGGATATGAAATGTCATCACTTCACTATTCTTAATCAGACATATTAATTATTGAGAATAGATAAAAACTGTTTTCTTTGGGGTTTCAGAGACCTTGACCTTTGACCTGTGAACACCGAAATCTGTTCAATTCATCCTTGGGTCTGAGCAGACGTTTCTTTCAGATTTTAAGAAATCCCCTCAAACCATTTCTGATATCACATTCACGAGTGACCTCTGACCTTTGAAAATCTACTCAGTTCATCCTTGAGTCTTAAGTGAAGTAGTGTCAGTTCTCCCACTTACTTCTATCAGGACCTGAAACATTAAATATGGTCAACATAAACGCAGTGTGCTGCTGACTGGAGACAAAGTATAACTCACAAGTTAGCTTTATGAAGAAGGGGGCGAGTTCAAGTGAAATAAAAAATAGAAAAGTAGATTTCAGGCAGGATCTAAGAACCTTTTTGACTCTAACTTTAATGCAATGACAAATTATAACCTAAAAAACTAATTATACATTTTTTAAATATCACAAAAATACAAAACTAAAATGAAATTCCATATAATGAATTTTATTTTACCAAAAAGCACTTGAAAACTGTCATTCCTTTAGTTTAAGACTTTGTGTTGCAATAATTAAAAAAAAAAAGGGGGAGATAGAGAGCAAAAACCGGCCTAATGTCCTCACTTTCAAAAATTGTCCTCACTTGAAAGGTTAAAAACCCATGATGGTCCTCACAAATATAGCAGTACAAACACACACACACACACACACACACACACACACACCATTTGTTGATTGTATAGCTGTTATTCCTTATATGGGTAGTTAGTTGATTGATGGTAGTGTAATATGATAAATCAAGACTGGTTAACGTTGTTAATTGTGGAGATTTTAATAAATATTATTGTAGTTTAAAGAAAAGCTCTTTGGTCATTATTGTGTATGTTTATTGTGATCCGTGACTGATTGAGAGGGTCTGAGCTCGAACTTAATCCTTCATTTGATACTCACGGTCCCTGACCCCGAGACCCATTACTTGGGTTATGAGGCTATAAACTGGTTTGGTTATTGTTCCCGGTTTCCGGGTGGTGCCCTGCATTATTAATTAATATTAATTAACATAATAATACTGATTAATAATTTTAAAAGTTGTAAACCAATGATTTGTTAAGGATTTTCCGAATTCTTAGATAATAACCAAATGTGCTCCTACCGGACCCAACACAGGGTTATTGATTCAGAATAAAGCAGGGTTATCAGTTGAAACCACTGTGACCTTCAACGACATCCCATAACAGATTGTTATGCGCAAAATTGTCATGTTTTACAAAACCCTTCAGTAAAGATGTCTTTCCAAAAGCAGTCTAAACCACTATTTTTATTTCTCTTCCAAAATTATTTGCATTCCATTAAAAATCTCAAAGCCTTTACATTGTTATACAGGTTCCAGCAATGCCTTAAATCAGGGTATGCTTCAGGTCTGACTGCACACAGCAGATGAAACCGCATACACTGACAGTAATATGAACAAAAAGCTTAAATGGCATCAAAAAGCAGGCGTATATGCCAGAGGTTGTAAAACATACAACAGCACATACTGCATTGTTCTGACTAAGAATACAGAATCACAGGTATGTGCATTACAGGGAGGGACTGCTTTATAACTCTGTTATATAAGTATTGTGTAAAGCCTTTCCAAATGATTCAGGTGTGCATTTCCCCGTTTTTGTCAGAACAAAAACATTCCAGGGAGAGATGCTCAAGGGCTCAGTTGCACCAGACGTTTTGTCCTGCATGTCATGAGACCAGGGGCGGACTGGAGCAAAAAAAGTGGGCCCAGGAATTTGTCCCTGGTCAGTCCACTCTCCAGACAATGCATTTGTACGTGGTTGTGGGGGGTGAGTTATTACCTGATTGACACCTCACCTCAGCCCTTGATTACAGATAAATGTCTGTCATTTAAATGTTTATACTTCATTGCTGCAATAAAAAGCCAGTTAGATACATGGAGTACAATAACACTGCTTCTACCCAAAATCAACTGCAAGATGGCAACAAAACACCACTCTATATGCCATTTCAGTAGAAACTGTATTTGAAAAGATTGTGACAGGCTAATTTTAACTAGACAGTAGCTACAGCAGGTTGAGAAATACAGAGCCAAGATTTATTGTTTTAGTAGTTGTTGTTTCTTTAAAGCCGAAATAAGATCTGACTAGTGGTTAGTCTCTAAGCTTATCAAACAAAAAACAGCTATCATATTAATGTGTAATGTATTAATTATTTTGCATGCATATCTTTGACTTTATTATATGAGTGATGTATATGCTCTGCTGACCTCAAGGTCAGCAGAACACTGATGTACCCAGGAAGTATCTGGATTTCCTGATTAAATGAAGAAATTAAAATGTCATTGTGGGCCCCCCGGATGGAGAAGACCCTCAAGGGATCTCAGGAAGGATGAGGGACAATTAAGAGGCCCCACGGACGTGATGGTCCTGAGGTTTACAACTGGCAGTCATGCACACCAGGGAGCAAAAGACTTGCTGTATCCTGTATCAGATCTGTTCTTCGTGCACGAATAAAACCAGCCAAATTGAAGTGTTCACTTGTCAGTCTGATTGTGTTCAGTTTTTTAATCTTTTGGTCACAAGAAATCATCTTTTCATAGTGTCATTGATACCTGTGTAACTGTTAGCTTCCTCATTTGCCATTGATATGGCTAAAAAGCAAGCTAGCCAAATAAGCCTTATGATTTGGCTCATGTTGACCCATGTCACCACTCGTTCTGGGCCGACCTGGTGCAGATAGAACCAGCAGCAGCAGCAGCAGCACCAAAGGACAAGTCCTGATGGCCAATGGCATGAAACCCATGTACACAAATGCTGTGTTTATAACACAAAATTCTCAAGGTTTTAATGGCTATCTTGTTCTTAACACAATGAACCACCACTCCTTAATTAAGCACATTAGCAAAGTCAACAAGATCCTAAATACAGGAAAAAATATAGATGTTATGTCTCAGATTAGATACTTCAGTCAGTACACTCACATGAAGCACACTGTATACACACTGGTGTAATGTGTGGATTTCTACAGCATCAAACAGCTGGTGTATGGGCACACTGAAAAGTCTGTAGATGACATACCACTCAGCTATCTAGTCTTCCTAACCAGGGATGGAAATTTGATTATCAGTGAAACCTGCAGGACACACACTACACGAGATCAGCCTACATATAACACTGACCAGATGTCACTGAATGCACTTTGAGTCGTGGGGACCACATTGCTAGTTGTGCTGTCTTTAAAGTTAATTTAATAAGTTAAATAAGTTAGTACATAAATAAGTTAAAAAACATACTTTTAGATTACAGACTTGACATTACAGAGATTGTTCTAAAGTAAATTGAAGGACGCTTTTACCTCGGTGAAATTATGCTTCTTTCTTGTTTTCTCTGTGTCTGATAAATTGTGGAGACTATTTTTTTATGCGAACTGTTTGAGTAAGGGAGGGTCTTCATCCAGTTATGGCTAATTGTGGGAGTGGAAATGAGGCTCTTGTACATGTGCCAAATTTCTCAATGAGGGAGATTTATAAAGCTGAACCATGCAAACACATGGCAATAATTATATATAATAATTCTGACAACAACAATGTGTATGTACAGTATATTTCTGGTTTTGTGCGTACACATAGTTTTACACATGAATCTACACAGAGTTTTATACTTCTGGCCCCTGGTCTTCAACTGTTCAGTGTTGGTGAGCCTGTGTCCTCTGCTGGTTTCTGTTCTTGGTGACAGGAAGTGGAGCCTGACGTGGTCTTCTGCTGTTGTAGTCCATCCACCTCAAGGTGTAAGTACTTAGTCTGTACTGTAGTCTGTACTAAGTACTCGGTCAATGTCCTTGTGATTGACAAATAATTTGTTACACCATTGATATGCTCATCTGATGTAAAGGTATGTGCTTTTTAATTACTTCCAAGTAAGGACATACTGAGGTGTAGACGAGGTTGGATTACCAACCAGGCAAAGCAAGCAACTCATCTTGGGCCCAAAACTCACACAGGCCCTAAAAGTCCTGGGTGCCAAACGATTGGGTGATTTGACTAAATGTAAGTGTATTTGTGATCTCTTAAGAATAATGTCAACCAGGGTAGGAATTTCACAGCGTGGCCCCTCCCTGTGGCTGTGATGACCCGAAAAAGATGGACACCCTAGGACCACCATGGCCTTTTTTTCCCATGCTACTGTCAAAATGTTGAGGTCGCTTTAAAAGTGTCACTGTAGCAGTCCTTGCTCTCTACTTCAGTCACCTGCACTCCAGCACATACTGATCTATTCCTGAGAGGAGCTGCTGTACTCCTGTAACAATATTCTGTCTCAAACTCCCTGCAGATCTCACACAGAGATGATAAATCAATGTCATTTGCTCATTTACTTGCTACTACTGCTGCTTGCTAGCGCTTAATGTGCAAGTGTTGTTCCCACACACGTCTGTGCATGCGTTTAATGCTGCAATATCATAACTGATCTCACAAGGATAGAAGCTGAGTCAGGACAGAATGACAAGGTCCAATCCTGGTCAACGGGACACGGTCATACACATGAAAATGACTATAGATACAGAGTTTAACGTCAATAACTTTACAGTGCAAAACTATTTCTGTGAGTTTGACACTTGATGACTATTCTTACATTCATCTGCTGAAAGTTTCTCTGACATGAAATATATCTACATAGGCTATTTATAAATTCTGGTAAATTGATACATAAATTTGTAATTATAAAGTGAACAATTTATGATTTTCGTGTAATTTGTGTTATGTTATTGTTTCTTATCAGAAAGTCAAGTTATTTATTTGTAGGCATCAAATAACACAATGTCCTTTGAAATGTGAAATTCCTGGCCTGATTTCAGCTAAAGTGAGTTTCTTCATTAATATCTAATCTTGTGCCTTTTTCTTGTAGAAATGCCCCGTGTCAATTACTATTGTAACAGATATTGGTAGGACCCAGTTGCAGCACCACACACCACAGGTACGATTGGTAATGACCTTTAATTATGAACCAGCAGAGATAATGCAGACAGGTGGGTATTAGGGGTAGAGGAAGGGGTCCGGGGCTGGAGAGCCGTGGGTCAGCCGTGGAGCGAGGTGACTGAGCGCTCTCTTTCTCTCACACACACACACACACACACACACACACACACACACACACACACACACATTATACATATTGTAGGACTGGTGTTATTCGGTTAAAGAAGATGACTGAACATTTGATTGCGGCTGGTCAGTTGATCTATCTATCTATCTATCTATCTATCTATCTATCTATCTATCTTGTGCATCAGCTTTGTAGTATCCTTATTTCTCAGGTACCGCCTTAAATCTTTGACACAGCATGAAGGGAAGCAAGAGTGCCAGCATTAGGGTTGTGCATTGTGTATTTTTATAATATAAATGTAGAGCCAACAGACTGATTTTCTGTATAAGTCTGTCATCTAGTGGCCTGTGCTGAAATGACTAGTTTTGACCCTGTTTAAAGTACTGTAACTCTCCAAAAGTGCATGCTGGGAAGTCTGATATGCTTATTTGAACAACTTGTGTTTGAAAATAAAAACTAGACATTCTAAGTTGAATTCACATGAAATGAACAGAACATTATTTAAATGTAGGTTATGTTAATGAGAAAAGATGAGTTTATTTCACTTGATTGTTGTATGACATTTGACAGTGTAGGACTTGCAGAATGCTAACATGATGATGGTACTGACCAAATTAGCACTGCTCTTTCAGTGTGGCACTGCTGATACTTTTTTATCTGTTTCATCAAAGACTGTGCCTTAGTACTTTTCTACCATCTCAACTGTCTGCCTTGTGATTGCTGTCACAAGCCAGTAGGCCAAAAATGTATAGTTTCTCATGCATATTATTAACTACACATTTTTGGTAAAGTGTCATGTATTTGATTACTTGGTACTTTGATTACTTTGGTACTGACCAAATTAGCACTGCTCTTTCAGTGTGGCACTGCTGATACTTTTTTATCTGTTTCATCAAAGACTGTGCCTTAGTACTTTTCTACCATCTCAACTGTCTGCCTTGTGATTGCTGTCACAAGCCAGTAGGCCAAAAATGTATAGTTTCTCATGCATATTATTAACTACACATTTTTGGTAAAGTGTCATGTATTTGATTACTTCAGTCCCTATCATGTTGTTTTCTGCTGTAATTGTTATGTTCCCTCTTTTGTAGAGCAACATATTTCTCTTTATCCTCTCTAAAGAGTCTATGATTATGATGGAGGGATTATTTAAGAAAAACTAGAATTACTGCCTTGTGGTTGTCCTCTGCTCAGACTATTTCAGGTTATATCCTTGTTTATCCAGAGTCATATAAAATATGAACCATTTGTGTGAAATGTTGTCATTATTGCTGTGTGAAGTCTTGAGTATTGGCTAAAAGGTGTTTTGTGAGGTCACATTGACCTTGACCTTTGACCACCAGAATCTAATCAGTTCGTCCTCGACTCTAAGTGAATGTTTTTACAAAATTTGAAGAAATTCCCTCACGGCATTATTGAGATATATCGTTCACAAGGCCAAAACCACATTTTGTGAGGTTACCGTGTCCTTTGACCGCCAAAACCTATGTACCAAATTTGAAGAAGTTCTATCAAGACATTACTGAGGTATTGTGTCCACAAAAATGGAATGGACAGAAGGAAAACAATATGTCTCCAGCTCTGGCTGTCACTGATGCAGACACATAAAAATTCCACCAATTTGCTCCAAACTTAATTACAGCCAAAAATCCATTTTGAAAAAGGAAGAGACAGAAAACAAGAAAGTCTTCTCCAAACTGCCACAGAGTTGGAAGAATCTAAAACATCATTGTATCCTGGAGCAGAAATATTTTTTCTTTATTTGGAACCAAGGAGTTGAGGATAAGACTGGGAAAAACAGAGTGGACACCCCTGTCCATATACTTTTGGCTTTAGTGTATTTATGGCTGTATTATCTTACTGGGACCAGTAGAGAGCACCCAAGCGCTTTACCAGCAGCATAAGGTATAATGGTAACCCTGAGCCTCTGTTTGAAGAGACTATTATTAACATCTCTTGTTGTAAAGCCAGAGTTCAGTCAAAACAAATCATATCCTTAACATGTTCTTTTTTATTTGCTCTTTCTATTCAAACACTGTTAATTTACTGTACATACCAAACCTGATTCCATATTCAATTTTATTCAGCTGCATAGGGTCACAGTAAGCCTTCCTTATTTTTTGTTTAATGTGCTATAGTATTTTGTATAGCATTTGTGGACCACAGTGTCAGTGTAGATTTACTTTAGAAATGAGTTAGACTCCCCTCTTGTATGAAGAAGGCCTTCTAAGTTCCTTTATATCATGGCCACAGAAATCTGATTGGCCTCCTATGACAAGTGTGTGTTTGCAGTTTAAACTGCAGATAAAAATGGCAACATTGAGGCTTTGCTAGACAGCTTTGAGTTAAGGTTTGTGACAGTTCAGGTAATATTTGGACCCAGATGCAGACACGAGATGAGGGCGGAGGCAGACTTGCTGTTTGGGGAGGAGGTGTGATAGTGTCCAGCTGAAGACTGAGGTCTGAGGTGAAATTCTGATGAGGCAGCATGGGCTGCCTCTTCATCTGCCAGGTTTGAGTCCAGCCTGTGGCACCTTAACTGAATGACACCTCCTCTCTCTCTCCCAGTCAGTGTAATAAAGGCTAAAAAAGCATTAAAAATTTACTTAAAAAAAATAATATTAATATAATTATTTTATATTATATCTACTGAAGAGAAAACAAAAGTTAATCTGGTCTGTATCACCATTAACAAGTTCATCTTTTTTTCCATTCTGTGTTATAATTTACCAGTTAATTTATCAATTAATCCATAATACCATAGATTTAATCACACTATCATTTTAAAACCTCTCCTGAAGCCCTGAAGGTCCAGCTGCTTCTTCTTCAGTCCGCATCTTTACTTGATTTTTGAGTATATACTTTGATATATCCACACATTTTATGTTTACTCCTGCTAGCATCCTGACAGATAGCGTTACAGAAGACAGAAGCTAGGGTTAGTTTGACAGTTAATGCTAGCTAACATAAGTCACTTACATCAGTTGACATTATTTTCCACAGAACAAGTACAAACCGTGTTGGTATGGACAAAATGAAGTTATGTGTGCTTTGCGGTGCAGGCAATAGAGGAAAGGGATCTGAAATGCTCCATTTTAGCCAATGCTTGACGTATGGACAGGGAGGAGTGATAACTTACCGCACACTGATCTGTTCTCCCCTCCTCTGTGTCTGGCAGTAAGTGCGATGCCTAAATCCATTCGTTCTAAAATCACTTTACCTGGCAGCTAACATTAACTTGTCGTGTTATAGAGACAACTTCCTCTGCAGCATTTTTACGAGACAGGCTGCAATGCATCATGGTCTAGCTCGATCCATGTAGGGTGCAACTTCTTGCATCTTGCAGCCGTAAGCTGTGTCCCAATTCAAGGGCTGCATCGTTCGGAAAATGCCGTTAATGAAGGTGTGGCCCTTCGTATCTGTCATAGACAGTGAAGGCTGAACTGAAATGAGACGGTCTGGTCTATGGAGGATTTTTGCTTTTCATCACCAGCTGTGCCCGTTGCAAAGCGGGGCTCTTGTTGTCTAGGAACCATGACAATGTACTTATATTTAACAGTGTAATCCTTGGGCTCTCTGTCAGTGTTGTTTCCTGCCATATTATTTTGAGTATTGGTGTGCAATGAATCTTGGGACTGGTTGGGCCATGAAGGATCCACCTGTTGAAGAAGGATGCATTTCTTGGCCGCATTCGAAGGAGCCTCCGAAACTACTGTGACACTGTGACGCAGTTGGTTGTCAAATGCAGCCTCCATGTGTTCCCTGAATAGGGACACAGCTATAGTGTCCAGAAGGGCCCATTCCTATCCTCATTAACCATGACAACAACAAGGTCTTACAGACAAGGATGAGTTGGAAGTAAGGCTAAAAGTAAGACACACATGACAGTAGTTAGGTAAGATGTGTGACTATGTTAAGGTTTAAGTGACTAGTAGAGTCTACAGGGTGAAGATTGTAGATTTGCCCCATTTGGGTTTAAATGTGTCGAGAAATGTGTGATGCAACCATATGATGCTGTAAGTTTCTTTATCTCACAAGAATTTTCACCACACCTACATGTATCGATATGGACTGCACTGGTACACAATTAGTAGAAAAGATTACAATGTAACTTTGGGTAATTCGGCTGTACGTTGTGGAAGGTAAACTAAATCGTTAATCATCTAAGACTATATACTCAGGAGGAGGGGATATCTACTTCATAGATACCCTTATGTCCAAATTAATTTGTTCATATTTATTTTAGCTAAATATTTTCCAAAAAGAAAGAATTTTAAAAAGTCATGACAAATGAAGCTAAGCTTCTTTACACCTCTTCCATTCAGTTTTCTCTCTCTCTCTCTGTGCGAGTGAGTGAACGGAGTGACTGATTTTTCTTTGTCTTTTCTTTTGATTTGATTTGATTTGATTTAAATGGGCTTTCATTTCACATAGTTTATTAATCACAGTTAGTTAAATTCATTCACATTCATTACATTAGTTTATATTAGGTGCTTTTTGGTGTTTTTTTGGGTTACTGGTTTTGATCTTTTCCCCCTTACCGGCGTCTTGCCGGTGGCGTATATCCCTATATCCCTAACCCACAGAGACGGGGTAAAGATCACTCCCACGCTCCCCTGCAGCGTCGAGGACATCAGCCTGTCTGCGGGGGAGAAGGTTGGGCACAGCAGTGTTATATCGGCTGCCCGGATGAACAGCGCCGTAGTCATTTTCCTGGACCAGGTGGAGAAGGTGAACCGAGTTATCGAGACAGGACTCACCATGAACGAAAGTTTTTTACAGGTGCTACTGTTGTGCCCTGAACACACAGGGAATTAGTGAGGGAAGAAGGATGATGCACAACACACTGCTCTCACTGTCATTTCTATAATCAGTTTTAAGAAATAAACAATACAACCAAGTTCAGACTTTTGTTACAGGAATGCACTTAGTCTCAGGACCATAGTTTTCACAGCTAAGTCACCCCTATGTGTTTCTGAAGACTGTAAATATTTTTAAGTGTTGTTGTTGGAGACAAGCAAAGTAAACTGAACACAGATGACAATGAGACTGATGAGTGTGTCTGACATCCCAAACTTCAGCAGCAGCCAAGAAAAACAAATGTATACCCCTGAAAAAAAAAAAAGTTTTTTTTACAACAAACCAAAAACCAACATGGTGTAAAAATTGAAGAATATTTTCCAGATTTAGGTTTTTTTTTATTCTTCAGCCAGAGTCCACATGAGCCAGAGAGAAGAGGCTGGACTCTCAGATCAGGAGGTTTTTGGATTAAAGAAACTTGTGCTTAAAGCAAAAAAACAAATGCGCAATGATGGGAAAGGCATTTATTATTTTTTTTTACTCTAGTTTTTAACATCACTTATCATGGATGTTTTAAATTGGGTGTTTTAAATGTAATTGAGTTAGAGAGCAAGAAAAAGAGCTTTTATTTTTGGAACAGCTAAAATGAAAAAAATTGAAATTTTTCTTACAAGAAATGCACAGTGATTTTACAAATGAAGCAGAATGGAGGAGGGAGTGGGAAGGAGAAGCCATTTTAAGTCACAACACTTCTCTTAGTGGAGGAGTGGGCTTCTTCTTCACCAGGGCTTTTAAACCCAATTCACTGGAGGTCCAACACTGTAGAGAAGAGGTTACTTTTAGTCAGAGCTCAGTTCAACCATTTTAAAGCTGTTTTTATCAATGTTTATGCTCCAACAACTGATGCAGAGAGGAAGCAGCTTTTTCTTAAAATAAATGATGTTTTAAATGGCTGTGCCTCAGAGGAGTTTTTATTCTTGGGTGGGGATTTTAACTGCACTGAAGATGTGACTTTGGATTGCAATCATGCAGAGCCTCATCCAACCTCTGAGCACACCTTAAAGCAGCTGGTCCACTCTCATGGCCTGATGGATGTGTGGAGGAGGATGCACCCAGACTGTAGACTTTAAACCTGGTCCCACTTCAGAGAGAGTAGGGTCTATTGTTTTAAGCATCATTTTAACATTGTTAAAAATTGTAATATTTAACCTGCTGGATTTACTGATCACTCCCTGCTTTTATGCAGTGTTTTTATTAGACATTTTAGGCCAAAAAGCACGTATTGGAATTTTAATTCTGTTTTAATATTTGACAAGAGTTTCAGGGAGGTCTTTATTTATTTCTGGGGTGTTTCTATACAGAGGAAGGGTGATTTTAGCAGTCTTAGGCAGTGGTGGGACCATGGTAAGACCCAGATAAAACTCCTGTGTCAGCAGCACACCCCCAATGTCACCAGAGACATCACCAGATCTATAAAGGATCTAGAGAACGATATAGTGGAACTAGAAAATTTAAGTGTGTCCACAGAAAATCAAGGCTATATCGAAAGCCTCAAAGTAAAAAAATGGCTTTAGATGACCGGTTAGATGCTAAAGTGAAAGGTGCACTGGTTAGGTCCCAGTTCCAGACCATCAGGGAGATGGATGCTCCCTCTAACTTCTTTTTCAGCCTGGAGAGGAAGAACGGACAGGGGAAAGTAATCCACACACTGCTCTCCGACACAGGGCAGGAACTCACGGCACCAAGCCAGATACGCAGGAGAGCTAGGAGTTTTTATTCTGAGCTGTAAAAGAGCAAATACAAGGAGGAGCAGATGCTCCCAGAGGGGTTCTGTGAAAGACTACCTCAGGTCTCAAAAGGACCAACTCGCAGCTCGCGGCCCCCTCCAGACACAGGACTACAGGCTGCCCTGCAGAGCATGCAGCGGCAGCGGGCTCCTGGCATTGATGAACTCACAACCGAGTTCTACAAGGCCTTCTGGGACATCTTGGCACAAGATTGTCCCAGATTATTTTAGTACCTATTATTTTATCGATTAATCGAGTAATCCAATAAGAATTACTTTTGTCTTATTAAAGAGCAATAGAAAATATAAAAAAGAGAAAAGAACACAGGGTTCTTAAAATGTTCTTAAATCTTAAAATCCTTTTAAGAAAAATATAAATTTTTATCTCTCGCCCGAAAAGATGCTGGGATAGGCGCCAGCCCCCCCGCGACCCTACTAGAGGATAAGCGGTAGAAAATGGATGGATGGATACATTTTTATTGCTTACATTGCATACAATATTATCCGTCAGAACTAAACCCATTTAGTGCATTTAAGTACCATATCACATTCTCGGATTTAAAGAAGACATTTTCTGAAATGCAAAACCAAATACATAAAAAATAAGTAAGTCATTTCAAATTGTCGAATAGGCATTTCAAAAATGCACACAAGGCAAAATAAAGCATAAATTAAAAAAATAAATCAAATAATATTGCATTGCCTTGGTAAGTTGGTACAGCTTAACTTTCAGAACAACAGGTTTTAACCTAACTACAGCTCAGACATAATGTAAACTGCAGAAAAAAGAGGCTCTGATGGCGTGGATGTTGTTGGAATACAGAGCAGGGACTTTGCCACCTTTGCCAGTGTTGGATAACGTGCTGCATTTGTTTCCCACCATGAAAGTAGATTATCTTTCTTGGACAGGGGATGTTCTCCAAATTACATCAAGACCTCCTGCTGCACAGTTTGGTTTAACTGCTGCTCTTAATCTTCTTCATCACTATGGCCGGATTCTGATGATGATCCCAGTATGTTGTTGAGAAGTGATGTTACACCCTTGACTAGTGTGACTGGGTTGTCTTGTGCTGTACTGGAGGCTTCATTTTCACTTTTGTTGGGTTGCCTTGCTTCCTTTTTGGCAGCAAGTGCCATGGCTTGTACTGTGGTTTGGACCTTGAATGCTTCGTCGGCAGGCAAGAACTTAAGTTTTCTAAACCTAGGATCCAAAGCAGCAGCTATTAGGACCATGTTTGGAGATTCAGGTTGAAACACTGATAGTCCTTGCCATCTTGCTGTGATCTGTTCTGCCACATACGCCTGGAATGACCTTACTGGTGCAGTCTCAAAAGTTGAACTGTCTGTGGACTTCTTAAGGCTTTGCATTAGCTGTGGAAGTGCCGAGAGTGTAACATATTGTTGTCCACTGAAAAAGACCGTAGCTCTTTCAAATGGCTCAAGGGCCTGGCTCAGCTCTTCAATGAGGTTCCACTGTTCAGGCTTGAGGTCGAGGTAGTGGTGTTTTCCTCTTTGAGTCACTGCTTGGTCGGAGAGTGCAGCAGTCACTGGCAGTTTGGATAACGCATTTGCTGTAGCATGCCCATTTGCTGCTGCTTAGCCTTTAGTCTGGTGCTTGCCAGCTCACTCTTCTTAAAGTGCTCAACTACACATCTTGCAGCAGCCACACACTTGGAAATTGCTTGGTGATTCTTCAGAGCGCTTTGCACAACCAAGTTCAAGTTCATCGTTGTTAGGACTCTATCTCCCAATCCTCCCCGAAAAAGTGACACGTCACCCCAAGATACCCCAAGATTCTTCAGCTTGCTTTTGATTTCCTTATACTTTTTCTCCATCATTTCTGTGAAGTAGGTTCTTGAAGAAAGCATGTACCTGGGACTGAAAGTGGAAATCATCTTCAGAAATCCTTCATCCTGCACCATGGACAGTGGGCGCATGTCTGTTACAATCATGTTCAAAATGCTGTCTGTGAACTCAGCTGCTTGCTCAACTGAACATGGTGCTGTCGTTTGTACAAAACTGTCCATATGACGCTGTGATTTACTGAAAAAATTGAGAAATAATATTAATATTTATTAATAGGGTTTAAATATCATACTGTAAATTCATAACACTTGCTAATGTACTTTTATTAACTATGCTGAAGGATTGCCCTACACTACACTTTGTTTTGTAGGGTATCATTATGAGGTGCGTGCGTGTGTGTATGAGAGTGAGAGAGAGGGGCGTGTTTTGAGCAAAACTTAGCTAACACAGGTACATCATAACTAGCCACCATAGGTTCTTAACCCATTTATACCGGTTGCTGCGTAGTGCAACATTGCCCCTCCCGCCGGTTGCTGCATAGCGCAGCATTGTTGATTCCTCGTCATTTCCATGACGCATGCAGCATATAAATATGTAAAATATGTATAAATATATCATTTTTGTGCGCTACGCAGCATCCGGTATATATGGGTTAATTAGCCATTATGTAAAACCAATGTGCATTCATTACTAGCATTAACTAGCACAACTACCAAACGTTGTTAACTTCACCTTATGTCAGGTCCGCTCTGTGACGTGGATGCATAGAGTGGATGTTTTCTAGCACGTCGTGCTATTGTGGTAGGCTAGCTCCATTTTACAGTGGACATACTGTACGGAGTTGTCTGGTTTTTTCAGCTTGAAATGATCCCAAACTTTAGACAGTTTCTGTCGATTTCTTTGGCCTGTCTCTTCACCTCACATCTCGCTAGTTTTAATCCCTTTTTCCATTTTCCAAACCACTCCATCAAACCACGCCTGCCTTCACTCACGTATCAACAGCGTAGGTAAATAATTCTAGCGTAAGCAACTGGTGGAAGCATGTTGCGCAACAGTAATAATCATTCGTGTGAAACAAGTTGACTACTGGGGGTTACTACAGGTTACCCCACTTTTGCCAGATAAGCTAAGGATATTGCCTGGGCCGCAGAAGAAAGTTGGCCAAGGTCGAAATAAATCTATTCAGGCTAAACTGTCTAGAATCTTTAGGGAGAATAATCGGGTTCTTCTGGTGCATTGGCATTGCACATTTGTTTATTCTACCTCCTACTCGCAAGATGCCATTATCAAGTATTGGATCCAGCTTGTTGATGGTGCTTCTTGAACTGAGGGTTTTGATATTTTCCAGGGAAGTAAACTCTGGGCTGAAGTAGCACCTTTGTTCAAAACAAATAATAACTCTCTCAGCTTCTTGCACGTCCTCCACTGATAGGTTTCGTGTTTCTTGTTCGTCTGTGCACACACGTGTGTCCGGCTCTTTTTCAGGTGACTCAGTAGTTGAAGTAGTTTTTTCACCTTTAATATCCATGCCACAGATCTCTGAAGTCGGTTCCATGATGAGTGATATCTGATTAATGAGCATATTGGATGTTGGTTTTTAATCTGCACACTGTTGACGGTGATCTCTTTTTCCACACTGTTGATTGTAACCTCTTTTCTCACCTCAGGGTCATTTGCTGATATTTCTTCAAGACTTTGTGTGATTTTCGGCCATGTTTTTTTCTCTCCGCCCAGGTATTCAGGACCTTTCAGCCATCTTGACCTTAAGAAAGATTCCACATGCAGCCCCCGGGAGGCGTCGTCAGCCGGATTGTCTTTTGAATTTATGTGCCTCCACTGGCTTGTGTGGGATAGATTATGGATCACTGCAACTCTGTTGGATACAAATGTGTGAAATTTCTTTGTTTGATTATGGATGTATTTCAATACAGATGTACTGTCTGTCCAGAAAGTTGAATCTGTAACAGGTAAGTGTAGTTCCTTCCTCAGCATCCGATCCACTTTTACAGCCACTGTTGCTGCAGTGAGTTCAAGCCTGGGGATGGTAATCTGCAAACAGCACCCAGTGGGCTAGCACCCACGCTGTAAGTGCTGTTGTATTTGTGTCAAAATGATAATTCATAATTTCTTGTCATTAAATAATTCAGATAAAAATGTTAAATTAGTAAAATCATATATGTGTGTTATAAGATAAAACATGGGTTAATTTCATCATGTATTTCATAAGTTTGTTTCCTTCTGTGCTGTGGTGTTTTGGCCCGGAACCAATGTTTAGTACCTGTGTGTTGCCACGGCAGACTTAATTGATGCTATACTGCTAAGCATAGCCTAAGGTGTATCAAGGTCCTCTTTTCATGAGAAGCGGCTAACGAGGTATTTTTCTGTGTTAGTGATGCATTTTGTTTATGTTTACACAACATCAAATTTATGCCTTTATTTACTTCATGTAAGGTCTTTGTTATGAGCTGATATATTTGGATATTTGTGCAAACAGTTCTCACGGCATGAGCAATGGGAGAAGAGACAAAATAAATGCCAGTAAAAGAGAAACCGATCCTTGTCTGTCATGACGGGAGCTACACACCCTATAGACACTGACGAAGCTAATGCTAATTTGACTCCAGAGGATACAACGTCGGATAGAAACAACGTTACGGCTGCTGGAGAGCCCAGTCCTAAGTCGGCTGCCATCCTGACCACTATTAACGACATGAAAACTGAGTTTTCTACCAGGTTTGACGGCATATTGTCTGCTATTGAAAATGTCAGGAAGGACATCACGGAATGTGCAGAGCGTGTCACGGCGGCAGAAACAAGGATTTCGACAGCTGAGGACAACGTCGCCTTGCTCCAAACAAAAGTACAAGTCCTAGAAAACAAAAATAATGACGTGGAGGAAAAACTACTGGATCTGGAGAAAAGATCAAAACGCTCCAATTTGAGACTTGTCAATTTACCGGAGGAAACGGAGGATGAGGACACGTGCGCCTTCCTGGAGGGCTGGCTGCCAGACGCCCTGGAGTTGGCGCTGGGGCACACAAAACTTGGAGAGGGCGCACAGATGTTGCCCCATATTAACTCAAATGTACATCTTGTGCTTTCGGGGGCATATGGACTTAGACGCATTCAACAGTGCAATTATTTGTTTCCCTTATTCTCCTGTGGATGCAAGGGATAAGCCTTGCCCCATATCTGTCAATACAACAAAATTGAAACCGTCAGCTGGGCAGATGCTGGTTTTGTTAAAGATCCTGCCATTTCTCATTGACAAAATTTGAGAAAATGATTACACACAAATGCTGCTTAAGTTGTTAGAGATAATCAAAATTCTATTTTCACCTATTATTGCTCCCTCAACTCCTTCAAGGTTGAAGCTTTTAATAGAGCAACATTTCAAACAACTGTTTCCAGATGCAAATACTATACCTAAACAGCATTACTTGCTGCATCTTCCTTCTCAGATTAAGGCACTTGGTCCCACAGTGAGGCATATGTGTATGTGCTTTGAGTCAAAGCATTGCTTTTTTAAGCAGTGGGCTTTGAAAAGTAGTTTTAAAAATATCTGTAAGTCTCTTGTGAAGCACAACCAACTTTATGAATGTAGACAGAATGTGCACGAGAAACATCCAATTTGTTCAAGTGAAGTTGACATGGGCCCAGCCTCTGAGGTGATAATGTTCCCTATGTAGAAGGAAAAATTAAAGACTTTTTAGGAATAGAGCACGTTGAACATATACAGTAGTTTTGGTACAGTGGATTATGCAACAAAATAAATGAAATGGAAATAAGCATACATGTGGAAAATCTTTGGTTATTTCTAATGTCATCAATGATACTCCAGAGTTTGCACTTGTGAAAAACATTTATATTTTAAATGCGTCAGTTTATTGTTTTGAATGCCAACCTCTCTCTACAGTTGGGTGGAATGATCAATATTTAGCTTACGAGGTAGAAGTTCCCGACCGAGCTCAAGCCAATATTTTCATGGATGCTGAAAAGCTTGTTGATTATACCCAATACTACTATGTAAACTTCAATAATAGCAAGTACATTCCACTGAAGTATGATCTGACAGACATCATCAAACATCATTCTTGAGTCTGTATTGAGTGTGGGTATTTGGGCTGATTTTTTTTTTTAAGCACTGACAAACACTGTAATTGATGACAGCGTTTATTTTTACTTATTACTTTTGGAATAATGTGGTGCAGTATGTCAAGATGTCCAGAGTGCAACAGAACAGAGAAGGAAACATAATTCCAGCTTTTGCCTCTGTCATTTTTACATATCACATGGACATGGTTTGATGGAAATGTAAGAAAAAATAGCCACACTGTACTGTGCATTTTGAGTTGTTGTGAGTTGGGCATGTTGACCATGCAGTTTTCAATAAAGCAGATTTGTTGTCTCAATTCAAGTTAAGTCTATTTCTTGAAACAAGACGATTCATCTTTTACAAATAACACAGCAGCTTAAAAACCTTATGACATGTCAAAAAAGCTTGTTTCATCTGAGATATGACTCAAAACAAGATGTTTTCAAGACTGTTTCACTTAAGATATTCAAGCTGCACTGTATAAAAACAAGCTCCTTTATCTCACTTAAATCTTACTCTTTAGGTGATTTTGTCTTATAATAAGTGTGATGAGATATTTTGACTAGAAATTAGAAAAATTTACTTGGTAAGATTTTGAGTTTTTGCAGTGTGGGCCAAGAACACAGAACAAATCTTCACCCAGAACACTGATAATGAAGTTTCTGAACTACAAAGATAAAGAAACGGTGGTGAGAGTCGCCAAGACAAAAAGGGAAGTGCTCTGCAAGAACCGGCCGGTGAGGGTTTACCAGGACGTGGCAGCAGGTGTTCACAAGAAGCAGAAGGAGTTCGATGAGGCGAGGCGGCAGCTCTGATCATTGGCATCATTCCTCCTGCCCGACTGCTTGTGACATATAAGGAACGGCCTCATATTTTTAACAACCACGTCGAGATGGAGGACTTCATCAGGCGGATCAGGTCAGAGAAGGGACCAGACTGAGTTATTAGGAAGTGAACAAGAGTGCTGTGGTTTACAACGTGGAGAGTAACAGCTGAATAAGCAAAGCAAACGGTGTAAGTCTGAGCTGATCTTGCACAAATTACACTGTCAATTGTACACCTAGATTTATTAGTGTTTAATTGATGATGTTCAGGGCTTATACTCATGGCTTGTCTCCCATCTGTTAAAGCTATGTTATTCTTCACATGGTAATAACAAGCAGGAATCTATGAACAGGAAAGGGGCCTGTTAGAAATGGGCACGAATAAGCTCTTTCGGTATTTGTTCTTCCAATAAAATGAAAATATTTTTATTGTTATTAAGAAACAAGAGTTAAGATGTAAATTAAAGATAATTTATGCTGCAACTGCCACTTTGTAAATTTTCAATTAATGGGGGTTAAATTAATATATTGCTGATCATAGTTTCCCAAAACAATGCAGTGACACTGGAGAGTGAAGTTTGATTTAGCTCATAGCAAAAGGAGGGTGCACATGAATGACAATTGTTAAAGTATAGCAGCACAGGAGTTTAAGGTTAGTATTATAGCTAGTTGTTTGTTTGGGTTTTCTCATAGCTCAGTGAAACTGTCTTACCTTTAGGGTGGAACAGTTAACAGCTATCTGGAAGTCTTAAGATTTAGAGGGGGAGAATATTCAGGCTGAGAACATGGATATGGGTTATAGTTTGGGTATCTGTGTAGTGGTTGCCAGTGGCAATATTTATGTCTGTCTCATATTAGTTTTAATTTTTCTTTCTTACAAGTGCTGTAATATGTTGGGGAATTTGACACCGTCTATGCAAAATGTCTAGTGAGATAAAAATGAAAATCACATCATGGAACTGCAGAGGGCTACAAAAACTTAAGAAGGTCAAACAAGTCATGAACAGGATAAAATCAATACAGTCTAATATTGTATTTCTTCAGGAAACACACCTGATGTACAATGATGATCTGAAAGTTAGGAGGAGGTGGAGAGGTAATGTCTTTTCGGCACCATTTAACTCTCGAAGCTAGAGGTGTAACTACTTTGGTCCATACAGGTAAATAAGGTTATCAAAGACACATTTGGATGATACCTCATCATTCAGGGGAATCTATTGAAGGAACAAATGGTTTTAGCAAATATTTATGCACCAAATACTGATGACCCCAACTTTAAAATTTCAAAATTTCTTTCTCATTTTATCCACCCTTCTGGGTAAGTGTGTGGTGACAGGTGATTTTAATTGTACACTAGATCCGGCGAGGGATAGGAGCTCAGGTCTTGACCAGTCTCATGTTCATAGTAGGGGAATAATATATCACTTCATGAAAAAATTGAACTTAATTGATATCTGGAGGGAAGAAAATCCTGATGATTTAAAGTTTTCATGCTACTCCAGTGTACACCAGTCTTATTCAAGCATTGACTTTTTTCTGATATCAGCAGAACTTGTCACAATCCACTTTGCTGTTCTCCTGCTGTGGTGGAAATTTCCACTCACAGACCCTCTGGCCACACCTCATCAGCCAAATCTGCCACACCTGGTGTTCCCAGCTGAGTCTCATTACCGAGTCACTTTATAAGCAGCTCTGTTTCATTCACTCAGTGCCAGATTGTCTTCGCTTCATGCCTGACCTTCCAGCACTAACCTGTGGACTGACTTTCCGGTACCGACTCGGCTCGCCTCTGATCTTCTCTTCTCGTCTCTGCCCCGGCAAACACTACAGCCTTCCGTTCCTGACCACGAGTTTTGCCTGTGAGTTTTCTGGTCTCCGTCTGCTTGTGGCTGTGTGGTGTTTCACCACTTCAGTTTTTCC
This sequence comes from Seriola aureovittata, assembly GCF_021018895.1. NCBI lineage: Eukaryota > Metazoa > Chordata > Actinopteri > Carangiformes > Carangidae > Seriola > Seriola aureovittata. The sequence goes on from NC_079375.1 coordinate 538,475, forward strand.
CTGTCCTGCTGGTTCGTCGATCCTCTGCCTGTCCCCAACAATCCTTCTGTTGCTCCCTCTGGATTCATCTGCATTGCTGCCAGTCTGCCGGTTATTGTCCCTGAGTATATCCTCATTAAGCCTGCCTGCCCCTGTGGTCCAGAGGTAACTCACTCGCCTGCCACACAGGAGACCCGGGTTCAAGTCCCACCTTAGCGCTTGCTTTTCAAGCTAAGTATCAGCACTGCTGCAAGAACCGTGTATATTGACCTGTTTTGAGTGCAATAAAGATCATTACTTCTCCTACTGAGCGTTTGTGTTGCATTTAGGTCTTGCCACTCCCCGTGACAGTACACAATCCCTCTCCCCTGAGTCGCCTTGAGAGGATAGAGGGTGTCCTCCAGCAACATGAGCAGATGATGTCTGCAGCAGCTTCAGAAGCAAAGCAGGCAGCTGTAACCAATGGACAAGCGCTCGCAAGGTTTTTGGTCTGGGGGTCTCCAGCTCAGGAACTGCACAGGGACTGATGGGCTTGCGGCAAGCGGACAGGACAGTGGCCGAATACTCCATCGACTTCTGCACCAGATCCAGTCTGAGCAGCTGGAACTCTGCTGCCCTGGTTGACGCCTTTCTCCACGGCCTGGCTGAGTACATCAAGGATAAGGCCAAATATCTTTTGTACAAAAGAAACAGAATTCTAATTGGCAGGTTGTGATAACATTCATTGAGCACATTTATGCTCCCCTGATGATGAGCTCTTTGAGCTTACATTTGGCCCTCAGAATAAACTGTATTTAACATTCAGATAATGTAATGGACAGATTGCTATAAAATTTATTGAGAACATTCAGGTTGTAAAGAGGATTAACCCTTTTGAGTTTAAAAAAACCAATGGCCTTTCCTCTATTGCCACTTTCTGGATAAACCTTGTGTTTGTAACCCCAATACTGGCAAGGGTCTAAGAAAGGCAAGGCATATTTGAGTACTTAAAAAAAAAAAAAAAAAAAAAAAACTGAAATGAATCATGAGACATGTCAGGCTGTAGTTCACCAAGAAAAACGGGGAGGACCATGGTGTCACAAGAGGATCAAAGTATGTGGAACTAAAGAATGACAGGTAGACCAGCTGGAACAAAGTATGACATGTGGACCATATTTGATAGAAAAATAATTTCACAAAAAAAACAATTGGATGGAAGTGCAAGTACTACACACATACCCATATATAGACTGTGACAAATTAAAGAACCTTATAAGGAGAAAAACAATGACCCTGCCCAAATTCTGCCCAAACTCACAGGACATGAGGAGTCACTGATGGTTCGAGTATGAAAATGATATGAATCATATGCTGTGGACTTCACAGTCCTGATCTCAATGTCAAACACATTAATAAGACACTCTATGTTGGTTGTCCTTTAATTTGTCACCAGTCTGTTGTTGTAAATGTTACACATATAAAGTTGAGTACTCCAGGTGGGACATACTTTAAAAATGAATGTCTGTGAGGATAAACAACAAAGGCACTGTGGGTGAGCTGGTCTTCAGTTGCTTTATTAAAAAAAAACAAAAAAACATTAACTGCCAACTAAATCAATAAAACCATCACAATAATCACAATATAAAACAACAATACAATATCAAAATTACACTATTTCAAAAATACAATAAATTATATTCACCAGACATTTACAATGCTAATTCTATCTTATTTTACTATTTACAATTGTAATTTTTCCTTATATAAACAATTATCTTATTCCCCTTTAATAAACAACAAACAAAGGCATAAACAACAAATGCACTGTGGGTTAGCTGGTCTTCAGTTGCTTTATTAAAAAAAACGTTAACTGACAACTGAAGAACGCAGCTCGCCTACAGTTTATATGCCTCATAGGTGGCCTCATGCCTGGATTACAAATGCTTCAAATTGTAAAGGGTGGGTGTCTATACAATACAAAACATATGTACATATAGAACAACGCACATTAATGAGTGGGTATTTAATAAATATCCTATGTGAGATTTCCCTCTCTTTAACTGCATGTTTTTCCAGACAGACAGAATCCAGAAATAGGCTGATGCAATGACATGCTCAAATTTGTCATGGAGGAATTGAGGGGGTTGGTGGTGGTGGTGGTGGTGGTGGTGGGGGCAGAGAGGCCGAAAAATGTCTGTTTTTGTCCTCTCTGGCTTGGGCTGAACCTTTGATGTGTTTTACAGGGTGCATCAAAGAGGGGAAATCAATACCAATATTTCTGCAGCCTGACCAGCTGAACATCTGTCTCATGGCCTGAATGCCTGTTTACCCACCTTTCTTTTCTTTCTCCTGCCTGTCTGCTGGCCTAAATGCACATGTTTATTTACATACCTGTATGTCAGATGGCCTCGTGTACCTGTTATCTGTTATATGTCCTCACCTTACGAATCAGGAATTGTCCAAGCACTTGGCCCCTCCGTGTAATATGTGGCCCCTTTATGGTCCCTGATTAAGAAAAATTCTAGATCCGCCCCTGATTTGTGTTACATATACGGGTGCTGGTCGATAAATTAGAATATCATCAAAAAGTTGATTTATTTCAGTAATTCCATTCAAAAAGTGAAACTTGTATACTGTATATATTCATTCCACACAGACTGATATATTTCAAGTATTTATTTCTTTTAATTTTGATGATTATAACTGACAACTAATGAAAACCCCAAATTCAGTATCTCAGAAAATTAGAATATTGTGAAAAGGTTCAATATTGAAGACACCTGGTGCCACACTCTAATCAGCTAATTAACTCAAAACACCTGCAAAGGCCTTTAAATGGTCTCTCAGTCTAGTTCTGTAGGCTACACAATCATGGGGAAGATGCTGACTTGACAGTTTTCCAAAAGATGACCATTGACACCTTGCACAAGGAGGTCAAGACACAAAAGGTCATTGCTAAAGAGGCTGGCTGTTCACAGAGCTCTGTGTCCAAGCACATTAATAGAGAGGCGAAGGGAAGGAAAAGATGTGGTAGAAAAAAGTGTACAAGCAATAGGGATAACCGCACCCTGGAGAGGATTGTGAAACAAAACCCATTCAAAAATGTGGGGGGAGATTCACAAAGAGTGGACTGCAGCTGGAGTCAGTGCTTCAAGAACCACCACGCACAGACGTATGCAAGACTGTCGCATTCCTTGTGTCAAGCCACTCTTGAACAAGAGACAGCGTCAGAAGCGTCTCGCCTGGGCTAAAGACAAAAAGGACTGGACTGCTGCTGAGTGGTCCAAATATATGTTCTCTGATGAAAGTAAATTTTGCATTTCCTTTGGAAATCAAGGTCCCAGAGTCTGGAGGCAGAGAGGAGAGGCACAAAATCCACATTGCTTGAGGTCTAGTGTAAAGTTTCCACAGTCAGTGATAGTTTGGGGAGCCATGTCATCTGCTGGTGTTGGTCCACTGTGTTTTCTGAGGTCCAAGGTCAACGCAGCTGTCTACCAGGAAGTTTTAGAGCAGTTCATGCTTCCTGCTGCTGACCAACTTTATGGAGATGCAGATTTCATTTTCCAACAGGACTTGGCACCTGCACATAGTGCCAAAGCTACCAGTACCTGGTTTAAGGACCATGGTATCCCTGTTCTTAATTGCCCAGCAAACTCGCCTGACCTTAACCCCATAGAAAATCTATGGGGTATTGTGAAGAGGAAGATGCGATACGCCAGACCCAACAATGCAGAAGAGCTGAAGGACACTATCAGAGCAACCTGGGCTCTCATAACACCTGAGCAGTGCCACAGACTGATCGACTCCATGCCACGCCGCATTGCCTCAGTAATTCAGGCAAAAGGAGCCCGACTAAGTATCGAGTGCTGTACATGCTCATACTTTTCATGTTCATACTTTTCAGTTGGCCAACATTTCTAAAAATCCTTTTTTTGTATTGGTCTTAAGTAATATTCTAATTTTCTGAGATATTGAATTTGGGATTTTCATTAGTTGTCAGTTATAATCATCAAAATTAAAAGAAATAAACATTTGAAATATATCAGTCTGTGTGTAATGAATGAATATAATATACAAGTTTCACTTTTTGAATGGAATTACTGAAATAAATCAACTTTTTGATGATATTCTAATTTATTGACCAGCACCTGTATATTGACATGTTTTTAGGCTCAAAGTGATAGTGTCCCCTTCAGTCAATCTGCTGCTGGTCTGTCTGCATAAAGGAACCTGATTCTGCTTTAGTATTTAGCGGCTTTTTACAGTTCTACTGCAGCATGAGGGAGCAAGAACCCTGTGAAAACAAAAGAAACAGATGGAGGACTGTAGATGAAATGTTAATGCCACTCTCTTGTTCTTTCTCATCTAATTGTCTTTCCTTTCTCTGTCCCTCTAAGAGCACTTAGATTATAAAGTACATACATTAGAATCCATGGGTCTGACAATGGCAAAGTGAAACTGAATGGACTTTATATTATTTTGTCAGTTCATAGTCCAGTGATGTTTTCGAGCAGACTTTGTGTGCTGAAATACTTTTTCTTGACTGCTTCACTTCATGTGTTCTCTTGCTCGTTAACCTGTTAAGCCCTAGAGATGCTAAGGGGTATGCCTCGCTTTGACACATCCATTTGCAAGAGCTTGGTCACTATGGATAGGTAAGCAAACCAAAGGAAAATTAAATTTTTGTGTCTACAAAATACTAGAGATTTCCACTAAAGGAGGCTATGTGCTTCACTTCATTTACCCTGTGCATCATCTGATTCTACCACTGTGCACAACCATTGTGTATAAAAAAACAACTAAATTGTATAATTTTGTCTCCATTTTGCCTCTGAATCTCTTCCAGGGGATCTAAATAGCTTTATTATGTTGATTCTACTTTGTAGACAATGTAAAAGTGAAAAATAAACATCCGATATACAAAGTTCAAAATACAATAAAATTTGAATTGGCCGTGCGTCACGCATGAAATCCCAATCAAGCAAATCTCATTGGAGTGTGACATATCGTTCTGAACCTTGCAAGATGTAGAAAACGATAGCATTGTGTTTTTAAATGGCAGTACCACCAAACACACGTTAGAGGGCAACAAAAGATCATGTATGAAATTCAGGCTTGGGGCTCGGTCTCTACTATCCAGGTCTCCATCTTGGCCAACTTGACTGGAAAATCGTATGGATAGACTCAAAATCACCACGAAAGGGTAAGGAAACAACATTTGTTGCTTTTGATCGGAACCGCTTTGGGATCTGATGGCATATTTAGTCCTAAACCCAAAACTTGACATGTGGACTGTAAAATGAGAAGTTTAGCCCCGTGTTTGTTTGGGGCTGACATGAGCTGGTTAGCTCAGGCTTTGCTATGCTTGCTAACAATGGAAGTAACTTCTCTAGTTTCATACCCAGTTAGATTCCCAGCATGGTTGGTTGGTTGGTTGAAAGAATTACATGTACAATTGTGTTTCATTTCAAATGTTTACGTTGATAGTGGTCTTATTTTGAATCAGAAATATTTAAATTATTGCCAAACAAATATTCTTTGGACTAAGTAGTTGGACTGTTGTTTAGGTAGCGTCAAAGCCTCGTCTTTTAGAAGCATTTAAAAAAGTGACCACCACAGCATTCTACTAACTTTTTACAGGCAATCATGCATCACACCGTTCTGACCGATCCGGTACTTGGTCCGTCGGGGGTAAGAGGGTAACTTATTTCTGCTCCTGCACAGAAAGAACATTTAATGCTAGAATAATAACCTACAAATAACAGACTGCAATTTCTTTCAAGAGGTCTGGTGTTGCATTCCTCCACCCTGGCATCCTAATGTCGAAACCAAAAAGGCTTCCCATCAGAGGAAAGTAACCCTCTGCTCTAATCTGAGTAGAAAGCAGGTGAGACAGGCTGATGATGACACATCAGGCATGCATGAGAGGATGTAGACAGGAAGAGGGAGGAGGGTGAAATGGAGGCAAAGTGACAGAGAGTGAGATACAAGACCAGGACAACATCTGAATAACCTAACCCTCCTGCGAGCAAAAAACCAAAAGAAGCTGAACCTGAAGGTTTTATTTTTTAGGTTCCATCAGCACCAGTTCCTGAAGGCTGGAGCTGATATTATTCCACCAAAGTGTTTGATCTACTCAGGAGGAATATTCAGTCATCATGGGATACTGAGGCAAAAACCCATATGTTTTTATATAATATATAAAATGTATTTAAAATATGATGAATGAAATAAGAGTATTTCCATCTTGAACTGCGGTCTCAATGATGGTCTCATTAAAACAGATTCCGACAACCCATGGTTTCATCGGTCACAAACCTAAGGAACCAATCCTGTCAACTTGTGGGAACTGGGGACAGGGCTAAATAAACCTGAAAACTTATCAGTACAGAGAGAGAGAGAGAGAGTTAGCATTAGCACAGCCACTAACACTGTGTCAGCCACTGCCAGTTAACTAACTGACAACATAAACATATAAAAGATAACAATGCTAACCAGTCTGACCCGTCTGCTAGTCTCTGATTCTGGTCTCAACAGACTCCTCATCTGAGTCTGGGTCTGACTGAAGGTCAAACATGTGGCTGAGTCTCTGATGTTTCCTCCTCTAACCATCTTGATAATCTCTGCTCTGTCACCTGTCCACCTGGAGCAAGCAGGTGGTGGGCGGGGCACAAGGCCTGAACCAGATTTCTCAATTTGGAAGTAAGAGCATAGCAGATTGTTACATAGTTTAAAACGTATCTGGAGAAGAACTTTAAACGATTGCCCCGGTGCAATCAGCATTATTGGGCAAAGTACTGCATCGGCCAATCAGTGTTAGTATGCTTCAAAAGAAATGGTTGGATGGTCAAAGAAAGTTTGTTTCTTCCTGTCTGATTTCAGAATTGAAAGGCTGAGCCCAGTAATGACATGAGAAACTGATGGGAAGCATCCATCGTTATCTCCTTTTAAACGATGATGGCACCTCACTTTTTACTTCATCCCTCCACACATCCCTGAAGACCGTTAAACCTTTTTGTTCTCAGACGTGTTTCAAATGGCATGTTGTGCAAACTACATTCTTTGAAGCCTACATGGACGGTGTTTCTTCTGTTCACTCTACAGTCAGATTTGTAAATGCATTATAAACTGCACATGCCCCCAACACAAATTCACTATTTTCTGACTGACAGCAAATTCAGTCCTTGAGGAGTAAATAGAAAGTAAATCAACTTTGACGGGTTAGTAAGTAAAAAAAACAAAGGATCTGATAATCGACTTCAGAAAGACCAACAAAGGGAGATATGACCCATCCTCTTTCACAGTGCTGAGGTCGAGCATGTGACAAGCTTCAGGTTCCTGGGTGTCCACATCACTGAGGACCTGACATGGAACCTAAATACCTCCTCCCTGATTAAGAACGCCTTTAATTTTTGAGGATGCTGAAAAGGGCCTACTGCACTGTAGAAAGCTTTATAACATCCTGCATAACTGTGGTATGGCAACTGCACCGTCGTTGATCAGAAGCCTCAACAACAGGTAGTAAAAGCCGCTGAGCGCATCATCTGCACCTAGCTACCTGCCAACAAGGACATTTACCAGAAATGCTGTGTGCAACATCATTGGCAACCCCTCTTATTGTCTGTTTTTATAAATTGCACTTTTGTTCTGTACTGCCTTGATGACACTGCTAATTTTGTTGTATGTTGCTCTGCTCTGTATGATGACAATATACTGAATTGAATTGAGGCAGGCAGGCGCAGTATGAGACGGAGGCATTACCGCAACAAAGGTCCCAACGCGCTGTGGCACATGGATTTGTATGATAAACTGAAGCCCTCCAGGATTGCTATCAATGGTTGTATTGATGGTTTTGGTCACTACGTAGTGTGGATTGAGGCCTACAGAAAAAACGACCCCAAAGTGGTAGACAGATAGATAGATAGATAGATACTTTATCTATCCCCTATGGGAAATTTATGTGTCCATTAGCTCATTCTTGATAATAATGATGATAATAATAATAATAATAACAATAATAATAAAAAAACAGCTGATAATAAATAAACAATGATAATTAGATTAGTCCACTTCCTTTGGCTAGTATTTGAAGCTTCCAATGCGGCTGAAGCTGCCATGTCTGATTTGCGAGGGGTAGACATATAGGTGGTTTGGTTACTGAGTTTAATTTATTATGTCAAAGTTCGAAAGAGAGGGAAAAAACTGTGAACAAGCAGGTTAATTTTAAAGGCAGTGATTAGTAGGGTCTGTACAACCTTCAAGTTGTTCTGTAAACAACTAAATAGGGCCTGTGTATGTTTTACTGTTAGTTTTCACAACACGGGATCAACATGGGTTATGAGCGACCCAATCTAAATTGTTCTTGTTCAGGGATGTATTAAGCTACAATAGTAGCAACCAGAGGGAGCTAGTCCTGTAGCTGCCTTGCTTTACAATCAGCAAACCCCAGCAATGAGTAACTAAGGTGGTTAGTCCTCCAAGGGATAGAACTCAAAGTTGAACAGTTAAAGACCCACGTTACTGTGTCAAAATTGGAACCCCTTGTGTGGCTGGAACTCAAAATTGACCCGGTCCAGGTACAGTAACTATCAAAATTGGAACCTCCAAATGAAGGGATCACCTTATAGTGTCAAAGCTGAGAGCAGACTGAGATGAACAGGGGACAGGAAAAGTTACTCTGGAGGAGAGAATCAATCACCAAAAGGAAGCCACTCTTGAAACTACAGTCTCAGTTGTGCCACTGTAATGCCTTATCACACAGTAAGCATTCCTCAGCAGTGAGTAACTCTGAGGTAGTTGGACCTCAAAGGGATAGAACTCAAAATTGGACAGTTAAGGACTCACATTACTGTCAAAATTGGAACCCCTTCCTAAGACGTCACTGGTGAGCAGTGATCACCTTATGGGTAGAACTCAAAATTTAACAGATCCAGGTGCAACAACTTCCAAAATTGGAACATCCAATTGATAAGCCCACCCTATAGTATCAAAGCTGAAAGCAATGCAGACTGAAGAGCATCAGCAAAAGGGCAGTCACACTGAATAGAGAATCAGTTTTCATCAAGTTTTACAATAAACTTAAAATCAGTCTATGATGTTCACTGATGTAGCCTACTAGAAAATGCCTTTAAAAGGAGAAAACTATTTCATTAGAAGTGATATAATGATATAGTGATATAGTGAAGACACATAAGAGTACATGTCAAATCTCAAAATCAAATAGTGTTGACACTTGATAAGAATTTGATAATGTAATCTAAATCTGGGGTTAGTATAGGGATTTATACTGAAGGAAGAAAAGCTAAATTGAAACTATTTGTCTAAAATACTTTACCTTAATGCTGTTACTAGTGTGTTAGCTTACTAGATTCATAGAACCACAAGCAGTTTTAAAACGATTAGGCTTCAATTGAATCAAAACCTTAAGTTTAACAACTACAAGTGTGTTAGTTCTACAGTTGAAGTGATTAATCTAAGAACTTGGGTTAATTCAATAGTGTGAGTAATCAGCAGCAAGATTTTGACATAGCAAATTATGCATAGCAGCATTAGATTTCAATATGTTGCATGCACATATTCAATGTTTGAATAATTCAATCCTCAAACTCAGTTAACCAAATCGGCCACTAGGTGACGCCAGATTTTTATCAGCTTGTTTTACAAAGAGAGGGGGTGAGGTGACGTCAGTAATGACGACCTTAGTACCGCCCACTGATAGACCTGCGTTAGCCAGGTAGGAAAAGTTTCATTTCAGTCAGAGTGCAGACAGAGAAACTTCTTTGCGAAGTTTCGAATAACAGCGAGGTGTGGCGGCCTCAAGCATGCTTAGCAAGTGGGTATTACTTGATTACATTTGCAACATTTTCACTGCAAGTACTGTCTGGGATGTTCAATAAAGCATAAGCACTTTCATGCACAGTTTCAACCACAAGGGTGTTCACTGGCTTCAAGCAAGCAAGCACTTTATTTCTGAACACATTTTATACCTCAGGGGTGTCCACAGAGCCAGGGTGGCCGCGGGGTTGTAAAAAGTAGTGAAAGGTAGTAAATTAAATTAAGCCAAATTAAGGCCAGTAAAAAGTAGTGAACGTAAACGTCATCTGACGAGGTAGTACATTTTTGAGCCTCCATCCAACTGGACCTTTGCATTTTTCAATTTATGTAACTTACCTGCAGGCCATTATATTATTAAACTTTCGTGAATTTATTTCTATGTTGCAAGTAAGACCTGAGTGATAGGAATATTATCAATGGAATGATGTACGTGCATTGGTCACGTGCGCGTGCGCGTTGAATCTGGCTGCCTGGCTGGCTCACAGCCAAAACATCTGTGTGAGTTCGTTAGTTTACTACAGACATGGGCAAATGCAAGTTTTCTGACCTCTGGATGGAAGAATCAGCATTTAAAGACTGGCTTCGGCCAGTAGTTGGCAACAACCGAGAGGCTTACTGCAACGTCTGTAAGAAGACTATACATATTACGTGGATGGGGGTGAAGGCGGTTAAATCGCACATGGAGTCGACTAGCCACCAAGCAAGGATGCGGGGTCGTAACTCGCAGCTACCCCTGTCACTATTTTGCACCGGCACTAGTGCTAGCAGTGCTACATCGGCTACTACGGCTACATCTACGCCCTCGTCCTCAACCTCCACTGCTCTCTCAACCTCCCCTGCTCCTGGGCAATCCACTGCCAATAATCCTACAGCCAGGATTCAGACATTCTGCACTACCACCGCTAGGTACTGTGGTGGCATGGGGGCAGTGCTAACTGCTAACTCCTCTAAGGCATGTCCCCTTGGGTCTGCTTTAAGCTGCCTGTCCATAACTTGGCCTATGCTGTCCCAAATTGTCTCATTCTTTTTCCTATGTGCTGCATGTGGTGAGCTTATACAACAGGACTATGGGTAAATTTACACCAGACTTACACTTAAAGTTTGCTCTCTCTCTCTCTCTTTCTCTCTCTCTGTGTGTGTTGGCCAGTTGTTGTGCCCAGTGTCGAACTTAAATTAAGTTATTTTTTCTGAAAGTGTAAGTCTTGTAATTGTTATGCAACTGTTTTTGACTTTTTGACATTGAGTAAAACCTATGGACCAAGAGATGTTGTGACCTCTTGATTAATTCAACTCCTATGGTCATGGCTCTATGCTGCCCCCCCCCCAGGAGCACTCGTGCCCCTAAGTTTTAAAAAAAAAAAAAAGAGCACAGAAAAAATAATGGGGGCACAGGTAGGTCACACTTTACGCCGCTACAGTTGTAGCAAAAAAGTTGTGCTGGTAGTAAAAAATATTGTGAAGGTAGTAAAAAGGTAGTAAATTCATCCCTGAATCTCTGTAGACACCCTGTTTTAAGTAACCGCTATTTTCAACACCAGTCCTCTGGGACTTAAAGCAAACAAACACAATTGTACTGCGTTACTACTCAGACCACAGGGTATTCACACAGTAACAAAGTTACGTTCAAAAACAGCTCATTTCCAACATCGCTATTTTTCAACACGGGTCCGCTTAAGGACTGCAAACAAGCAGTTCAAATACTTTATTCTCTCTCAGTCCAACAACACGAGTATTTCACCATTTTCGGTACACAAACACTGTATGTGTGATCACATAGGAGAGACAATCTCTTTATTGTTGCGGCAGCGCCAGCTAGAGCTGCTAGCGGGTCAGGTAGCTAATCCAGCTGGTTAGTACAGAGGGTCTGAGGCGGTCTAAATTCTCCGGAACACGCGGATAAATTTAGCCACACTCAGGACTGGTTAACGACTATTGGGACACGCAATAGCCGATACCAGCCAACAGGCCTTTTCTATGACCATTTCATCACGCTGTTGCATGCAAGTTCAGACAAATAGCTTAAGGCTACCAGGCTGCAGCCTCAACACTTTTATCAGTGTTTGTAGCAGAGTTGCTTAGAGCTACACTACAGCTACTAGTCTGGGGTTTACTGTCGGTGCAGTAACCCACTTCAACAATATTAATAATCAACGTCCACGTAATTATAAACACAACTTCACAAATTGAAGGCTAACCTTGAATTGTGAATGTACAGACAAGGTAACAGGTTTAACCATTAAGTGCTCACACACAACAAGCAACAAGCAGCCAAGCCAATATCCAGCTGAATCAAACATTATTTTGTAGTAATGATTGTGATATTAAAAATCGGCCTCACGCTCTGCACCAATAATAATGTAGCATTGACGCCAGAATTTAGAATTTGCTCTCGTTGAAATGGCGCACCAGTCCTCTGAGAGAACAACAATGAAAAACTTCATTGATAAATTTGTCAATCTAATATCAGAAGCCATGACTTCTCGATTCAATGGATCTCCAGTCTCTACTTCAAAAGAACACAACAGGACAACAACTGGATGTAAATAAAAAGTTTATTAACTATAGAACTAGCTACAGAGCAAAAGCAATGTGTAATATTCATCAAGATGAAAATAATAAGAAATGAGCAGAGTGATGAGTTGGCAATGGTGGGAGAGAATTTGTTATGGCTATACACTATTGCTATACAGCTAATGATACTATGTGTATGAATGAGATTTGGTAATTAAATATTACTATATTTCCACATCAACCCTGTCATGAGCAGATTGTTAAGACCGGCCTACTGTGAGTTGCGCTGTAGCTGGAAACCCCTAGCTGGAACCCAGGTGGCTGTGGTTGCCGTGGTAACCCTGGAGACGTGGGATTTAGGTGGATTCTCCTGGTGGCCGTGTCCCGTTATCACGATGACGGATTCTGCCGATGTCTCAGCGGTTCAGCCCTGGTGGAGTTTGCCAGACTTTCTGTCTCGGGCTCTCTTGATTTCTGCTCGGCTTCTCTGCAGGCGGTCGTGCAGATGTTATCTGCTGGTGTCTCTTGCAGGTTGATGCGAAATAAACTCTAAAGCAGTGATTCCCAAACTGGGGTACGCGTACCCCCAGGGGTATGCAATGTGACGTAGGGGGTACGCGAAAAAAAACAAAAAAAACATGATTTGCAAACAGCCTGATTATATTTTGAAACTGGCGTATAAATAGATATACAGTCTAGACTTGGACTTGGGAGGACTTGATGCGGAGAGGGCGGCTGAGCTGGATGGTAACGTTACTTAAAATGGCAGGGGTTTCCTCCACCTGCTCCTCGGAGCGCTTCTTGGTAAATTTAAATGAAAACAAGCTGCTTTGTTTTGCCATGTTGACGTTTTATATTATAGCTACCGTCTGTGTCTGTCTCATTGAACTTGCTTGAAAAGCAATGAACGTCATTCATTTCATTGGATCACTTGCTGGTGACAATGCAGGCTGTGGGCAGGCTTATGAGTCCACACGTGGGGTAGAAGCCGCTGATTGGCTGAGAAGCTTTCACTCAAAGCTTTCCTCAGACTGCTTATTGGATGAACCGCTAGAATGAAAACTAATGTGTCCGAAATCACTCACTCACTATGGGCCTGGGTCAAAATGAGTGGGCCCAGGCCCTCACGGGCCCAATAGTAGCGCCGCAGATGCTCGAGCTAGTGTTCAGTGAATTAATTGCACTGCCAAAGTCGGCCACCCGACCCCCGGCTAACTGCCGAAAATGGATAAATGGCTAAAAAGGATAAATTGCCCTTCCAGAGGGACATCAACTGCTATCACCAGTCAGCTCACAGTCGAAGGTGCACTTTCCAGCGACAACAACCCACGTTATTCTTCACCTTCAAGGTCTACCTTTGAGCGGGATGCTAGTAGCGATGCACCTGTGGCTAGCCAAGCTGCTAGCATAGCCACGGACAGCGACGAGGAGTCGGATGCCGAGCCTCCTGGTGCGGGAAAGCAGGCAGCGACAGACAGAAACAACCTCATCAAAAAGGCGCAAATATGATGAAAACTACATTGCTTTGGGATTCACTTGTATCAGTACTGGTGGATTTACACGGTCACAGTGTGTTATATGTGCAAAAGTACTGTCTCACAACTCAATGAAACCTTCACTGTTGCGCAGACGTTTAGAAATGAAACATGCTCATTTGAAAAATAAGCCACGGGAGTTTTTTGAACGAGAATTGAGAAGACTTCTATCAGTAAGACTTGCATACGGGAGACAGATAACGTTAATAGGAGCGGGCTACAAGCATCTTACATGGTGAGTTACCAAGTGGCTAAAACTGGCAAGCCACACGCTATTGTGGAGGACTTAATTGTCCCTGCTGCCACGGATATGGTTGGGACAATGCTGGGGGAAAAGGCCAAAAAAGCTATACAGACCATGCCTTCATCAAACAAAACTGTTTCTCGGCGCATCAGTGACATGGCAGAGGACGTTTTAAAACAGCTACCACATCGTGTACGAGCCAGTGAATTTTACGCACTACAGCTGGATGAGTCGACAGATGTAGCGGGCCTGGCACATATTCTGGTATATGTGCGGTACATTCATGAAGGGACAATTAAGGAGGACATGCTGTTCTGTAAATCTCTGGAAACAAGGGCAACTGGAGAGGACATTTTCAAAATGCTGGACACCTTTGTGACATCAAACGGACTTATGTGGACACAATGTGTTGACATCTGCACAGATGGTGCAAAGGCCATGACCGGGAGACACAGCGGAGTAGTGACGCGCGTGCAAGCGGTTGCGCCTGATGCCACTTGGGTTCACTGCAGCATCCACCGAGAGGCTCTTGCTGCCAAGGGAATGTCTGCCAGCCTGAAGAATGTTTTGGACACAACAGTGAAAATGGTGAACTTTGTGAAAGCCAGGCCCCTGAACTCTCGCATATTTACTGCATTATGCAGTGAAATGGGCAGCGATCATGAGACGTTACTACGTCACACAGAGGTACGCTGGTTATCAAGAGGCAAAGTATTGACACGTTTCTTTCAACTCAAAAATGAACTTAAGATTTTTTTCAGTGACCATAACTTTCATTTGTCTGAATATTTGCACAATGAAGAGTTCCTTACACGCCTGGGTTATCTGGCCGATATTTTTTCTCGCCTGAACGAACTTAATCTTGGATTACAGGGGGTTTCCGCAACCATATTTAACGTGCAAGATAAAATTGAGGCCATGATAGAGAAGTTGAACCTCTGGTTAAACTGCACGGAGAACAACAAAACAGACGTCTTTCCGTCGTCGTATGACTTTTTGTGCGCAAATGAACTGTGTTTGACAGACAGTGTGAAACATGACATAACCGTGCGCCTCAGTGAGCTGGCTGCACAGCTGCGCAGGTGTTTCCCCGAAACTGACAGGTCAGATAGTACATACATCCATTTACAGCTGTGCCAGCTTCTTTATCAGTATCTGAACAGGAGAGTCTCATTGAGATTTCAACCAATGGATCCCTGAAAATTGCATTTAATGAGAAGCCACTGCCAGATTTCTGGATCGGACTGCGCACAGAACAGCCTGCGCTGGCCAAACACGCTGTCAAGACCTTGATGCCCTTTGCCACCACGTACTTGTGTGAGAGTGGATTCTCAGCTCTGACAACTATGAAAACAAGATACAGAGTGAGACTTTGTGTGGAGAACGATTTAAGACTCAGACTTTCTCAGATTCAGCCAAATATTGCAGAGTTATGTGCGTCCTTTCAAGCACACCCTTCTCATGAAAGCTGTGGTGAGTTTGTACTTCAGTTTGACTGAATATGTTCTAGAAATGTTTGTTAAGTTTCTTTTTTCAAAAGTGAACTGGTATTGCTCACTGAAAATGCTGTAAAAATGGATCTATTTGGTGAAAGATTTTATTTGATGTGTTATATGTATATGTGTGTGGTGGTGTGTGTGTGTGTGTGTGGGGGGGGGGTACATGGCTGGAGGTCAGATGTCTGAAGGGGTACGTGGCTGTGAAACGTTTGGGAACCACTGCTCTAAGACAATTCACTTTGGCTGGATAACTTTAGCTGAGACTGGCGTTGACCAGATGACTTTAAACTGTCAAAAAATAGATATGTTGTATTTCATTATAACATTTACTTTAAACAGGTTTACCACAGGGTGCTAGTGTCAGGTCTGAGCAGCCAGCCGTGTTTTTATTTAATTCTGTTAGTGGGAGATCTGAAATTCAAATGATACATACAATTTATTGTGGAGATGTCAGTTGGCAGAAATGTTTGTTTTTAATTCTGGATTTGATTTTTGATTTCCTTGTGGGTTGATTATTTTGAGTGAGTTATTTGTTTATATTGCATGATTTAGTTATTGCATGAGTTGTTTCGTTAATCCTTTATTGATATTGTGCTGTGTGTGTTCTTTATTGATGTGCGCATTTTTTTGACATTTCTGCCATTGAGCCCCTGGACTGAGACAGCGGAAGTGGGTCAAATCAGCTCAAAGACTTGCACCTGGGTAATTGGACAACTCGGCTCTCAGCCAATCCGAAGGAGAGTGACTCTGTGGACAATGGCCAGCTGTGTTTCTGGATGATTCTGCTAGTGGGAAGTCTGAAATGCACAATACATACAATTTATTGTGGAGACACTGCAGTTTTGTTATGTGCTAGCTCAGAATATCAGACAAGTACTAACACTTTCTTTCAGAGTTAAGATACAAACCATCTCTGCAAAACAAAGTAAAACTGAAAATTATTCTCACCTTAGCATCAACAGTGTAGATGACAAAACACACATCTTTGGTTTGCTGCAAGTTCTGGAAAAACATCCTCATCCACCTCTATGCCCTGCTCATCTGTGACTTTCAGCTCTGTATTTTCTGGAATGAGGAACTTCTGCACTGAAGCATAACAATCAATATTTAATTTAAGAGAAGTTTTATTACTTCTCCTTTCATGAGATGGTACAAAACATACCGAACATACCTGCACTGATAAAATCTGAGAAGCTGACTTCTTTCAGTTTCACATATTTCTTTGTCACTCTGTGTTTTACCTTTATCAACATCTTGACCGCTGTTGGTAGCTATTATGGTAGCTGTTATCAAATGTTTGGCATGTTTAATAGCATAATATTAATCCATAAACATGTTTATGTGGTGTGCTAGCCTGCCTTCATTACCCAGCTCAACTGTTTGCTTATTAGCTAAGCTAGGTTTAGCATCTGAGGCAAGTGTCTCCGTCATTTACTTGAAAAATTGTCTCATCACAAGGTTGCATTGTTGGCTAGGCTGTTATTTCAACCATAATTGTAGGAAAATGTACGAAGCGGTACCTTGTTGACATTCCTTCACTGCATGTCCCATGTTGTAACCGTTACGTCCGAGCTGTGCAGAGTGTACCGCTAAAGGAAACGATGCACGCTCAGTAAGTATGTTGAAAGAAACTAGAAACACTATAAGCTAATGTTAACCACTTTATAATTCACACAGAAAAGTAATGAGGAGTATAGATTTAATTTCATGCACCAAATCACGGAGCAAAATGCATGAAGCTATCAAGTTATTTTCAGCACATTCAACAAATAAGGTGCAAGCATTAACCTAAGCAGCTAACTAGCAAGTTCGTCCAAGCATAAAATATGCAGCTATATTACACTGACATATAATCCCCCACTGCATAACATATAGTTTGAAAGGTAAAATGGCACTCTTACCTGCCTCAATTGAACACTGCTGGGCGTGGCCGACAACAAATACGAATCAACACCAACTGTGGTAATGAATCAGCTCCTCAACACCCAGTGGATGAACACCTAAACTCTGCCCAAGAGTGTCCCTGAACACCAGCTGTAGTATAATTGAGATAAAGAACTAAAAAAATCTAAGTCTTTCACACTTTTTTGTGTAACTCCTGATTTTTCAGCTCCAGAAATTTGTTGTGCGGGAGGTGGCGGTCCACAGCCAATCCGCTCTCAACCATGACACATGCTAGTCGTCTACATAGACCTGACCAGCGATGGACTTCAGATAGTTTATCAAACTTCTTCAGTACCAGTTCCTCTAAATCTGGAAGCAGCGGTACAGAAAAAGAACATGACTGACTCACTTCATCATCAAAACGGGAAGCTGTGTGGTCTGTCTCAGCTGGCATTTCAATTTCCAATGCTTGAGCGGACCAAGTAACGAGTTGGCAATAGAGGGGAGGTGGTTGCTCCTGCTCCTCCTCCACCTGGCTTGCCTCCAAACACAGCTGACGGGGGGAGGTCTCCTCTGACTCAAACCCCAGAATGTCAATCTCCCCTTCATCTGATGCATCAGATATGGGACGCACTAGGTCAAGCTCCTCCTGCCCCACCTGGACATAGGAGGGATGCTGTACAGTAAATGGAGCTGCCACAGGGGAGCGTATTGTCAACCCTTTCCCAATGACTGCACATAGGGTAAGGACCTATTGAGGTTCAACCCCCACTTGGTCATTCCAAACCACCACTCTTGGCTGCTTCGCCTGCTGGAGCTGCCCAATGAAAGTGGCTGGACGCTTGTGAGGGAATGCTAGAGCCCTAGCCTCCTTCACTATAGTTGGCAGAATAAAACAGTTCATACGGGATGCTGGGTCCTGGCTGCCCATGTCCGGCCCTAAGCTATGGACACACTGATCATGACCATCCTCCATTGGCATTTTTAACCCACAGCCCAAACTGGTTTGGGCTACCAAGTTTGCCATTTCTGCCATTTATGACACTCATCCAAAGCAGCTACTCAACTTTCTGTTGACTGAGCAAGTTGTTACTGACGTTTTTCTCACTTAGATCAGACAGTATAGAACATCTATATAGATGAAAATTTCCAAACGAAAAAAGTGGCTGTAACTCAAACTGTTTTTATCCCAGAAATTGGTCTTAGATTTTCTATCTGGATTTCTGTCTACATTGTATATAATTAATATAATCATCCATATTGTATAGGAATGTGTTAGTGGTTTAAAACACATATTGAGTCACTCTGAGGTTTTATATTGGTAAAGCTGCACCAGTAAATGTTTTAACATTAGTAATGGAATAAAGAGCTATGTGCAATATGAGAGGTGTCACGCTTAGTGATGAAACACATAGATAGATATTTTATTTATCCCCTAGGGGAAATTCATGTGACCATTAGCTAATTGTTGATAATAATAATTATCACAGTTGATAAATAAACAATAATAATTAGATTAGTCCACTTCATTTGGCTGAGGAGTTGTATAGCCTGATGGCAATGGGAACAAAGGATCTCCTGAACCTCTCTGTTCTGCAGTGTCACGGCTATGAAGGGTTTGTCAGGGTTTTAGGGGTAAGGCTGGACCCAAATGCAGCCAACACAGGGGGGTGGGGTGCAAAAAGGTTTATTAAATTAACAAAGAAGCTTACACACAACACTGGTGAAGCACGGGGAAACACAGGGGAAGTACAGGGAAACACAAGCACCTAAACAACAGGCCAAAACACAGGGAACCACAGGGGATGACAACAGGTAACATCAACAGGTAACATGAGCGGACTGAAGACAAACCAGACATGAACAGCTTGAGGGAAATCCATGGATGAACAGACCGAGGGAAATCCAGAAGTCAGACGTGAACAGGCTAAGGACAAACCCAGAGACAACAGATGAACCGACACAGACAAAGGGAAGCACAAAGACTATATAGACAAGGGAGGCAAGGGTGATTGAACACAGGTGAAACACATTAGGGCGGGGCAGACAATCACCACACAGAAAACAGAACCAAGACAGGAAGCAAAACACTGAGACACACAATGAAACAAATTACAAAATAAAACAGGAAGTGCACGGGGAAACCGAGCACAAGACAGGGAAGACTAAACTAGACACTAAAAATACCCAAAACCCAGAACAGAAACCCAAAACACAGAAAACTAAATCAAGAAAGTCCAAAAAACCAAAACCCTGGAGCCTCCAGGCTATTTGCTAGTGCTCACGCTGAGACACACAGTGTCTTCCCAGAAGTCAGTTTTATCGTTTCACATATACAGTATATGATTCTGAAAAAGCTGCAGAGAGGTTTCTCTGTTCAGTGGCCCTTAAAGGAGTCATTTGTAAGATCGTGTTACTTGCTCCGCCTAATTCAAACAGTATGTTTTAATTTACCTATAAAAATATGAAGGCAAGGGGATACTGCATGACACATGCGTGTTTGGATGTTTTGTGCAGTATCCAATTAACGAAATTATAGGAAATAACAATAAAAAGATAAAATACTTTGTGACGGCCTGGATGTCTGGACTAGACGGCCAGACTCGACTAGCTAGGATGCGGCTAGTTGGTTAGCATGCTCATTTCAGTATATATCTATAATATACAATAGTTGGAGGTCTTGGTCATGACATCATCACTGTGGCTCCTCACATTGATAGTGTTAAAGCATTGTTTGAACATTTTAAACTACAGCATCTCCATATTGTATGAATATATTTATTCCACAGTCTCACACTATGGAAAATATCACTGTGAATCTATGGCTCTCTTCATCAAATACTTAAAGACCTACCTGCTTTTGTTTACAGGTGAGGTTCAAACTTTAGTATCAAGTTGTTTCAAGCTCTTTCTCCAAGTACAAGACATGTTACTGACACCACTATGATATGTGATAGTCACATGGGACAATTGCGTCCAGTGTTTGAATCATCCTAGACTGGGCAAGTGACTTCTTCTCCCCTGCTGTGAGAGGCTATGCTATCTAATGCTATTACCATCCTTCTGTTAACCAAAGCTAAAACAAAAAAATGTTTGTGAAGTGCATGTATATTTTGGCCCCTCTTTCATTTATTTGGTTATAAGGACTAGTTATACACATAAATGATGCTGAGAATTATTTTTTTGGACCTAAAAAATAATCTATTTTGTCAAGGAGGACCATTGAATACCATGTGAGGCCACTACAGCTCAAATTGCAAATACATTGTGACACAAAAAACTTTTTGGAAATATCGAATATATTGAATACTTCTGAACATAAATAATAGGATGAGTAAAAGACACATTTTTTTCAGTTTCCTTGTGAGAGAAATTTGAGCAAGGATACCCCTTATCAGGCAAAGAGAGAGAAAAAAAAAGACATGGACGAACAAACAACCCTGTGACACCAGACTACAGTGTTTTCCAGGTGACTCTGTGCTACTTTCAGTAAACAGACTGTTCCCTGCCATTGCGATCTGGATGATAAGTTGCATCCTATATTTTGGCTTTGACAGTTCAATTTACCATTGTTTCTCTCTGAGATTATTCCCTCCTCTGTGTGATAGTCAAAACATTGCTCTCTGAATGATTGCCCTGTGAAAGCTCAAAATATAAATCTCCCCTAAAGAAGCCGAGCAATTCATTGTGCAGCTGATATTAGGTAGAAATGTACTGTCTCGCAGTCTGATGATGGATCTCTATAACAGGAGGCTGTGTTGGAGGAGGCTGCCTTGTTATTGATTATCCATATCACTATGAAGTCATCTGCTGGGGCTGGAGAGTTCACAAATTCAATAAAATACATGCTATGTTGCAAAATAGTATTCTAGTGTGTTGTTATGACAAAGGAACATTCAATGTGAGGTTAAATGCATGAATCTACTTCCTGAATTATTCTCTCATTTCTGCTTCTACAAACATGGCTCCAGGAAACTGACCCACATCTTTTCATGAAAAGATTTTTTTTTTTTAAATAATAAAAAAAATACTGAAAGTCATCAAATTCCTGATGTTTGATTTACCATACAATGGTAGATGGCCATTGTCATGGACATGTAAATGGTAATGTACTGTAAGGACGACTGTAGAAAATATCTGTCCCTGTCCTTGTTTTCAATTTTAAAGAAGCCACTGCTGAACAGAAACCTATTTATAACAGAGTATGACAGCATAAAAATATCACTGAACTGATCCACACAGTGTCTTTGTTTAACTTCACCACTGATATGATTTATTCACACATCTCTTTTTTCTGCACATGCACATATTTTTCTACAAATACAGATCTTTTCTACAAAATATAAAAAGTTGAATTTATCCTGCAGTTTTGTTTTATGAAGGCTGATTTACAACCACAAATCCTGGAATTATTTGTGAACCTCACCGTACACACTCATAATTTGAGCCCATAATCACAGGAACTTTAAATCAGTCTGTGTGATCAGACCTCAATATGCAAAGTAAATATGCAGAGTTGGCAGACTCATACCATAGCCATACCACTTATCCTTTGAGGGTCACAGGGGGGGCTGGAGCCAATCCCAGCTCACATTGGGTGAGGGAAGGAGACACCCTGGACAGGTAGCTGACATATACAGAGAACCAACCATTCATGCTGACAGGCAATTTAGAGTCGCCCATTAATGAAGCTTCCATGTTAAGTCTGCTATGTGCACTGGACTTGATGGGCACATCCTGAGGTGACAGAATGCACACACAATGCAGAGAAGGCAGAAGGTGGGAGTTCGATAAGGTGAGTGTTGACCAGACCTGTCAATCTGACTGACATAAAGAGGGACAGGTGTGACAGGTATGATCTGATGAAATGTCTCCAAGGCGCCGGTCCTGAGACACAGTGCCGCAATAAACGGTGACTTACTAAAATAGAGAATTTTCCCCTCTTGTTTGAAATGTACTGTTCGGCCTAACATGGGGTCAGACAAAGCAGGCCTGCTCAGGCTTTGTTCTGCCTTTCAAGCATTTACGTTTCATCCTATGTATTTAATTTAGCGCACTTTTAGTTCAGGCGGACTTTTAATTTGAAATTGTAAAAACCGGAAGTAGACGGGTGTACGGCAATTTTTGACGAACGATGCAAACGTTCGTTCATTTAAAGTAGAGGCTTTTCACGTGTTGATTCCCCAGAAGAGGCATCGCTTGTATGTATAACATATCTGTTGTAATTGAATAATTCATGTTGATTTAGGCTGTAAAAACAAAGTTAAAAAGAAATAGATGCTATCGCTAACTCGTTCATGCTATTGTTAGCTTGCAGAATGCTAGCGAGTAAGTGTGATTTCTCGTCAGTCAGTTAGCCGTCAGACAGTTGTATAGCTGATGTTATGTGTATGGAAACTAGGATGTTACTAATTTAGGTATTCTGTTGTTTTTTCCTAGTTTCACTCTCTTACTCTAGACTCTGTGTCTATCACCAGTTGGATCCAGTTCAGCGTGAAGAGTGAAATAAATCATCAAAACAAGATTCAGGCATTCTTCTCGTTTATGGATTAAAGAGAGTTTAGCTGACTGTATAGTTGGAGTTTCTACACTTCGGCGAGGACAGTACAGTGAAAAAGCGTAATTCGCTGGAGTTCAACATCTTCAGAAACAAAAAAGAAAAAGAAATGGATTTAGCAAGGACTGAAAATCAAAGAGCTCTCACTCCTCAACATCAAGTGCTGCAGTAAAAGCACGTGCCAAAGCAGAAGCAAAACTAAAGGTGGAAAGAGCAAAGTTAGAAGCTGAACTCGGTGCACTTGCACTTCAAAGAGAGGCAGCCGCAGCTATCGCCCAAGCCGAGGCATTAGAAGCAGCTGAAGGAATAGAACTAGAATGTTCAAATAAGACTGATTTATCTTCTCACATAGCCTTGCGGAATGAAATTGCAACACGTACTATGGAATATGTTGTAGCACAGTCTCCGCCATCTGTCCATGCAACACAGCCTAAGACAGCATCGTCGCAAGCAAGCTACATCACATGGCATCCTCCAGAGCAGCTCAAATATGAGTCACAAGAAAAGGATGAGAACCTTAACAGATCGTCTGGC
Source organism: Seriola aureovittata (assembly GCF_021018895.1). Classification (NCBI taxonomy): domain Eukaryota; kingdom Metazoa; phylum Chordata; class Actinopteri; order Carangiformes; family Carangidae; genus Seriola; species Seriola aureovittata. The sequence goes on from NC_079375.1 coordinate 562,031, forward strand.
CACAACGCAGAACTGAGGCAGCCATTCGTCAACAACCATGATGAATTCAAGGATGCAACCCACATCAGCAAACCTTTCGATGTTGGCCATACAGATCCAGGAGGATGTGTTGCAGATCACATAACACCCAACAGAGACGGTGGATACCTCAAAAAACCCAAAACAACACATCATCCTCACAAATCACAGTTAGAGGCTACAGCTCCGTCATACATTCCTGTGTATGCTCATCACACCCCAAGGGTGACACCTGAAACAGAACACCTGGCACGATACCTGGCTCGTCGTGACTTAGTGAGTACAAGTCTCTATCAATTCAACGACCAACCTGAAAACTATTTGTCATGGCAGTCATCATTCAACAATGTTACTAGAGGCTTGGGACTAACATCCACTGAAACGTTAGATCTGCTCATAAAGTGGCTCGGACCAGAGTCTGTCAGACACATCAAAAGGATTCGCTCTGTGCACGCTGGGAACCCAGACGTAGCACTAAAGCAGGCCTGGGACCGCCTCCAAGAGTGCTATGCTGCACCTGAGGTAATAGAGAAGTCTCTGTTCAAAAGACTGGATGAATTCCCAAGAATTTCAGCCAAAGATTACAAGAAGCTGAGGGACCTAGGCGATCTCCTCATGGAACTTCAGGCTGTGAGAGAAGAAGGTTACCTCAAAGGATTAACCTACCTGGACACCGCCAGGGGCATTGGACCCATTGTGGAGAAACTCCCATATGGGCTACAGGAGAAATGGCTTACGGCTGGCTCAAGATTTAAGGAAGAAAACGAAGGCTACTTTCCTCCATTTGATTACTTTGTTGATTTCATCTGTCACGAGGCACGACGAAGGAATGACCCCAGCTTTCTTCTTCCATGCGGCAGCAGCAGCAGCTTGAAATCAGACAAAGCAGGCTTGAGAAATTATGGAAACAAAATAGCCGTTCACAAGACAGATATCTCTTCAGGTAAAGATCCGCCTACGAACTCACCTGAGAAGAAGCCTGATGGGCCGGAGAAAAATTGTCCCATTCACCAAAAGCCTCATGCGCTGAGGAAATGCAGAGCATTCAGGGGCAAGAGCCTCGAGGAAAGAAAGAGGATTCTCAAAGAAAATGGGATTTGCTTCAAGTGCTGCACATCTGCCAGTCATCTTGCAAGGGACTGTAAGGCAACAGTGAAATGCCTAGAGTGTGATAGCGACCGACATAACACTGCCATGCATCCAGGTCCACCATCCGAAGTCTACAGAAGGTCGACACCGCCACCAGACAATGGCGGGGAGGAAGAGGAAAACAGCGGCGACAGCACAGCCATAAGTTCACAATGCACCCAGGTGTGTGGCCCAGGTCAAACAGCAAGATCCTGCTCGAAGATCTGTCTAGTTCGAGTGTATCCTCAAGGTAAACGCGAGAAGGCAGTTAATGTGTACGTGATTTTGGACGATCAAAGCACGATGAAATCAGATCATTGGTTCGATCTGATTTCTTTGAGCTGTTCGACATCAAAGGCCAACCATTCCCCTACTCACTCAGGACCTGCGCCGGACTGGTTGAGACATCGGGCAGGAAAGCAGAGGGAATTCAAGTTGAATCTCTGGATGGGCGGACTAGCCTAACGCTACCGCCGCTAATTGAGTGTAATGAGCTACTCACATTTAAGACAAACGTGCTACAGAACGGCCGTCCCTCCATCCTCGAACCCTGCAAAAGTTTCGTGAAGCTCACTGAGGGTGCGTCCGGTGGCAGGGAGCAGAAGAACAAACCCTGCAAGGTGTCACTGGAGGCCCTTGGACACAAGGTTTTCGAGGAGACGGATTCTGACAATAAACCTGCAACGTCCTTTGAGGATACAATCTTTTTGGAAATCATGGATCGAGAAATGTATAGGGACACGTCGAACAACTGGGTTGCTCCTCTCCCCTTCAGAGTTCCACGGCAACGTCTATCCACCAATCGCGAACAGGTGTCCACCCGCTTCACCTCCTTGGAGAAATCCTTGAGGAGGAAACCAAAGATGAGAGACCAGTTCCAGGAATTTATGAAGAAAATATTCGACAACAGACATGCAGAAGTGGCTCCGCCACTGGAAGAGAACGAAGAATGTTGGTACTTGCCAACTTTCGGGGTCTACCACCCAAGAAAGCCTGAGAACATCCGCGTGGTCTTTGATTCCAGCGCCAAGTACTTTGGCACGTCACTGAATGATGTTCTTCTCTCAGGCCCAGATCTCAATAACTCACTCATTGGGGTGCTGATCCGCTTTCGCAAGGAACAAGTAGCAGTGAGCGCCGACATACAGCAGATGTTCCACTGCTTCCTCGTCCACAGACACCACAGAAACTACCTGAGGTTCTTATGGTACAGAGACAATGACATGTCTAAGGACATCATCGACTATAGGATGAGAGTCCATGTTTTCGGCAATAGCCCATCCCCATCTGTGGCCATCTACGGACTAAGGAGAGCTATCCAAGAAGGTGCACACAAACATGGAGAAGACACTGTTCAGTTCGTTGAACGTCATTTTTATGTAGATGATGGACTTATATCGGTGCCTAACGAAGCCGCAGCTATCAGCCTACTACAGAGAACGCAGGCAGCTCTCAGTGAATCAAATCTGAGGCTGCACAAGTTCGCCTCAAATAGTGAAGCCGTAATACAGGCATTTGCGCCAGAAGACAGAGCAGTTCTGAGAGAGCTCGACTTCAACGGTGAAGCTACATCAGTGCAACGCAGCCTGGGACTGCTGTGGGAGACAACGACAGACACCTTCACATTCGCAGTCTCAGAACATAAGAAGGCTTTCACTCGTAGAGGAGTTCTGTCTACAGTGAACAGCATCTTTGACCCTTTGGGCATGGTTGCACCAGTGACCATTGAAGGCAAAAGTCTCCTAAGAGAAATCTGTGTTGATGCATGTGACTGGGATACACCTCTTCCAGGACAAAAGCTGAAGCAATGGGAGGTCTGGCGAGAGTCGCTACACAACTTGAGCAAGCTACACATCCCAAGAGCATATACTGCAACATCACTTTCCAAAGCTGTACATACAGAGTTATGTGTGTTCTCAGACGCATCCACAAAAGCCATTGGAGTCGTGGCATATCTCAGGACCATTCAAAGTGAGGGTCAGATTGAAGTGGGATTTATTTTAGGGAAGGCTAAGCTGGCACCACAGTCCGAACCCACCATCCCTAGGCTGGAATTATGTGCCGCAGTACTAGCTGTGGAAGTTGCAGAAATCATCCAAGATGAACTGGACACGAAGCTCAGTGCCACCAAGTTCTTCTGTGATAGCAAAGTAGTGCTTGGATACATTCATAATCAAAGCAAACGCTTCTATGTGTACGTTCACAACCGAGTTAGACGAATTCGTCAGTCCACAAGACCTGACCAATGGTTTTACGTCAACACAGAAGACAACCCGGCTGACCATGCATCCAGGTCAGTTCCTGCATCTCAACTGACACAGACAACGTGGTTCACTGGTCCAGCCTTTTTGTGTAAACCAAGTCCAACAGACAGAGAAACAAGTCGAACGTACGAACTTGTGAACCCAGAATCAGACCAGGAAATACGCCCTGAAGTGAGTAGCTTCCTGACACAGACTCAAAACAAAGGCCTTACTGCCAGACGTTTCCAGCGCTTTTCATCTATGCGCTCACTCACCAGGGCTATTGCTCTACTCATTCACATAGCCGGAGCTTACAGACACAACAACAAGTCCAGTGAGTGTAAAAGATGGCACTACTGCAAGCGCCCACGTACTGCGGGTGAGTTGTCTCAAGCCAGACACATTATCATTAGAACAGCTCAGGCCGACATCTACACAAAGGAGTTTGTAGCCCTCGAACATGGGCATGCTGTAACCAAAGACAGTTCTCTTCAGAAGCTCAGACCTGTTCTTCAAGACGATCTGATCTGTGTTGGCGGCAGATTGAAACACGCAGACTTGAGCTCGTTGGAAAAGAACCCTGTTATCTTGCCCAAGAACAGTCATGTCTCTCTGCTGTTGGTGCGACAATACCATGAAGATGTGAAGCATCAGGGCCGTCATCTCACTGAAGGGGCCCTCAGAGCAGCAGGCTTCTGGATTGTAGGCGGAAGGCGACTTATTGCTTCCGTCCTACACAAATGTGTTGTGTGCCGAAAGTTGAGACGAAGAACAGAGGTACAACTAATGGCTGACTTACCTCCAGAACGTTTACACATATGTCCACCCTTCACTTATGGTGGTGTGGACGTCTTCGGACCTTGGCAAGTTGTCTCCAGGCGTACACGAGGTGGACAGGCACAAAGCAAGAGATGGGCAATGCTTTTCTGCTGCATGAGTTCTCGGGCCGTGCATATTGAGATCATCAACTCCTTGGATACATCCAGCTGCGTTAATGCATTGAGACGTTTCTTCGCTATACGAGGACCGGCAAGGCAGATAAGGTCAGACTGTGGAACAAACTTCAGAGCTGCTGCAAAGGAACTGGGACTGAGCCAAACACAACCTGATGTCACAGTGCAAAACTTCTTGAGTCAGCAGGGGTGCTCATGGGTGTTCAATCCTCCTCACGCATCTCACATGGGGGGATCATGGGAACGCATGATAGGACTGTCAAGACGGATCCTAGATGCCATCCTGCTACAAGAGAACATCCAACTTACCCATGACGTTCTGTGCACACTCATGATGGAAGTGGCTGCAATAATAAATGCCAGACCTCTTGTCCCTGTCTCCACTGACCCGGACTCATCTCACATCTTGTCCCCTGCAATGATACTTACCCAGAAGGTTGGAGTAACAGCTCCCCAGGGAGAATTCACGGACAAGGATCTCTTCAGTAGACAATGGAGACAAGTGCAAGCCCTTGCCGACAGATTCTGGTTTCGCTGGCGTCAGGAGTTTCTTCCCACTCTTCAAGCCCGCCGGAAATGGAGAGACTCCCAACGTGATTTGAAGGAAGGAGACATTGTGCTCTTGAAAGATAACCAAGCTGCACGTAACATATGGCCTATGGCGAAGATCTCAGCTGTCTTTCCGGGGAGAGATGGCAAAGTGCGGAAGGTAGAACTCAGGACATCGGATCAAGGCTCTGTGAAGATGTTCTTGAGACCTGTATCAGAAGTTGTTCTTCTTTTGCCAAAGATTGATCTTTAAGGTTAAGAGACATTTAAAAGTTAATAGTGACCTTTAAGGTCAGACGGGGAGTGTTCTGCCTTTCAAGCATTTACGTTTCATCCTATGTATTTAATTTAGCGCACTTTTAGTTCAGGTGGACTTTTAATTTGAAATTGTAAAAACAGGAAGTAGATGGGTGTACGGCAATTTTTGACGAACGATGCAGACGTTCGTTCATTTAAAGTAGAGGCTTTTCACGTGTTGATTCCCCAGAAGAGGCATCGCTTGTATGTATAACATATCTGTTGTAATTGAATAATTCATGTTGATTTAGGCTGTAAAAACAAAGTTAAAAAGAAATAGATGCTATCGCTAACTCGTTCATGCTATTGTTAGCTTGCAGAATGCTAGCGAGTCAGTGTGATTTCTCGTCAGTCAGTTAGCTGTCAGACAGTTGTATAGCTGATGTTATGTGTATGGAAACTAGGATGTTACTAATTTAGGTATTCTGTTGTTTTTTCCTAGTTTCACTCTCTTACTCTAGACTCTGTGTCTATCACCAGTTGGATCCAGTTCAGCGTGAAGAGTGAAATAAATCATCAAAACAAGATTCAGGCATTCTTCTCGTTTATGGATTAAAGAGAGTTTAGCTGACTGTATAGTTGGAGTTGCTACACTTCGGCGAGGACAGTACAGGCTTACTTGTAACCCCTGACACACACACGCACGCACACAATCTGAATGAGTTTACTGTATTGCTGTTATCTTCTACGTTTAGTCAGTTGGATAACTTTGTTGATTACTGTGAAGCTTAAATAAACGTTGTAGTTTAAGTCTTTTAGTCCTTATTGTGCATGTTTATTGTGACCTGTGGCTGATTGAGAGACTCAGAGCTTTTACCCTTTTATAGTCAGGTGTAGTTGTGAACCCCAGGAGGTCAACTACTTTAAGTTTACATTATGCAGGTGCAAAGGATTTTTAATACAGAAATGTTGGCCTACTGAAAAGTATGTTCATGTATATGCACTCAATACTTGGTTGAGGCTCCGTTTGCATGAATTACTGCATCAATGTGACGTGGCATGGAGGCGATCAGCCTGTGGCACAGCTGAGGTGTTATGGAAGCCCAGGTTTCTTTGATAGTGGCCTTCAGCTCGTCTGCATCGTTGGGTCTGATGTCTCTCATCTTTCTCTTGACAATACCCCATGGATTCTCTACGGGGTTCAGGTCAGGGGAGTTTGCTGGCCAATCAAGAACAGTCATTAAACCAGGTATTGGTTCTTTTGGCAATGTGGGCAGGTGACAAGTCCTGCTGGAAAATGAAATCAGTATCTCCATAAAGCTTGTCAGCAAAAGGAAGCATGAGGTGCTCCAAAATTTCCTGGTAGACGGCTGCGTTGACTTTGGACTTGATAAAACACAGTGGACCAACACCAGCAGATGACATGGCTCCCCAAATCATCACTGACTGTGGACACTTCACACTGGACTTGGACTCTGTGCCTCTCAATTCTTCTTCCAGATTCTGGGACCTTGATTTCCAAATGAAATGCAAAATTTACTTTCATCTGAAAAGAGGACTTTGGACCACTGAGCAACAGTCTAGTCCTTTTTTCCTTAGCCCAGGTAAGATGCTTCTGACGTTGTCTCTGGTTCAGGAGTGGCTTGACACGAGGAATGCGACAGTTGTAGCCCATGTCCTGGATACGTCTGTGCGTGGTGGCTCTTGATGCACTGACTCCAGCCTCAGTGCACTCCTTGTGAATTTCCCCCAAATTCTTGAATGGCCTTTGCTTCACAATCCTCTCAAGGCTGCGGTTATGCTTCTGCATCTTTTTCTACCACACTCTTTCCTTCCACTCAACTTTCTATGAATATGCTTGGATACAGCATCTGTGAACAGCCAGCTTCTTTAGCAATGACCTTTTGTGGCGTACCCTCGTTGTGGAGGGTGTCAATGACTGTTTCCTGGACAACTGTGAGCAGTGAACTTCCCCATGATTGTGAAGCCTACTGAACAGCAGTCTTCCCCATGATTGTGAAGCCTACTGAACCAGACTGAGGGACCATTTAAATGCTCAGGAAATCTTTGCGGGTGTTTTGAGTTAATTAGCTGATTAGACTGTGACACCGTGAGTTTACAATATTGAACTTTTTCCACAATATTCTAATTTTCTGAGATACTGAATTTTGGGTTTTCATTAGCTGTAAGCCATAGTCATCAAAATTAAAAGAAATAAACGCTTGAAATATTTCACTCTGTGTGTAATGAATCTATATAATATACGAGTTTCACTTTTTGAATTGAATTACTGAAATAAATTAACTTTTCCATGATATTCTAATTTATTGAGATGCACCTGTAGGTCGTGAGATTGTTCCTGGTCTCTGGGTGGTGCCCTGAATTATTCATTAATATTAATACTTTTAATAATTAATAATTCCATAATTAATAGTTAAAATGTTTTTTTAGAAATAATAACAAATCATACTTAATAACCAAACATCCGACACCATTGATGTTTTTAATCAACTGTAGGTTTAGTTAAAATTCCTATTGAAACAATCAGGTCTGACTGAGTAAATGTTTGTCAAGGGAAAGAGGGCAATTTAACCATATTGACCAAATCAGTATGAATGCTATTCAATAACCATGAACAAAAGAAAAATATCTCTGCTAAAAAAAAAAGACAGCAAAATTTCACCTATACTGAAGATACTATTTTTGCAAACGAAGATGTCACTCAATCCACAAAAACTTCACATCAGCCAGGCAGACAAACAACACAGAGGGTTTTTTATTCTAGTATCTCCCATCGTTCCAATTATAAAGGGGCTGTAGGGCACAGGGTGCAGCCGTGGTGCATTACATTTACAGCTACAGCAGCTTGTGTGTGCAAGCACGGTTGCCCACACATACTTCATTTTTGTGTTATATTTGCATAAATTTGCTCGCAGCATCCATACTTTTGTCTTTACAAAGACAAAGATTTTATCATGTGCTTTGGCATTGAATGACCATACAAGTTACTGGTACAGCTGATCGGACAAACTAAATGAAGCTGCTGCTTGGGGCCCGAAAACCGGTAAATAACAAGCGCAAAGTCATTGGGCCAATTATATAACTTTATTTAAGTTTTTTGTAGTTATTTTAGATTGGGACTTTCTATTCAAACAAAACAGTATTGAACAATTTCATTTAAATACTTTCTGATAGTGAATGGATTTTCATCGTATGTGTGTGTTCACCTCCACTTAAGGGACTGTACATGTGTTCCAGTGTAATGTCAGTAGGGTGTGCTTATCCTGGACACAGCTTTGCACAGATGTGGCTTAGGATGTGACCATGGTTCATAATGCTTTTATGCTTTTGCATCAGTGATGTATGAAAATATACTGTTCTGCTGTCAATATGAGGGAAGGAGAATCAGCCACCTATTCTCCCAGTTGCTCAGAGTTTGATGAACCACTGTGAAACAATCACCAGTTTATCAAGAAATAAAAACAACGAGTCATTAAAAGGCCCAGACTACATACGTATAACAGGTAAACATTGCACATTGCTGCCCCTGTAGGATATGAAGCAAAGCAACAGGCAATGTGTGATTCTGAACTTGAATTATAGGCAAACACTGGCCGACTTCATACATGCATTTTACATCTTGCTGTTCTGCTTTCTGTCAAGCTGCACAATGAAGATGGTGCTGCTGTAGGCAAGTGAAAAATGATAACTCTACTGATAACTAGACTTAGAAAGATGTAGATTATATGCTTTTTTAAAAAAATGACACAACTTTATGTGGCACATACAAAAATCAATCCTGAAGCCAAAAAAAGTCTATACGCCATTATGTTTTAATACAGATGAATTCACCATACAGTTATTCTCGTTTTCTTGAATAAGTTTGTTTTGGGTTGTGTGTCAGGGGGCAGCAATAAGTGTAAGTAAGAAATAAGTCTGTCTGAAGCACAAATGGGATAATTTCTTATTGGTCACACTTCTTCCAAGCATGCACATGTATCATGCCAAACAAAAGCCTTCTGTGTCAAGCCCTCTTTTGAGCCACTTTGCTCATACTTTAATGCAGAAATGTGGTTGAAACTTTAAATGGGTCACACAAGACTCAAGTCTTTTTTGGTTTAAATCTGTATTTTGATAGCTGTTATGTTTTGTTTTTTTTTGTTGGAAATTACAGTTTGAATTTTATACCATTTTTTTTAATACCGTTTCAGATTTTGTAATGGTTAAAAAAATTTAAAAAATTTCCCCAAAAACTTTTTCAACCTCTTCTCAATCCCACAATTTACTTCATGGATATATCATGCATACATAGAAATACAGAGAGATTTCTTGGCTCTCAGAACCCCTCCCACCATCCCCCCATGTGCAGAGAGTGCTGGCCAAAACTCCCATAGACTGTCATGTTAAACTTAGCTCTGAAGTCAGGTACAAATATAATACAGTATTGTATTCATTGAAGCCTTGGGTCACGCATAGCGAAAAAAAAAATTGGTGATTGGACTTTGAGGAGAGGTTTTGGCTTATAAGCTGTTGCGAACAGAGGGGCACATGGTGATATGTCTGTGTATTCAGACAACCACCTTGATTATTGCAACAGCCAAAAATCTATTGTTTGGCTCCATACTGGAGAGCTGAGCTGCCAGGCTTTTAACCAGAACCAGTTGAGTTGTGGCTGCATTTTTCTTGTTCAAGCTTCTTTACACTGCTCCCAGTATGTTTCAGAATTACTTAAAGTTACTTCTCTTTCTGGTTACTCTCCCTTTCTGTTTCTATCATATGCGCCAGTATTGTAACGGGGTGGGGTAGGACCCAATTGCAGCACAACCAAACAGGTGGATAGTTGGTAATGACTTTTATTGATTCTCTCAGCAGGCAAATAGTCAGTACCCTCATCGTCAGATGGCCCCTCCGCAGGGAGATCCACGTCCACGGGAACCCTAGATGGCTGGTCAGGTGGAAGTCAGTCAGGGCCTAAGATGTGGTGAGCAGGAACCCAGGACCTCTCCTCCGGACCGTAGCCCTCCCAATCGACCAGATACTGGAGCCCCCTTCCACGACGACGGCAATGGACCAGGCACTCAGCCGAAAAAACTGGTCCCCCATTGATGAGGCGAGGAGGAGGGCAGAGGGCTCTCATGGCCCAGTGTCACTTTGGACCCGTGGAAGGTGGGATGGATGCGCATGGAGCACGGAAGCCTCAGTCTCACCGCCGTTGGACTGATGACCCTCTGGATGGGGAATGGCGCGATGAACCTGGGAGCCAGTTTCTTGGATTCCACCCGGAGGGGTAGGTCCTGGGTGGAGAGCCACACCTCCTGGACGACCTGGTAGACAGGAGCCGAATAGCGTCACAGGTTGGCCGAGGCAGTGTAGCGACTCACGGAGCGCTGGAGGGCAGTGCATGCCTGGACCCAGGTTTGGCAACAGCAGCGGATGAAGGCTTGGACAGATGGACAGGAAACCTTCTTCTCCAAGGCCGGGAAGAGCGGGGGCTGGTAGTTGTAGGCACATTGGAAGGGCGAGAGACCTGTGGCGGAGCTTTTGAGGAGTTGTGGGCATATTCCACCCATAGGAGCTGCTGCGACGGGGAAGACGTATTCCGGGAGACCATGCAGCGAAGGGTTGTCTCCATCTCATGGTTCTTCCGCTCAGTCTGCCCATTTGACTGGGGATGGAACCCGGAGAAGAGACTGGCAGTGGCTGGTGGAAGACGTGGAGCAGGACCAGCTGGGCCGTCTCCTTGGCTGACACCAGCTTGGGCAGGGGCACAAAGTGGGCCATTTTGCTGAAACGGTCGACCACCGTGAGGATGACCGTGTTGGCGTTGGAAGGAGGAAGACCCATGACAAGGTCCAAGGAGACATGTGACCATGGACAACGTGGGACTGGGAGAGGCTGAAGGAGTCCAGCTGGATCCTGATGGGAGGGTTTATGCTGGTTGCAGATGTAGCGTGGTGCAAAGTGAAGCTGCCCTCCACTACACATTTAATTTGAAGTCTTTTATTTTGTTCTGTAAAGAGCAAACATTTATTTTACCAACATCGTTCGCCACACACACACACAGTAATTTCACACTCAAGTGTGTGTTCTCGTTCTCTGAACGTGTTCGATATTCGAACACAAAAAAAAAATGATGAACATCTGCACTAACATCCAAACAATAAATCACGTCTGTTGTATCGCTATTCCAGACCATTCATCATGTACATTCAATATCAACTTTTTTTTCAAATACACAGTCAACCAATCATGTATACCAAATATTGTCAAATTAATCAAATCAACCATGTATTTATTTTGCGTTATTTATGTATTTATTTATGAACTAGACACGAGCAATCCGGACTCTTTAGACCGGCTCCTAGTTCTACTCTCCATCCTCCCACTCGCTTGCGGTAACTAAGCAACCAGTACTAACAACCGGCTAGCCGTTTTCGGTACATTACTTTCACTGACCAAGTAACGTTCATAAACAATCACACATATAACGCAACCCGGACCATAAACTACGATACAACATATTCACCCATCAATTACACAATTCTAACTCTCCCTTCTTACCTGTAAAGAACAAACATTTATTTTACCAACATCGTTCGCCACACACACACACAGTAATTTCACACTCAAGTGTGTGTTCTCGTTCTCTGAACGTGTTCACGCGAGACTTCTATTGTCCCTGAACACAGTGTAGCGAACGCGCTCGTCCTGCTGGTCGGAGTTAGACACTGCATACTGCTAGATGACACTACATTTTTCAAACAATAAACCAACCTTTCATTATCATAAAACACACAGACAATTTAACAATACTCTGAACATGAGCTGTACTAAATGGAAATTATGTTAAACGTTTAAATAATAATAATAATGTAGGTATATCAACCCACTGATGGCTCTGTATGCCACACAGACAGAGCAGGCCTTGACAAAATCACAGGTGTCCTCCTTCAGGGTTGACCACCAGAAGCATTGGAGGAGGACTTCTTGAGTTCACTGGGAACCTGGATGGCAGGAGAGTTTGGAGTTGTGAGCCCATTGCAGCACCTCTGACCTCAGGGCTTGCGGGACATACAGGCGATTTGGCAGGCAGGCGCTGGGACCAGGTTGACCCTCTGTGGTGAGCCTCACTCTCTCCTCATTACGAGATATTCGTAATGCCCTGTGGGGGTGTTGAACGCGGTCTTCCACTCATCCCCCTCTATGATGTGGATAAGATGGTAGGCGTTGCGAAGGTCGAGCTTGGTGAAAATGATGTGACCCCTGAAGCAGTTCAAAAGCTGGTGAGATAAGAGGCAGAGGGTTCCGGTTCTTTATGGTGATGTCATTCAAACCCCGGTAGTTGATGCAGGGTCTCAGAGTCTTATCTTTCTTCTCGACGAAAAAGAAGCCCGGGGCGGATGATGCCTGCAGCCAGGGAGTCATTTATGTAGGTCTCCATGGCTTTCCTTTCAGGGGCGGACAGGTAGTACAGACAGCCTTTGGGTGGTGATGTGCCAGGCAGGAGACCGATGGTGCAGTCATAGGGCCGATGCGGAGGCAGAGATGGCTTTGGCTTTGCTGAACACCTGGCGGAAGTCGTGGTATGCCGGCGGCACCCCGGAGATGTCAGGCGGGGCCCTAGAGCTGGGTGAGTGAAGAAGTGAGGAGGCTTGCTTCAGGCAGGACAGGTGACAGGAGGTGCCCCACTCTCTCTCTCCCAGTCGATGTGGGGGTTGTGCCGATGGAGCCAAGGATGACCCAGGATGAGAGGCAGGCAAGGAGAGTCCAGAATGTGAAATTGAACGGTTTCATGGTAGTTGCCGGACAGGATCATGGGAATCGGGATGGTCTGCGTGATTGTGCCCAAATGGTGGCCTTCGAGGGCCCAAGCAGGAACCTGGTGAGGTAGAGGAACCCGCTCGAGCCCCAGCTGCTGAACCAGCCCCTCGTCAATGATACAGGCATCTGCCCCAGAGTCTATTAGGGTGGCCAGAGTGTGGGAGCCATTAGGAAGCATGAGCCATGCTTGGAGCGACTGTCTTTGGTTGTGGGGAGGTTTGACGAACCTAGAAGGAGCAGGCAGGCGGGTAATCGGAGTCAGACGAAGGATCAGGAAACCAGCAGGGAAGTACTCACAAGACAACCACTGTGATGTCGGAGCTGGAGAACACCAAACAGCCACAGGGACAGGCAGATGAGAACCAGGAAGAGCACAGGCAGAACTCAGAGTTGGGGACAGAAGGCTGAGGTGTTTACCGGGGCAGAGACGAGGCAGGATGGTCAGGGACAAGCCGAGTCAATACCAGAGAAGAACGCTGGAAAGTCTCGCATGGGTACAAATAGCAATCTGGCAACGAGTGAATGAACCGGGGATGCATATATACTGGCTTGATGGGTGATGAGATGCAGCTGGGAACCCAAGGTGGAGCTGATGAGGTAGGTTTGGGAGTGTGGGAGTGAGATGGAGGCAGGGTAGGTGGAAAATTACTGAAGCCGCAGGTGAGGGCAGAGCAAGCTGTGACAAGTATGGAGTTTGAGATCTTCATGCAGGCCTTTTTAATCTGTTGTTTGCTGCCCTGTTGTAGTGTGCTGTTCCTGTCTATGTCTCCCTCTCCTGCTCTTGCTCTTTCTCTCACCATCCATAAGAATACTTGCAGGAATATCACTCCATCTGACAGTCTGAGTCTTACATTTATTTGTTTATTTTATTTTATTTATTGCTTGCACATGTTTAGATGTATTTTGCAGTATTTTGCTTGTTTGTTTGCCCATTTCTGGTTGCACCGTATGTCCCATGTTGTACATATTGCTTTTTAGTGTATATTACAGTACACACATGGTTACTACTGTAACCATGACAACAAAGCTTCATCTTTTAGATTCTAATCTTCAGTTTTTTAGCCACAGCTAAAGGACAAACAACATATTTTGTTTAACATGGGGGACTGTCTTCATTACTATCAATTAAAAACAAAGCAAACCAACAAATAAGAATATCAATAATAACAAGTTTTTTGGTTGGACAGAACTTGTAATGTAAAATCCTTATACCAGTAAACTGTGGAAGACTGCAAGCAGCAAACATTGTTCAGTCAAAGTAAAACTCTAGATGGCTCAACAACAATTTCATTAAACCCCAAATTATGCTGAACAACTGTTCAGCTTTTATTAGTGCTTAGTGCAAAAGTCTCTTGCTTCCTGCACATGGTGACAAGCATATGACCTGCTGCTTCTTGCATTGGCACTCAACGTGGATATTCTGTGCATGCTCAGGACACTGGGATGGGTGGATGGTGGTTGTGATGAACATTTTGATACTGGCTGCATACTACAGATTCATTACAACTCATGTGGGCACATGGGATTTGTTTCATAGTGTGAAAACACATTATTTAGTTGTGTCCTGGTGGAAGGCAAATAAAAAGACAGAACTTACATCTCAAATAGATCTTAACAACCCAAAAAGCCTCAGGCTACAGAACAGAGAAAGTACCTTCCTTTTTTACCTGGATCGACTTGCAACAGCTGAGCTCTTACAGTCTCTACTTCATATCTCAGTTTTGTCAATCACTAGGGTCATTCATGGCCAAATTTTCTGCTTGGATCACTCTGTAGACTGTCTAAATGAAGAAAATGTATTGTTTGTACCGGTGTATCACTGTAAGAATATGTTATAAAACCATCTTGAACACTGCTTTTCCTGCTTCTCACTGGATGCAGTCACAGTCACAGTGCATTATATTTAAATAGTAATAAATCAACCTGTTTTCATAAAACTGCTGCAGCATATAAGACAATTATTACAAGCATTCTCAGTATTGGCTTGTCAAAATCACACTCTCACTCAGGGGCCCTGCTTCTGATTCTCTATAGCAACAAACATTACTGCATCTAATAATCTGTCACTGCACACATGCTGTGTGTGCGTGTGTGTGTGGGTCTGTGTATGTGTGTCTATGTGTCTGTTTGCATGTACATCTTTACAAGTACAGTATGTCAGTATGTGTTATAGTACGGTATGGGTGTTGTTTGTGCGTACTGGGTGTGAGTGATGATGTCTGGCTGAGGGACTCTGGGTGTCGCCTCTGACAGTCCAGGCAGACTGAAGTGTAATTGTGATCAGTCCTTCAGCGTCATGCAGTGGGGCATCAGGTGAGGACAGAAGGCTTTAATAGACAGGATGATATAAGAAGTGAGTCCAACAGCTGAGGCTTCTGCCTCAGATGCTCGTGTGATCTGGACTGAGAGGTGGCAACGGCTATCATAGAGTCAGAAGGAGTAGAATGGAAATGTCTTGCTGTGTTCCAGTAAAAATGCATATTCTGCGAAGTCCTGTCATGTCAGAGTTGTCTAAACTTCTGTCTTCATGTTGATTTGTAAAATTGTTCTCATGCGAGCACTTGCTGGATAGACACATGGCTGTCTGTTCAGTTACTGTCAGTGCAGTCTGAGCAGGATTCTCCTTAGCTGTCAGGAGGCAGCAGCTTTCAAGGAATTACAATGAGAACATTGTCATTTTCTTACTCGTGTCAGGAAACATCAAGCTGCAGAAGTGCTTAGGGGAGTTTCAGTTGCAATGCTGAGACCTGCATAAGGAAAGTAATATTATGCCCTTATGCCCAGTGAAATGAACATCTCTGATTCTGAGCAGCTAAATCCAGACCTGAAGACTTTAACTCTGGTGTGTTCACCTCTCTGGTTTCATTTCATTAGACTGGGGAGAATCTCTGTCTACTTCACTCTACACCACTGTGTGATTGTGTATGGCTGATGTTAGCATGAATTTTAAAACTGAACTACTTTAATCTGTCTTAATCCATAGGTTCATCTTGATCACTGTCAAGGGAGAAGTGATCTGTATAATTATACAAGATCATTTGGTAACCATGGTAAACACATTAGTGTCAGCATGTGAGTGTCAGAATTTCCCTTGATGCATAAGAAATTATTACAATGCACTAATACACTTTTTTGTCCTTTTCTACTTGTCTGTCTTTATTTATGAAATATGAGCTCCAGTTTCAGTCTTGATTAATAATGTTCATAAAAAATGCTCATGACCACTTATTTCTTAATGTGACACCTGAGGATATAAATAAATACATACAGTTCATTAATGTTCAAAAATCTCCTTTCCTAACCACGTCTTCTTGACCTCGATGGAAAACATCATCAGGTCAGGCAAATATGTGAAGGAGAATTCATAAGGATTTAGGAAAAGAATCTGACTGCACTTAATCTCAAAAAAGAAAACAAACAGGATTGACATGTTGAAACAAGATAACATTAGATGAATACACAGGCATTACAATAATAAATAAATATAAGGAGCTGAGCAAGAGGTCAGAATAAATTATATTTAGACATAAGTATATATAGTTTCCTGGCATTGGTTCTTCAACATGCTTGTTCTTCATGACTACAATATGGATTTGAAAGAGAAGAAATCTATATTTATGGATTTGCAGCTTAGACAGTCATATAGGGATTACCATAAATTTTGCTTTGTGTCAAAAAACATATAGGTGCTCTGTTGTTTCTACATTATGTGGCGGGGTTAAACCATGATGGTGGGATGCTTTAAATATTCTGCCTTTTGTAAAGGGAGGTCCAGTGTTTCCTGTGCTAAAGGATAAGATAGTAAGCATTGAAGCTCTTTGCCTCAGAACTGGACCAACTCTTATCATGGCTGCCACTCAGTTTGGAACCTCCCTTAGCGAAAAAACCTGACCTGTTGTTTGTCACCAGAATTTGACATCACATAAATTATCCAATGAATGAGCTCACTGTCAGTCCTCTTGGTTTGTTTGGAATAACACAGACTCCTAACTAGGCATTGATTGAGATTGTTCCAGAGGTTAGGATTAAGAAAATGAAGATGTCCTGACCTGCTTCATGCATCAGCGAACAGGCTGAGCCTCCCTGGCTCCATTTCTGCATATTTTCTGCACTTGCACCACCTTTTTCAACTAAGTTGTATCATGTTTTCGATACAAATCTGAATTTAAACCTACAGCTAGGTGCTAACCAGATTGTAATTCAGTTCTGTTATTCTGACAGGTACATCTGACCGTTAAATCAATATCAATCTTTACCCATTTTTACCCATCTATGCAACAAATATGTGTTGCCAGGTTTGTGTGGATTCTGCAAAGTGTTGGTTATTATGATAAAGATTGGGATTGAGGGATACTCAACCATGATCTAGCAACTTCAAACTACATCACACATTGTTGACCAGCTGCAGCCTGGAATTGGAATTGGTGATTAGTGGTGAATCTGAAACGAAAATTAAAGTATTTATAGTTTTACGTTTTCAAATGTCACAGAATTGAAAACATCTTCACTGGACAAAATTAACATCAGTTATTAAATTTAAATTTCACTGTCTGCTAATTTATGAGGTGAAAGTGCCTCCAAATAAAGCAAATGAAGACATCAGGTCCTTTTAAAAGAAGAAGCAACAGCTGAGCTCAGCCAATAAGAAAGTTCTGTCATCAATCCAAACATTTATCCTCTTTGAAATTAGTTGGTGAAACATTTATTTAATCAAGAAATATTCAACACTTTTAATGAGTAGATGAAGAGCAGAGTTCTTACTGCATGTGGGTCATTAACACATCAACATTATTTATAAAGTAAATTATCCACAGCTTGTCCAACTGATTTTTTTGTTCATGTCAGGGAACATCTCATTCTGAAAATCCTGTCAGCAGCAGCCTGAGCAACACACACACACACACACACACACACACACACACACACACACACACACACACACACACAGGTGACCTCTGATAAGTTCAGGCTGAAAGAAAAATAATTTGAGAAGCAGTTTTTGGCTTGACCGCAACAGTGGGTCCAGCCAAATAAGCCTATAATCACACACTGACTGATAGACTGACTGACTGACTGATCTGATTATATTTTTATCATTGGTCAGATGACTACCATGTGACTGAGTTGAAGTTTCGGGCACATGCTAACAGATAGGGCCAATAAAAGGATTATCAGGGGAAGCAGAAAGAGCAGTCTACCCTTCCGTCACCACCAGACAGTGTGGAATTGGAACTGAATAGGACAGCAGATGAGAGAAAGCGAAGGAATATCTACCGGCAGTGGTGTGACGGCGGCATATACACCACAACATAATCTCATTATTAACAAGGAGAGATTACAAAGGAACAGGAGGAGAAGATCAGAAGATCAAAATTTTAAAAAGAACGATGATCAGGCAAGGAAAAGAGTTAACAACAGAGAGGCTTTCCAACAGTGGAGACTGCTTAGTTGGTCTTGGAAAGAAATTCAGCCTTGGACTTATCTGCTGGGAGTGGCCTGCACCGCAAATGATAGGTACCCAGAGAGCCCTGGTACGGAGACTGATAGGGCCCACAAAAACTTTAAAAGCTTTATTGATGTTGTTTTGACAGCCCATCATCAATCAGTCCCGATGCCCAATCCAACAATGATGGAGAGACCTCTGAGGTTGTAAAATTTCTGTTCAACAGGTTTCACACAACCAGTTGGTCAGTGTTGTTTTGTCCCATTTGCTAATATTTGGGAGAGCTAATCCAAACCGGTTAGTTAGCAAGCAGGTACTGGTGTACCTATGGACAATCATCTTACTTTCTGCTGACAAAGCAGACAAGTTTGCCAAGACGTGCTGTTGGAGTGATGTTAGGAACAGTAGCATCTCTGTCTGGAGATGGTGAGCTGGTTGGGAAACTGTCTTGTCCTCTCTAACTTTCTAGCAGCAGCTGTAGCCACAGTTGGCTGTCTCATTTTTTTTGTTTGCTTTGTATCATGGTATTGATTGACATGGGGTTTGATAGCCACAAAGTCTAACATGGTGGATGTATTTTGTATGGATGCATATGTTGGGGGTTGAGCTCTGCCTCATGAGCTGGGCATCAAATATGTTGGATTCCGTTTGTCTATCAATTTATTGGCTATCATAAATTAAGAAAATATTAATAGTAAATAATAGTTTTTTACACGGCACCTACAACAAGGCCGAGGAAGCAACGAAGGAAATGGCAGAGAAGGGGCCGGTCACGGTGCTGAAGCCACCTGAGACGCTGCTGGAGCGGATCCGGAGGCTGTCGTGGTCGGTGAGTGGCAGACGGGAACGTACACAGGCGCAAACACGCCGGGGACCAACGGTCAAAGACAAGCTCCAGAGATTCACCCAGGATCCGGAGCAGAGAGGTCAAGATACGGCCGAGTAGAAAACGATCACGCAAGTATTGTTTAAAAAGAATTCTATTAGATTTGGACGTCACTGATTTATGCTCAGACATTGCCCAGCTGTCAGAGCAGAGACTCACTCCTCACTGTGTTGTCTAATGAACGAGTGTAAGACTTTTAATGATGATGCTTCTTTCTGGGGCATATTCCCTGTGCAGGGCTTCCTTTTTTTGACTTTATTCAGTTTTCAAAGAGCCTTATTTAGGATGATTAATATGTCCACACTTGTGGATGAGATTCTGGCTGAATCCATTACAAACGAGGGCCCTCTCGCAGAGGAGAGGCTTTCCCTCTCCAGGACTTAAACACCTCACACAGGGTTTTTCTTTTAACCCCACCTTTGGAAACCCTAACGGCGATTCTCAGTTTATAAGATCTCAAAACCTCATTGGATGTTGTTCTGTTCGTGTGTTTGCTACAGTTCAAAGCAGAAATAGAGATGTCACACAAACTCCATCTAAAAACTGGAAAACAAATCTTAGTAATGGTACTGGCAAGTAATACGTTGAAAGTGGTCTCCTTCAATGTAAATGGATTACTCAATCCTATTAAGAGAGGCAAGATACTGTCCAAACTGAGGAGGGAGGGTGCTCAGGTAGCATTCCTTCAGGAAACGCATTTATCTGAAAATGAACATGCAAAGCTGAGACGAGGAGGCTTCAGACATGTATTTTATTCATCCTATAAGTCAGGACATAGAAGAGGGTCTGCCATTCTTATCTCAAATCAAGTCCAATATGAAGACATTTCAGAGAATAAAGACAAGGAAGGCCGATATGTAATGATAACGGGAAGGATCGAAGGGCTGATGGTAACTTCCTTTAGCATATATGCTCCTCCTGGGAGTGATTGGATCTTTTATAAAAAAATATTTGATATGATGTCAGCTGAAGCTCAGGGTGTGCTTATATGTGGAGGAGATATGAATATAAGATTATCAAAAATGGAATCTTTACCTCCAATTTAGGACATAGTAAACCTATGATTAATAAATGATGAAAGAAATTGGCATAGTAGACGTTTGGAGAGAGTTTAATCCAACAGGCCGTGACTACACTTACTTCTCTGCACCTCAACCTACTTATTCAAGGATTGACTATTTCTTTGCATTTAAAAGAGAACGATTGAGAATTCAGTCATGTGATATCGGAACAATTGATGTGTCTGATCACGCACCAATAGTTATGACAGTTGATATTGGTAATAACTTAAAGTCTACACTATGGAAATTGAACTCAAGTTTATTGAATAACCCCCAGGTAAAAGAAGAGTTAGAAAAGGCAATAGATACATATTTTAAAGAAAACAATAATTGTGATGTGTCTCCTCCTATTGTGTGGGATGCATTTAAAGCAGTCCTGAGGGGGAAAATAATTTCAATTTCCTCATCACTAAAAAAACATAGACAGGAGAGGTTCCATTCCCTATACACCGAACTTAAAGAATTACAAAAAGACCATCAAGCTAAACCAGGGACCAAAGAAGTATTAATTAAAATTAAACAACTGCAAAACGAGATGACATAACCACAGAAGAGGTTAAAAAGAAACTGGTATTTCTAAAACAGGGGTACTATGAGGCAGGTAGTAAGGCAATGAAATTGTTATCATACAAACTGAGGAAACAACAGGCAGACGCCACTGTTAATAAGGTAAGATGCCCTCAAACTAAGAAAATACAGCATAGATCAGAACAAATTCAACAAAGTTTTGAAAATTACTATAGGGAATTATATTCACAACCCAAACTAGATAATGAAGACGAGATGAAGAATTTTCTCGAGTCCCTAAATCTTCCCACAATCTCACAAGAACAAAATAAGGTCTTAATTGCAGATATCACTGTAATAGAAGTCAAAGCAGCAATATCAAGACTCAAACCACATAAAAGCCCAGGTTCGGACGGCTTCACAGCCGAATGGTATAAGTCTTTCAAGGAACAGTTGATTCCAAAACTGTGCCAGATATGTAATGGAGCACTTTAAAAGGGAGAGATCCCCCCCTCATGGAAGCAAGCTATAATCTCGGTAATACCAAAGGAAAGCAAAGACTCATTAGATTGTAAACAATATCGACCAATCTCAGTGTTAAATCTAGATTATAAAATTTATATGACAATATTGGCTAGGAGAGTTGAAAAAATTTTTGCCATCTCTTATCCATTTAGACCAGACTGGATTTATCCATGAGAGACAGACCCAAGACAGCGTGAGGAGGACGCTACATATTATGTGGCATATCCAGCAAAACAAAACACAAGCTATGTTAATGGGATTGGATGCAGAGAAGGCGTTTGATTCAGTAAGATGGACTTTTTTGTATAAGGTGTTAGATAAATTTGGATTTCACTCTACTCTGATAGAAGCTTTCAAGGCTGTTTATAATAACCCAACAGCAAGAATTAAAATAAATGGCAGCCTCTCAAATTCTTTTGTTTTGGAGCGTTCCTGTAGGCAGGGTTGCCCCTGTTCACCACTTCTTTTTGCCCTTTTTATAGAACCCCTCAGTCAATACATTAGGCAAAACAAGCAAATCAAGGGTATAAATATAGCAGGACAGGAACACAAAATATCCTTGTTTGCAGATGACGTGTTAATATTCTTATCCCAACCATCAACATCCCTAACAACTTTAATGGCATCATTAGATGTGTTCGGTAGATTATCAGGCTACAAAATAAATATTCAGAAAACTCAAGTTATGACCTTTAATTTTAACCTATCAGATGATTTGGTAACTAAATACAACCTGAGTAGTAACAAAAAATTAATGAGGTATCTGGGAATTAATCTTACCCAAGACATTACAAAATTATTCGAAGCCAACTATATTCCTCTCAACCTTAAAATTAAGTCTGACATCTCCAGATGGAATCACTTACCTTTTCTCAGTCTAACTTCGAGGATTGAATCAGTCAAAATGGTGATTTTGCCCCGCCTGTTGTACCTTTTCCTATCGCTACCAATTGAAATAAGTGATCGACAGTTCATTGAATGGCAGAAATTAATTTCTCGATATATCGGGATGGGTAAAAAACCAAGGGTAAAATTTAAAGTAATGCAACTATCAAAAGACAAGGGAGGAATGGCGCTGCCTAATTTAAAAGATTATTATTACGCGGCTCAGATAAGAACCCTGGGGTATCTCTGTGACTCGCAGTTCAGGGCCAGGTGGAAGGAAATAGAAGAGGGAGGCTCTGCAAGTCCACCCTTACAGGCAGTAATGTCAGACAGAAAACTTATAGACAGTCTTGCAAATAAGAATAACCCCTGGATAAAAGTAACACTAAACGCCTGGCACAAGGTAGTTAGGAAATACAACTTAAAGGGTGCAGAAAACATATTACGTTAGTGTGCTTATGACACGGATTTTATTCCAAATAGGACAGACAATAGATTTAAACTGTGGACAGAGAGGGGCCTTACGGCTTACTGTTGCTTTATACACAATGGGTCTGTGGGGGGTTTTGGCGATCTCAAAAGGGAATATGATTTAGAGAAGCAGGATTTTTTCAGATACCTCCAAGTAAGGAATCAATTAGATACAATTTTGACAGAGGACCAGGGCAGTGATATCCTGAAGGTTTTCGCTTCAATTTATAGATCTGGGAGTGGAAAGAAATGAATATCTAGACTATACAAAGGTCTCCAAAACTCCCCGAATTCGAATAGCCTGCATATTAAATGTAAATGGGAAAGGAAGGGAGATTTGGTCATAACTGGTGATGAATGGGAAAACATTTGTAAATTACAATGGAAAACCACAACTTCACACAACTGGCGAGAGTTTGGATGGAAAAACATTGTGAGATTTTTTATAACACCTGCCCAGAAGAGACACCAAGGTAATGGAACAAGTTGTTGGAGGGTGTGTGGTGCAGATGTGGCCAACCATTATCATCTATTTTGGGGTTATCCAAGACTTTCACCTTTCTGGCATGACATTCTTGATTGTCTGGAATATATGTTTCAAATGACTATACAATTTGATCTCTGCTCAATGTATTTTTGTACCACAGTAATACATATGCAATCAATAGCAGACACATATTTAATGAAGATATTATTGATTGGAGCAAAGAAAGCTATAACAAGGAAATGGCTACAACCAAACACACCGACACTGGAAGACTGGCAAGGGACTATTCACGAAATCTACATCATGGAGAGACTGACATTCGCTCTAAAATTGCAGTCGGAGAAGTTTAAGAGTTGGTAGTCAAAATGGATCAGATATATAAAGTCACGGACACCTGAACTGCTTTAAGTATCTCTATTACATGGCTTGAAGTACCAGTTTAATTTTGATGGAAAAATGAGTAAATGTGACTTTCTTTGTTCAATTGTTCCTATTTTATACATGGTAAAATGAAAGGGAGAGTAATAGCTTGGAGAATATGTTAGCACAATTGTCCAAACACATGTTTTTGTTTAGCTCTGTATGTGTGTAATGGTGCTGAAATGACTTTCTATGTTTCTCCCTGATAAAAAAAAAAAAAAAAAAAAAAAAAAAGTAATAATAGTGTGGGGGTGCGGCTGCTTTCGAGTTCTCTTAGGGGAGGCCCACTATCCCACACTTTGAAAACCCCTGCTCTACAGTGTGCACTAAGGTGTTAATCAGATGGTGTGTGGTTTTCACATTTGGTGTGTAGCCTCAGGACCCTTCACCTCAGCTGGTCATCCTCGCTGGTAAGCCTACATCGCTCCTCCTTGTGCCTGTGTTCTAGAGGCAAACTTCCTCAAAATTTAAAGGGCCATTTGGGATTGTGCAATAAAGTTTTGCTATTATTTTTAATACTGTTATATAAAGACTGTTATATTTTTACTGCGATGTGTTATTTTTATTAAGCATTATTGTAACAAAAATTTGTTTAGTTTTGGAAGCACGTCTCTGCCCGAGTGTTTCTTGAACTTGTGTGACCTTTTCCTGTGTGATATCTGTGGTTTTACCCACTACAAATTTCCTGGGGATGGAATTCCCCTTGGTGGCATTGTTGGATTCTTGTAAAATTAAACTAAATTTAACCCTCGCTGCCTCGCCACATATAGTACTAGCTGGCTTGGTTAGCAAGGTGCATCTGTAATTCACGTTAACTATGATAATAATTGGGATGAAATTATTGATGAAAAACAGGATTAAAACAAACAATTTACCTGAAAATTGGAACAACTGAATGCTGAGCAAACAAAATGTTACC
The DNA here is from genome assembly GCF_021018895.1 of Seriola aureovittata. NCBI lineage: Eukaryota > Metazoa > Chordata > Actinopteri > Carangiformes > Carangidae > Seriola > Seriola aureovittata. The sequence continues at coordinate 586,584 of NC_079375.1, forward strand.
ATGAACTTTTATAAACACAAAGATCAACATTTCCAATGCATGTTCTATTCTGATTGATTGGTAGGTTGCTGTGCGTGGTCTGTCAATCACATGGTAGCCATGCCCTAAATCTTTATCGTCTGTTTTACTCCAAATGGGCCCATAATTTACTAAATGAACAACAAATTATGCGCTGACAAGTAGCAGCAAGTCCACGTAGCTCGTAGTTATTTTGCAATATATTTGTATATATTAGTATATTTTTTTGTTGATTGTTTTTTATTCTGCGCCTTTTTTTTCTGATGATGGAAAAAATAATGTACACAAAGGAAGAACTCCTGGATTTAAAGTTTACTAGATATGGAGTTAAACATCCCATACCGGCTGAGCTGAAGAAACAGTACCATGGATTCAGAAGAGATGGAGATATGAGCCTTTTCTACCATCGATCTTCATGGGAAATGTCAACTCCCTGGCAAGAGTGATAAACTGGAGGCACTTGTGAAGAACCAGCGAGCATATCGTGAGTGTAGTCTCATGCGTTTCACAGAGACCTGGTTAAACAACAACACGCCCGACCCATGTACAGACCCAGCACCCTGATGCATTCATTGCAATATCAGGGGATTTTAACCATCTCACTCTCACCTCTCACCTCTCTGGCTTCACTCAGTATGTTGACTGTCCCACAAGGAAAAATAAGACACTTGATCTGTTGTATGCAAATGTCAAGGAGGCCTACACTGCTTCAGCTCTACCACCACTTGGCAGATCAGTTCATAATCTTGCCCCATCTTCAGCCTTCCTATAAGCCCTGTGTACTGAGGCAGGCTGCAACCACCTGCTCATTCAGGAACTGCACCCCGGAGGCCAGTGAGTGTCTAAAACACTGTTTTGAGTGCACAGATTGGAATGTACTGTTGGTGTCACAGGGAAATGATAACAGCAAGGACCCTGACCTTGATAGAATGCTTGAATGTACCACAGAATACATTAACTTCTGTATGGACACTGTAATACCAGCAAGGACTGTACACTGCTTTCCAAACAACAAACCCTGTATCACCAGTAACATCAAGACCCTCCTCAAGCAGAAAAAGGAGCCCTTCAGGGATGGAGACAGGGAGAAGTTCAGGTGTGTGCAACATTAGCTGAAGAGATTAAAGCAGGCAAAGGAGGACTACAAAAAGAAAGTAGAGAGGAAGCTGCAGCACAACAACACCAGAGAGGTGTGGAAGGGGATGAGGACCATCACTGGCTATAAAGAGAATCAGCCAGGCAACATCAGGTGATGTTGACAAGGCCAATGAGTTCAACTCTTATGGCATCTCCTCCACAACCTGACACTGCAGCTGCAACTCCCTCCACACTAAGGTCAAGTCTTCTGTCCTTTAAAGCGGAGGAGGTGAGGGCGGGAGCTCAAGAGTCTACGTCCGGGAAAGGCAACAGGCCCAGATGGTGTGTGTCCAAGGATGTTAAAGGACTGTGCAGCCCAGCTGGCTGAGCCTCTCCAGAGGATCTTTAACTTAAGTCTACAAACAGGGAGGGTTCCCGTCCTGTGGAAAACATCATGTCCTGTTCTGGTACCTAAAGTAGGGCGATTAAATACAACTCTGAGTGCAGCCACATCCAGAAATACGCGGATGACACAGCTATTGTGGCGCGTATCAGGAACGGGCAGGAAGAGGAGTACAGGGATCTGACGATGGCCTTCAGTGAATGGAGTGACAAGAACTGCCTCCTTCTGAACACCTCCAATACCAAGGAGATGGTCCTGGACTTTCGGAGGTCTAGGCCCACCCTTCAGCCAATCAACATTCAAGGGAAGGACATTGAGGTGGTGCACACTTATAAATACCTAGTTGTGTACCTGGACAGTAAACTGGACTGGTCCCTGAACATGGACATATGAATTTCCCCTAGAGGATAAATAAAGTATCTATCTATCTATCTATCTATCTATCTATCTATCTATCTATCTATCTATCTATCTATCTATCTGAAGAAAACAGGAAACTATAGTAATTGAGACCATTAACCCATTAGGACAGTGTTTGGTGAGGTAATAAATCAAGTGAGAAATATCATTCTCTCATACACTTATGTACAGTCACAGTTTTTTTTGCAACCAACAGCATTAAGGCATTAACACACTGTCTATGCTTATGACCAATGTTTATCAAAGGCAGTCAGGTTCTGATTGGTTGCAGATCAGGAAACAGATTCAGTTAAGGTTGAATTAATCAGGATTCACAAACGTTTTGTTTGACCATCTCTGTATCTCTCTTCCTTGGTTACTCTCTCTCCCTCTTACTTTATTTCTTTTTACTCTCAAACACGCTTGCATTTACATACATTCTTATTCTCTTAACGTGTCAGGCTGGTGTTGTCGGAGATAGAAAATGGCTGGCAATAAAATGGCTGTGGGACTGTCAGCGCTTTTAATGAACTGTAGTATCACATAGATCTGGGGCTTTTGCTGTCCCCTCAAGGGGAAAAAAAACCTTGTCCTTTAGTTTCATAAGAAACTTTTTAATGAGCAAGGAGCTGTGACTTTATTCTCAGGTAGACTACAAGGAGTGTTGCCCTCCCCTCTTTGAGAGTCGAGTTCCTAGGAGTAGTAAAAACAGCCAACCCATGTTAGAGCACCAGTTTCCAACAGAAATGTGTCAAAATATATATATATATATATATATATATATATATATATATATATATATATATATATATTGTGTGTGTGTATGTATATATATGTATATATAATTCATTTGCTTTGAAATAAGTATTATATTTATATATATTTTAAAGCAAATAAACTGGATTGATAGTGTGGTATATCTTAAATTCATTATTCAATTTGTGGAGATACTGTACAGCATTCAGAGCAGAACAAATTAACATGTCACTTCCACTTCTGTTCTCTTTAATGGAAAGGAAATATTGTATGAAGTCAGACTGTTTTGTTCTCTGATACAGTATTCTATTCCAAATTACCATCAACAAAATCATGAAAAATCAAATTGCTGCATGGTTTTGATGCACTTCCATTTACAATTTATAGCTATACAAAAAGTGATACTCTTGAGTAGAAGCTTAAAAAAACAGATTTTTTTCCATGCTGAAAGGAGCACAAAGTGTCACACTGTAGGCCAAGAAGAGGTCCCACATCTTGACTCCATAAATGCCAGAGGCTTGAACTATTTTAGGAATGAAGCTGTGTGTTATTTAGCATAGTTATAGCCTGGTGAGACATCAGCATACACACTTCAATCACTGTGCAGCTACTCTCTAATCCTAATCCTCGCCCCGGTGTGACGCACATACACATTTCCCAAAATACTCCTGATAATTAGTCATATGTGTCTTTGGGCAGACACATCTGAAAGTGAATCTGCTTCATCAGTGACCCTTTAACTTGTCAGTGACCCTTTAACTGCAAAACAAACATTTTTTATTTTGTGCTTTCTTTCACCTTTCTTAACAGTTCCATTGTAAAGACATGTGGCATCACAAGGTTTTAAACAGCCGTAGAGGCTAGTGGGAGATCCCTTCCAGGCCACCATGGGTTTTAGTCATGCCCACTTCCTGGTTTTAATTGTTTGGGGAAGGCTATATATTTACCCCGATGCTGCTGCTCTCTCTCTCTTTGCTGCCTCTCTGTTTGTTTTGTTGGTTTAGTTATTCTGATTTGGTTAACTGTCTGTTTAGTTGTTTCATTGTTTGCACACTGATGGCCCTGCACTGAAAAAAACGACTTTTTGGTGCAGTAAAATCTATTAGCGTAACTGTCATAATTTCTACATTGTAATTTTAAGATTCAGTGAGAACTAGAAATTTTCAAGTAAAACTATGTATTTTATTCACGTAATGAATGAATTGTGTGGGGAGAGTAAGTTTTATTATGGTTTTCCTCATATTATTTAAATGTTTAATAGTCACTGCACATAAACCTAGATATACTAAGTAAATTTTAATCTAATATTGTATAGTGTGTGTTTGAATCCCGCACATGCGTATTGCGCACCGTTCGTGTCCGCCAAATCACACACACTTGGAGGAGGACGGTTGGAGCTGTTGCACGGCTGAGTCATCTCAAGCGTAAGTTATTGTCTTTCTGTTTAAAATTTGTGATAATATCTGGGTCCGTGTGTATTTTGATAGTTTGATTCAAGCTGCGTTACTGTTCATAAGTTAATTTAATGTTAACGTAACGCCATATCTGGCCGGGGCAAGACTGACGGTAAACAGGAGAGCCGCGTTTTTTCGGGACAAAAAGCACTAACGTTATTTTTTGAAGCACTAACGTTACAACGTTTCTCAACTGGTGGTTATATTTAAGTGTTTATGACCTACTTGGAGCAGAACATGGTCGCGTCTGCAAAACTTTTGACAGTAACGTTATAGCCACAGACCGAAGGTGACTGAAGCTGCCCGCTGCGAGCGAGTGAGAGACTGACAGTCTGAGAGATAAGTCTGTAAGGACAAATAAAAACTTCCTGAAATAGGTTTTAAACACATATTTACGGACTGAATCGTCTCACACAGAGGTTATAAGAGCATCAACCTGCAGATACAAAGAGACAACGCACACGGCTAGCAGCTAACGTTAGTTAGCATGGCTAGCATAGCCATATTATGCTGTGTGTAGCCCATAAAGCACATGAATAGGATGTAACCGCGGTGTTTCTGTTTTAACGGCAGCATGCTAGGCAGGTGAGGAATGCGTTTCCAGCGTTTGTGTACTCTGAAAGATGTCTCATCAGAGTAGTGTGAGTACAGGCAGAGACGTCCTAAGGATTTTGGTACAGGCCAGCGGGGAAGTTGAGAGGGGGGACAAACGGGGTTCGGCATGGTACAGATCAACTGGGCCTAGTGTGAGTGCAGCTTAGCTTTGCTTGCTAATACTACATGCATATTTGGATGAGACCATCTCTAAATGGTAAATGGCCTACATTTGTATAGTGCTTTTCTGTTATTTGCCGAACAGTCCAACATTAGTCTCATTTAGGCAAGTTCAAAACTATGTATGCATGATATGTTATTTTCCCCTGTCGTCACTGTGTAATGTAATATTAAATTGTGGCTGAATGTTTTAGATCATTATTTTAATATCACAAATTGTCTGTTCTTTTTCAGGGTGAGCCAATACAGTGGACAGTTGAGGTCTAGGGAGGACAGATTCACAGGTCAACACTGGTGTCATCAGGGAGAAACAGTAGACCTAGGCCACGAGATGGTGCCAGGATGTGGCAGTACTGCCAAAGCTTGCACACTGCTTATGGGGCTGATTTATGCCCACCCTTCAGCCAATCAACATTCAAGGGAAGGACATTGAGGTGGTGCACACTTATAAATACCTAGTTGTGTACCTGGACAGTAAACTGGACTGGTCCCTGAACATGGACATATGAATTTCCCCTAGAGGATAAATAAAGTATCTATCTATCTATCTATCTATCTATCTGAAGAAAACAGGAAACTATAGTAATTGAGACCATTAACCCATTAGGACAGTGTTTGGTGAGGTAATAAATCAAGTGAGAAATATCATTCTCTCATACACTTATGTACAGTCACAGTTTTTTTTTGCAACCAACAGCATTAAGGCATTAACACACTGTCTATGCTTATGACCAATGTTTATCAAAGGCAGTCAGGTTCTGATTGGTTGCAGATCAGGAAACAGATTCAGTTAAGGTTGAATTAATCAGGATTCACAAACGTTTTGTTTGACCATCTCTGTGTCTCTCTTCCTTGTTTACTCTCTCTCCCTCTTACTTTATTTCTTTTTTCTCTCAAACACGCTTGCATTTACATACATTCTTATTCTCTTAACGTGTCAGGCTGGTGTTGTCGGAGATAGAAAATGGCTGGCAATAAAATGGCTGTGGGACTGTCAGCGCTTTTAATGAACTGTAGTGTCACATAGATCTGGGGCTTTTGCTGTCCCCTCAAGGGGAAAAAAGACCTTGTCCTTTAGTTTCATAAGAAACTTTTTAATGAGCAAGGAGCTGTGACTTTATTCTCAGGTAGACTACAAGGAGTGTTGCCCTCCCCTCTTTGAGAGTCGAGTTCCTAGGAGTAGTAAAAACAGCCAACCCATGTTAGAGCACCAGTTTCCAACAGAAATGTGTCAAAATATATATATATATATATATATATATATATATATATATTGTGTGTGTGTATGTATATATATGTATATATAATTCATTTGCTTTGAAATAAGTATTATATTTATATATATTTTAAAGCAAATAAACTGGATTGATAGTGTGGTATATCTTAAATTCATTATTCAATTTGTGGAGATACTGTACAGCATTCAGAGCAGAACAAATTAACATGTCACTTCCACTTCTGTTCTCTTTAATGGAAAGGAAATATTGTATGAAGTCAGACTGTTTTGTTCTCTGATACAGTATTCTATTCCAAATTACCATCAACAAAATCATGAAAAATCAAATTGCTGCATGGTTTTGATGCACTTCCATTTACAATTTATAGCTATACAAAAAGTGATACTCTTGAGTAGAAGCTTAAAAAAACAGATTTTTTTCCATGCTGAAAGGAGCACAAAGTGTCACACTGTAGGCCAAGAAGAGGTCCCACATCTTGACTCCATAAATGCCAGAGGCTTGAACTATTTTAGGAATGAAGCTGTGTGTTATTTAGCATAGTTATAGCCTGGTGAGACATCAGCATACACACTTCAATCACTGTGCAGCTACTCTCTAATCCTAATCCTCGCCCCGGTGTGACGCACATACACATTTCCCAAAATACTCCTGATAATTAGTCATATGTGTCTTTGGGCAGACACATCTGAAAGTGAATCTGCTTCATCAGTGACCCTTTAACTCGTCAGTGACCCTTTAACTGCAAAACAAACATTTTTTATTTTGTGCTTTCTTTCACCTTTCTTAACAGTTCCATTGTAAAGACATGTGGCATCACAAGGTTTTAAACAGCCGTAGAGGCTAGTGGGAGATCCCTTCCAGGCCACCATGGGTTTTAGTCATGCCCACTTCCTGGTTTTAATTGTTTGGGGAAGGCTATATATTTACCCCGATGCTGCTGCTCTCTCTCTCTTTGCTGCCTCTCTGTTTGTTTTGTTGGTTTAGTTATTCTGCTTTGGTTAACTGTCTGTTTAGTTGTTTCATTGTTTGCACACTGATGGCCCTGGTATTGGTTTGGTTATTTCCCCCAAGAATTTTTACCTTGAGTTCTAATACCTGTTCTTTTTCTGTTTCTGTATGAGTGCTGTAGGTGCGGCCGCGAGCGTGGCTGGCCAGACGGTGGAGGGTTTGGTGGTAGAGTTCCTCACCTGTACTACATCACCCCCCCCCCAAAATAGTGTGTTTGGTAAATTTTGCACTTCCTTCACTATTTATTTCCATCCCCTTTGTCAATTTGCTGTGTAAGTGTGTAGGGCACCGGAGTCTTAAAATGAAGTGCGGTCAGGAACATTGTTGGTGCATTGCTATCTTAAGGCGGCAGAAAGTGATTGACAACAACCAAAAGACTGGTTATGAAGTCACTGGTCAGTCACAATATGTGATCAACTCACCACAAGTATATTCTGATTCTGTGTGAAAAACTGTGCCATTATAATAGCAATCCACCAAGGTGCAGCATGCCTGGCTTTTAAAGGGAATGGTATGTTGTACCCAAAACATAAAGTCCTCGGGGGCACCAGCCTAAACTAATAGGCAAAATAGCCAATATTTTTTCAGTCTCAAATTATTACTAATAATCCGTAACTCTGATTAATAATTACCTTAATAACTATAACCAAATCACCATATCGACAGTAAGTTAAAGTTGAAGGATTGGAATTCTACTGAGTAGAGGTTGGCAATATTCACACTTGTGCATCATTAAACCCACCAGTAGTTATACTTAAAGACATTTATTTACAATGGAAAAGAGTAAAAACACAATGTCTAATCTAGTATATATAGTATATGGGGGGGGGGTTTGTCCGTGGGGACACAGACAAAGGCAAGATGGCCGATTTAAAATGGTGGCTGTGACCACATGATGTGTGGGGGAGGGAAGGTGTTAGTTTCTTTGTTAGCCTAGCTCATGTAATCTAAAGGTACCAGGTTAGAGGGAGAAGGTTAGCTGTTCTAGAACTCAGATGTACTACAGGTATGTGTGTGAACATACAAGTACTCGATTAACTGTTTAACTAACCACAAACAAAGCAAACATTACAGCAACAAGGCATTAATAAACATGTACATTAACAAAGTTAAGACTTCTGCTACTTAGCTGTGCTGTGCTATGCTGTGCTAGGAGAGGTTAGGCCCAGTCAGTTCACATTACCCAGTCCTTGGAACAAAACAAAGAGGTCCTTTCCAGTGTTGTTGTGAAGTCCAGTGAGTTGGGAGGCTTCCAGGTGGAGTAAAGTCCTGTCTGGATGTGTGGTTTCTGCTGTTATCTCCTTTGTTCTCCTCACAGAGTTAGCTGTTCCACGCTAATTCTGCTGTGGCTCCTGTTGATTGGAAAATCAGCCGGCTGACCTTGTGTTGTAGCCGTTGATTCTGAAGAGAACTGGGCTCACGCTCAGTAAATCCTAAGCAGGTTGCTGCTGTTGAGGAGAAGAGTGTTGCAGTCTGCTGTGAGAATGCCGGCGAGAGCTGTTGTCTCGTGTAGCAGGGCTGACCTGGGCTGGGACCTTGGTGCTCCTTGAAGAGCTGAGAGGAAAGAGAAGTTTCTCTCCTGAGCAAGCTAAAAAAAGAAGAGAGCGAAAACAAAGACGGAGATCTGGTTCTATTTCATCCTTGCCGACTGCCAGAGGCAGTGCTTTAGGTAGCAGGTTGAGTATTTAATATCAACAGTCTCACCTGTGACCCTGAGAAAGGGTATATCTTCCGGTGTCATCAGGGAATCAATTCCTTTTCATCCTCTCGCTTCGTGGGTTCAATACTGTGGTAGTGTTGACTGAAGCTAATTTTTTCAATCTTAAAATACACTCGTCACCGGGAGCCTTGCGACTACGTCGGTTGGAGCTGTGAAAGACTCACCCTCTGGGAGGCTGCAACGAGCTGTCCCTCTGTCATGAGGGAACACGGCTGTCTGCCGTTTGTGTTCTGCGGGGTATAGATGTTGGTCCTCCTGCTGTTCATATCAGCCTGTTAAGCTTACTTTCGATTGTGTACCGCCATTTGGTAAGTATTAGGGATGTCACGATACCAAAAATTTAGAAGTCGATAGCAATACCAGTGAAATTCCACGATTCTCGATACCTCGGTAAAACAAAAAACAAACAAAAAAAACACACACAATAAATTCCGTGTTCTTTCTCTTTCACTCCTTAATTGAAAAATACGAATAAAAAAAACAAAAACAAAGAACAGTGGAATGCAGCCTTCAAGAATTTAAAGCAAATAGTACTATGCTAAAATATAAACAATCAACTTTTTATTGCAGCTTTTCAGCTATAGTGCCCTGAGACAAAAAAATGTGGAGACAATAGATATAATAAAATGAAACGACTATAAACAACTACTAAGAACCGTGGCATGTAGCCTTCAAGTATTAAAGTAAACAATACTGTGCTAAAATATACAGTCATCAACTTTTTATTGCAGAGTATTTTAATACTCTGAGACATAAAAAATATGGACATATAATAGATATAATAAAACTTTTGACATTGCAAAAAAGAACAGTGGCATGTAGCCTTCAAATATTAAAGTAAACAATACTGTGCTAAAATATACAGTCATCAACTTTTTATTGCAGAATATTTTAATACTCTGAGACATAAAAAATATGGACATATAATAGATATAATAATAAAACTTTTGACAATGCAAAAAAGAACAGTGGCGTGTAGCCTTCAAGTATTTAAAGTAAACAATACTTTGCTAAAATATAAGCAGTAAACATTTTATTGTAGAGCATTTCAACTGTGGTTTCGAAAGTGCGAAGGCGCCATTTACAAACGGGCTTTTGCGGGTCTGTAATTAACCCCTCGTCAACATCCCTCAAAAGCTAAATATTTCCATACGCGACTCTTCTGGCTTTTTCTTTCAATGAGCCGAGGTGCTGCAGCTGGACCAAGTTGTGTGCCTGAACTTTTTGGCATCTTCCATTTGTTATTGTGGCTAGACTGCAGCCAATATAGTAGACGTTCCTCATCCTCCCTTTGGCAGAGGCAGAGCATGTGCTGGAGAAACTGTGCTTAAATGTGTTTCGAGTCAATCAAATGTAGCCAGTGATGCAGTAATTAATGTTCTTTTACACGTTTTTGGTAGATTACTGTCACTTTTGAGGTAAGACACTTTTGCACCATGAGATAAGTTGCTCATACATTTAATGATAGCCTGCTTGGGCGCACTGAGACTTGATACGCAAGCGGGCTTGATGGCACTCGTTCAACTGCCTCCCTCAATAGGATGTCAATCTTATGTTGCTTCTTAAGAGGTTGACTATCAATCTCGTCAAATGTCAGTGCTTTTCGGTACCTTCGATACCATGAAAAAATGGGTACCGTCCTGTTTTTTGCCACGTGGCATCGACTTGGTACCGAAGTATCGGTTTTGGTGAGAACCCTAGTAAGTATTTGCTCATGTTGAGCTGACTGATTAAGTTTAACAGGTGTTTATTGGAACCGCCACTCCTTCTGTATAATGATCTTTAAGTAACATTTTGTAGAAATTAAGCAGGAGCGCTTTCGTTTTGAGGGAGCTGCATGCATGCTAGGAGGACACTAGAAGGCACTCCCATCTTACTTCAGACGGCAGATCCTTGGCTGCTATGCAGGATGCAGCAAAGTTTGGCCTGGATCGCATGCCGGATATTGAGCCTGCCATTCCGTCCTTCATAGTGCCCCATGATGAGGCTCTGAGACCGGGTGCCAGGTGTCCTTGACCCCAGTGTCGGGTCACTGATGATCTGTTGCGCAGGAGTTATGATGCAGCGGCTCACATCGGGCGGATCGGCAACTCCCTCTCTCACCTCATGCTCCCCCTTTCAGCTTCCCTGCAGGAAGCGGAGGTAGACGTTTCTATTTCTAGCCACAGTGATGCTTCATTGCAGGCTTTCGCCTTTATGTCGGGGTGAGGACCCAGTGTATTGCACTGTACCTATCATTTTGGAGTTTCTGCAGTCCCTCCTAGATGAGGGCCGTTCTACCTCTACATTGAGGGTATATGTGGCTGCTATTTCATGCCGGCACGCTCGGGTCGACAATGATACTGTGGGGAGCCACAGTCTAGTGTCCCTTTTCTTAAGAGACTGGGAGGGTGTGTCCCCCAAGTGCTCCAAGATCGCCAGTCTGGGACCTGCCCCTGGTGTTGGATTCTCCATGCTCACCTCCTTTTGAGCCATTGGCACGGGCAGAGGTGAAGAGGGTGTACGTTAAGATGGCATTCCTCCTTGCCATTTCTGCAGCCAAGCATGTCAGTGACCTACGCGCTCTGTCAGTGAGTGAATCATGTCTGAGGTGGAACTCAGACGGCTCGGGTGTGACGTTATGGCCAAATGTGGCATTTCTCCCTAAGGTGCTGTCATGCCTACACCTCAACCGGCCTATACAATTGGCACAGTTTGATCCCCTATCGGTGGAAGGGGAATACAAGGTTGCTATGCCCAGTAAGGGCCCTTAGAGCCTATGTTGGCACTATTGCAAGTGTACAGCAGTCTGAGCAGGTTTTGTTTGTTATGATGCCCCAGACGGGGTTGCACTCTTTCCAAGCAGCAACTGTCCCATTGCACTGTACCCATTGTGGCACTGTTGCCACAGCAGAAAGTGGTCCCTGTTTCTCACAGGTGCATGTACCACCTGAATCCATTAAAAGCAGTCACCTGAGCACTCAGCTTTGAGATTCAAACATTTGCAATTATTCAATCAATAATGAACATTCTCCTGGAGAAAAACGGCATGGTGCTCCAGGAACACTGATAATGAATTATCCTGTCATGCATGTATCAAACCAAAAAGGTGTGTGTGTGTGTGTGTGTGTGTGTGTGTGTGTGTGTGTGTGTGTCTCTCTCTCAACACCCTGCATTAGTACTAACATGAGAGGGGATACTAGGAGGGACACAACTTGATTGATGATTTCAGTGATTTTAACAGGAGCTTCAGAGTGATGCTCCTGCATTCATTCATATAAACATGTTCTGACAGTTTGACTTTGTGTTCTCTTTTTTTTATTGTTTTGTTAGGGGTGCCAACCAGGTCTCTCTCCTAGTATTTAAGATTGGTAAGTCAAGTTTGGTTTCATTTGTAGTTTAAAAACATTTCTTTTAAATCAAACCTCAGGAATGCACACCAAACAAAATGTACACCTGACACATTGAATTACAACCCAACAAGAACAACACAAACACAAAATCTCAATGCAAAACCATTCATATTTTTAGAGACTTTCACAATGGAAAAGAATGGAATGGAAAGAAAAAGGAAAATTAAGTTCAGTTCAGTTCATGAATCTAAGCAAAATTCTGTTCATAAATAGTAACCAACCAAAACAAACAAAAAAACCCCAGACCAGTCCAGTCAGGCTCATAATCCAATCCAGATTTTTCCTGCTGAGTTGTGGGTGAATGACCGGCTTCCATAAACAGCTGAGCAGAGTGGATATGGAGCGATCCAGGAGAATGAAGATGATTGTTGATCGGAAGACTGCTGTTGGTGACGGATGAACGAATTGGTAAGTAGACTGTGAAAATGGGTGTTTCTGGGGGTGTATACGTGTGGTAAAATCCAGTGTTGCAAGCCTGGTTGCCTTAACATAGGAAGGTTTTTTCTTTTTTACAAATTGACTTTATTTGATAATATATATTTTTCTTTTTACAAATACTATCTTCCTCTATTCCTGAAGCAGGAAATCCAGGGAAATCTTCCTCATCGCTTTCCTCTTCAAAGATTTCAAGGATTCGTTGACACTGTTTTCTGTCCATCTCCTCAGCTGTGGAATAGCATGGCTTTAGTTGGGCCACATTAACAACACAAAGGTCTTCTCCAGCCTCTTCCAGGACCACCTCAAAGTTTAGAGGACCAACCTTCCTGGTGACACAATATGGACCTTTCCATCGTGCTGCAACTTTGGCCGAAAAGGATTTATCAGCTTTTGAGTAAGGGTGAGTACGCATCCAAACACGGTCCTTGTCTGAAAAATTCCCGTCTCTTCTCCCTTTGTCATAGTTCTGTTTTTGTCTTCGTCTTGCTTTTTCCAGGTTGTCGCTTACAAGTTTCTTGAACTCCACTATCTGGTTAGCTGTAGAGTATGCAGGTGTGTCAGGATTACATAGCTATGGGCTTAGCTCAGCATCCAAGGGACCTTTCAGAAGATGGCAGAGCTCTGCAGGTGTAACTCCTGTGGAGTCATGCATTGTTGAGTTCAATGCAAAATGAAATTGAGGTAAGTATTTGTCTCAGCTTTTGTATTTTTCCTCCACATATGAAGCAATCATGGCTTTCGCATTACAGTTAATCCTCTCTGTCAGATTTGTTTGAGGATGGTAGGGTGAGGTCCTTTTTCTCCTTGAGGTTCCACCACCTGCAGGTTTCCTCAAAGACTGACGACACAAACTCGGAACCTTGGTCTGAGAGGATGAAAGTTGGCACACCCCAGCGAATCAGAATCTCCCTTGTTAGAATCTGGGATAGTGTCTCTGCTGTTGCTTTGTGAAGGGGAAACATTTCAACCCATCTTGTGTAATAGTCCATAAAGACAATGAGGTAGAGGTTGCCGTTGGAGCTTTGAGTAAAGGGTCCCATGAAATCAACTCCTAGCATCTCCCAAGTTCCATGTACCACAGTTTGTTGAAGTTTCCCAGTTTGTAGAGCTGGCAAACTTGGCAACATCGTACATATTCTCTCACATCCATGCTCATCTTAGGCAAATACACAGGGTTTGCAACCTTTTGTGTTTTGTATCTCCCAAGATGGGCGGATAAAGGATCATCATGATAATGGTGGGTAAGCTGTTGGCAGATTGAAGAAGGAATGTATACCTGGTAAATGGTTTAGTGAGGTAATTACACCACTCTGCATACTTTGTCCTCCATAACAGTGAACTTGGTAGTAGGATTTTCACTTCTCCTGTTTCCATGATTTTATCATACAGGGACTGGATAACACAATCCTCCTGCTGGGCATTCCAAATGTCCTCATCTGTAACTTGGAGATTTTTAGAGGTGTCCCTCTTGGAGCGTAGCACAGCAGCACAACTAGCAGGTTGGTGTTGATGGTCATCCCCAGGGGCTCTTGGCAGAGCATCTGGCACTGTATTGTACTTCCCTTTGTAGTATTCTACTGTAAAGGAGAACTCTTTGAGCCATAGTGTCCATCGGATCAGTCGAGTGCTGGGTTTTTGGGTTTTAAAACCCAGATGAGATGAATGGTCCATCACCACTGTAAAGTGTCTTCCTTCCAAGTAATACCTCCATTTCTCCAGGGCCCAGACAACAGCGACATTCTTGCTCTGTTGTTGAGTAATTCCGCTCTGCCTGATTTAGAGCACAGCTGGCGAAGGCAAGGACCTTCTCTGCTCCCAGCCCAGTCTGTGGAGCCAAAACGGCCCCCAAGCCGACGTCACTGGCATTGTTGTAAACGATGAAAGGGAGGTTAAAGTCAGGATGACCCAGGATAGGTGGAGAAACCAGGTGTTGTTTCAGGGCCTCAAAGGCTGCCTGACATGGGGAAGTCCAAATTAACTTGGCTCCTTTCCATTTAAGGGTGTTCAGTGGTTAAGTCAGCTGAGAGAAAAGGGGTACTAAACCATTGTACCATCCAGCCATCCCAAGAAACCTTTGAAGTTCTCTGATGTTCTGAGGGACAGGGAAGTTTTGTACCACCTTGTCTTCTCAGCGTCGACTTCTACTCCAGCAGAGGAAACAACATGACCCAAAAACTTCAGTGCGGTTCGGAAGAACTGGCTCTTTTTCATGTTCATGATAAGGTTAGCTTCTCGTACCTTGTTAAAAACTTCTTGTATGTCATAGCTGTGCTGTTCAAATGTATCAGAATAGATGATGATGTCATCCAAATACACAAGACAGGTTTTTCCCCATAGGTCCCCAAAGACTAGCTCCATCAGCCGTTGGAAGGTAGCTGGGGCATTCTTAAGTCAAAACGGCATTACCTTGAACTGGTACAGGCCAAAGGAACAGATGAAGGCAGTTTTTTCTCGGCTGTCTTTATTTATTTGGACTTGCCAGTAACCACTATTGAGGTACAAGGTAGTGAACACCACAGCTCCATCCAATGATTCCAGTATTTCTTGGATGTTTGGTAAGGGATAGGCATCAGTGTGAGTGGCTGCATTCACTTTCCGGTAATCCATGCAGAACCTTGGTTTTGTATCATGTTTTTTAGGCATCAAGACAATTAGAGCAGCATACGGAGAGGTAGATGGTGCTATGATGTCTTTTTCCAACATTTCCTCCACATGCTCTTTGATTACCTGAAGCTTGGATGGTGACACACGATAGGGCTTCTGTTTGATGTGCACTTTGTGGGTGAGGAAAATTTTGTGTGTGAGTAAACCTGTACATCCCAGTGTTGCTGTGCTGACATCTAAGTTTTCCTGTAGTTGACATAACAACTGATGTTTCCCAAAATCAGGTCCAAGTCAGCTTTTGTTGGTGGCAGCCTGTAGGAGGACATGGCATGGTGGCAGAGGAAACAGGTCCACAGGAGATACAGCAGAGAAGAAGGCAAGCTGAGGTGGAAGGCCAGCATTTAGCCTCTCCGCAGATTCTCTCAAGAACTGATACTGCCGCTTCTTGTTGGACTTAAACCAGTAAGAGTTTTCAGAGACATCAAGCTGCAGGTCTGAAAAGAAGATGAAGTCGAGTCCCACCACTGCAGGGAAAGCAAGACTACGAGCAGGCAAGATGACACAAGGTAATGTCACTTGTTGGGAGTGTAATTTGAGGTTCATTCCACTCCATCCTAAAGGTTGTCTTCCCTCTCCATCGGCTAGGTACAAAGGTCCCCTTGTCCAAGGCTTCAGCACATCCTGCTGTCCTTTCACTCCTGTCCACACATTTTCATTTATCAGAGTATAAGATGAACCAGTGTCAAGAGTGGTTCCCTTCCATGGACCACTATTCAGTGGTACCATCAACTGGCAGGGAAGCAGGCTTTCAAGTGGTAATAAAGAGGAGTTTACAGAGGTGGTTGCTCCCAGGTAACTTCAGTGAGTGAGGGAACCAAGTGCAGCGTGACCTTCTTGAACATGGGAGGTTTTAGCAGCTTGCTGCTGTGAGGGTCTAGGACATGGGTATTCAATTAAAAGTCACCGAGGTCCAGTTACTAAAATTTCCTCCAAGTAAAAGGTCCGAACATTTTCATTTCAACACACTTTTTCATATGGTTTCAATAATATTTATTGTCAATGTATATAGTAAACTATCTCTTTTACCATAAATACATTAAAATAAATAAATACATTTTAGGCCTTTTTTTTTTTTTTTACATACATCTTAAAACAAAAACCTCAGAATAAAATAAATAAAACAGAACCTATTAACCATTTTTTCTCTTAAATTAAAGAGGAACCAGCCTAAAGAAACACACTTCAAGTAAAAAAAAAGTAGCCTAAACATCTTCAGGAAATAATAAATAAAAAGTGTCTCTGTTAGGCAAAAAACAAGAGCAAACAGAGCATTGACTACATTTTTCTTAAATCAAAGAGGTCCCAGCCTAAAAACCTGACAGGTCAACATCTTAAGAAAACAATAAATAAGAAATTGCTCTTTTAGGGAAAAAAATGAGAACAGAGCTTGGCCACCACCTTTCTCTTTTGATTATTCTTTTTCTCTTAATGAGAAAAATGGGCATGTGAATGCCCTGCCAGTGATTTAAATCTGGGTTGGAATGGAGTCAGGGCCATCCTCATGCAGACATGTAAGTGGCTATTGGTCAGCCTAGAACGGTACTTGTTTTTGATGATGTTCATGGTGGAAAAGGCTGACTCACAGCTGTAAGTGGATCCAAACATGGTCAAGGTGTGCAGTGCTACTTTAGTTAGACCGGGGAACACACTCTCAGACACAGTCTGCAGCCAGAAGGTAGCAGGGTCAGTTGCCTCAAAATGCTCTTTTAATGCAGCATTTCCTTGCAGATCAATGAGCTCAAGCTGTAGAGATCCTGCATGTGCCCACTTGAACACCTGTGTCACCTCCTTTGAAAATCCTCTGACCTCTCTGATGAGGAAAGGATTCTGGATCGGCAGGAGGAGCTGTGGCCCAAGGCAGAAACTGAAGTTTTCAATCAGCTTGCTGAGGAAGTCAACATAGGGAGAAACATCTTTCTCACCCTGCATCTGTTCCTGCAGTTTTGGGAAGTGTTCACACTCTGCACCAATATCTTCTTTGAAAATGTCCAGCTTCCTCTGGAAAGAGCGAACAGCTGTCATCAAATCAGCAACTGAATTATTCTGGCCCTGCAGCTTTAAATTGAGCTCATTAAGATGTGATGTAATGTCAACCAAAAAAGCAACCATATCCATCTTGTGCTCATCTTGCAGAAACAGTGAAAACTGTGTGGCTCTCTGGCTCTTGACCTGCTTTAAGAAAGCTTCTATTTCTTTTCGAATAGACCAGAAACGTCCCAGTGCATTGCCCTTACTCAGCCACCTTACATTGTTTTGCAGTAGCAGGTCATTGGCATTTGCCTCAACATCTTCCAGGAATTCTCTCAGGAGGCGATGCTGAAGGGATGAGGATGCTCTCCTCCTTCTCAAGGAAGTTGATGAGTTTCATCACTGTCTTCATTACTTCAGCAAAATGTTCTGATAGAGTGGCACACAGAACAGTCTGATGGATGAGACAGTGGTAAGCAATAAGATCTGGGTTGTCCTCTTTCATCCGGGACACAGCCCCCTGCTCTTTTCCCACCATGGCAGGAGCACCATCCGTGGTGACAGAGACAACCTGCTTCAGATCTATGCACCTCTTTGTCAGCATCTCTTTTATTGCTGCATATATGTCCTCTCCTTTTGTATGTGTTTCAAGTGGTGTTACACCCAGCAAGTCCTCACAGAGCTCCTTCTTATCTTTGTGAAAAAATCTCACATACACCAAAAGCTGGGCATTATCAGTAACTATATCTGTAGATTCGTCAATGGCCAAAGAAATGCATGGTGCACTCTGAATGGCTGCATCAAGCTGTGCCAGTACATCATCGGCTAATATTTCTGATTTTCTGGTTGCTGTTGAAGCTGACATCGGGATTTGTTTGAATTTTTCACACATCTCGTCTTTTTGTTTCCCCTCAAATAATGTCTCAGCAACAGCATTTAAGCATTCCTTCACAACTGTCCCATCACTAAATGTTTTTTTGTGTTGCCCCAAAATCCACAATACTTTTAGTGAACATTCGTTTGCACGTTGCTGGGCTGTAAATGTATGCGTGATGAGTCGGGTAGACCTGTCATACTGCGCTTGCAGTTCGGTTATTTTGCGTGCCCTCAGCTCGGACTTCAGGGGAAAACTTTGCTCAAAAGAGCAGTGCTTTGTTTCGTAGTGCCGCTTCACGTTGCCACTTTTAATTAATGCGACGTTTTCGGAGCATATGAGGCAGACTGGTTTTGAACTGCCTGCTGGAAGAATGAACATAAACTTCTACATCCATTCATCTTTAAAACAACGGTTTTCCGCATCGAACTTCCTTCTTTTGGAGCAAGCCATGTCTCTTCCTCACTGCTCTGGTGCGCCGGCCGCGCAGGGTAAACAAAGGATTTGATTGGCTAAACTGAGTGAAGCTATTGCCGTATTAACTCGAGTAGCAGCGCCCGCCGTCTATAGTTGCGACCGTCAGAAAAAAATGCTCCATGAAAATTGTCTATTCTCGTAAATTTATCAGAGATTGGTCACGGCTCACGGGTCCGGACAGAACCATCACTCGGTCTGGGTCCGGACCGAGGTCCACTATTTGGTGATGCCTGGTCTAGGAGAAGAAGCTCTCTTAGAGTGTCCCTGTGAGCAGGAAGCTCACAGTGACACCAGCAGCACCAACAGTACACTTGGGGGAATTGGTTATGGCTAGGTGGGGTTGGTCGTACAGGGGTTTCTCTGCTAGGAGACAGAGCAGCAGATTCAGAGGCAGCAGGCTTGGATGTTTTCCCTAGTAAATTCTTTCTCTGTTCATACTGCAGCTGGTTCTCCTGGTCCTTTTCCAGTTGCTGACCAAGGCGGATTAGTCCATCGACAGAGGTAACAGTTGGGGGTAAATGTTTTTCAAAATCAACTTTATTATCTCTTCTTCTTCAATATTTGCTTTCCAGAGCTTGCATAGTGACTGGTACATGTAGGCAAAGTCTCTGACGCTTTCACCCTCTCGCTGAACTCTATTGCTCACCCTCTCTGCCAGTTCATCTTTGTAGTCCTTTGACAGGAAGGCAGTATGGAACTGGTCATGGAACTCCTTCCAAGTATGGATTTCATGGTGGCCCACATCCCACCAATCTCTTGCAGTCCTGTCCAGCACATTACCCAGGGTGGCAATGAGCTCTTCATCTGTGAGTGGATTTAGAACCAGGAAGTCCTCACACCTTTCCAGGTATTGGAGTGGGTCAGTTGTATCATTTAGTCTCCCGAATGTTGGAAATTGAAGTTTAACAGGACTCTTTACCATGAACCTGCTTTTTAATTTTCTGAAGCTGCTGTTGAATCCCTGAGCCAGAAGCATTTTCCTTTAAGGCAGAAATTGCAGGCTGAGGTCCTCCATTGTCATTGCTGTTGTCTGTGTTAACAACATTTTAAGGAGTTAAGGGACTTAAGGGTAAGGTCCATGTCCAACAGAGAGTATGTTGTGGGAGGTAACTCCTGGGAAGGCACTGGATGTGATGGGGGAGTTAGCAGCTGTTTTGTTTTCCTTTGTTCCTTTGTTCCAGAAATAAAGACATTTTTATCTTCATAACTGGCGTGGGTTTAGTTATTTATTTTGTCATTCGATGATATTTTATTTCATTTAGGTCCCATCTGGGGTGCCACTTTTTATGTGACAATTTGACTTTGTGTTCTCTTTTTTTTTATTTATTGTTTTGTTAGGGGCGCCAGCCAGGACTCTCTCCTGGCATTTAGGATCGGTCAGTCAAGTTTGATTTTGTTTGTAGTTTAAAAAAAAAAAAAATGACATCAAACGTCACAAAGATGCATATCAATCAAAATGTACACCCAGCACATTGAATGACCATACTCAACCCAGCAATCTTAGTGCAAAACCAAAATATTCATATTTTTAGAGACTTTCACAAAATACCCAAAACCTCACAGTTCGTAAGTCTATCAAACAAAAAACAATCCAACTCAAAATTCCACTACAGATTTTCCTTCACACTTTTTAGTCAAGATAAATCTTCTCAAAGGAAAGAAAAAGGAAAATTAAGTTCAGTTCTGTTCATGAATGTAAGCAAAATTCAGTTCAAAAATAGTAGTAATATTTTTTTTTTTTTTAACTTACAGAGTCAGTCAGTCAGTGAGTCCAGTCCAGTCAGTCTCATAATCCAGTCTGGGTTTTTCCTGCTGGGTTGTGGGTGAATGACCAGCTTCCGTAAACAGCTAAGCAGTGGATATGGAGCGATCTGGGAGAATGAAGATGATTGTTGATCAGAGGAAGGCTGTTGGTGATGGATGAATAAACAGTTTGTAAGGGATTGCGTATTTACCGCACAAATGAGCGTGCTGCTCCATGTACACTCCTCCTGTTCTCCTGCTCTCCTCAAAAACAACTGAATGACATAAAACTGAAGGGAGTTGAATTGTGGTGCGAACCGGGAACGACTCATTGAGTAGACTGTGAAAATGGGTGTTTCTGGGGGTGTATACGGGTGGTGAAATCCAGGGATGCAAGCCTGGTTGTCACAATGTAGCAAAACCTTTGGACTCCAGGAGCAGAAGTGATCCAAAACCCCACTATAGAACCAGGGTATATTGCTGGTGATGGATGACCTTAGTGTCTCAGAATGGTGTTATTCCACCATGAGCCTCCAGAACAGCCTCAATGCTTCTTGTCATCGGTTCTCCACATGTGTGGTTCTCCACGGGACAATGGTGCAGGGCACTGTCCATCACATTGGTTCAAAATCTCCCACTGATGTTCAGTTTGGTGGAAATCTGGTGCCTGTGAAAGCCATGGCATATGATTCATTTTCATACTGATCAAATTAATATTTTATATCTTTTATATTTTACCATTTTTCCGCTATTTCCTTTTATTTGTCACCCATCTGAAACAGGATGTCAAGGTTCAGAAAACTGTTGTCATAGTAGCTGAGAGAAAAATATTTAGCAGTGTTTAACTAGTGTTCTGGCCTCTAGTTTCCTGAAATAAGGTGCAGACACAAACGCCAGCAAAATCTCAAGAACAAGCAGAACAAGCTATTTATTTGATATTTTGGTGACCACACGTTCTGGCACTAGCCACACACAGCTGGGTGCAAATTGGGAAAGAGACTGGAGCTGACTGCATTATGAGTGGGATAAATACATTATGCACAGGTGGAGTTGGGGCCAATCAAATCAACAACTGAGAGCAACACAGAGTTGCCATGACACAGGGAAAAGATTACCAATGTACTACATTCAGTCTTTCTCTTCGCTGAATTTCTGAGAACTTCTACTCAAAGCAGGAAGTGATTCAGTTACTGTATGTCAGAATAATTTTTTGGTTGTTTATTCATTCTTGCTTTATCTATATTATTACTGTATCTAATTTGATAATGCATTTATGGATAGCTGCTCTCACACACCCATGACTGGACTATTGTGAGGAAAATTGCCTTGTATCAGCAAAAAGACACAAATGCAAGTGCAATTAAATGCAAAGTACTTTTGGTGACAGGAAAGTCCAAATAGGCGCAGATACAAAAAAGACTTGTGCCAAAGGAAAAATGCATAAAAATGTAATTTGCCCTTGTGGAGACGATGGGCCCCGTTGCTGCGGTCCAGCCAGTAAGACTTTGGAGATCCATGCTGAGCAGAGTGCTGATAATGTAATGATTCTGATGAGTGACCTGAACAGTCAGTTGGACATTAGAGTGCAAGTTCAAAGCTAAAGTACACATGTTAACTTTCTCACTGTGTCATCACAGAGCTTATGTTGTGGAACTAACCCTTTCATTGAAGAAAGAGGTTTGCTGCTTTTGTATAATTGAGACTAGGTGATGAAAAGTGGTTTGGACATGAGGGCTGAGAAAACTCTTTTAAACAGTCTTCAACATACAGGTTAAAGCAGTGTCCTGTGTCCACATGCATCACATCCACACCTGCAACACCATGCCAATCAAACAATGTCAATATCCCATCTACTGTAGACAGCACCAGTGCATGTCAGTGAGCCCAGCGATAACAATATCCAATATCACTGATAAAATAGAAAGGAATAATGTTACCTAAGCTAACAATAACATATCAACCTTAGCTTTAGACATTAAGCTAAACTGCCTTGTTGTTTCGATGCTGCTCATTCTAAGCATAAGGTTTAAAACCAGGCTTCACTCTCCAGTGCCATAAACCCAATAAACTGTTTGTCATGTTCACAGAGTTTGAGTGCATTACCTTAATTGATTTATTGGGATTCATGCATGGATGACTGATTAAGAACAGTAGGTTAAATTGATAGATTCACTGAGTTAGTTGGTACTAACAAACAGGTAGTATTCACAGAATTCACTCCATTTCATCTACAGTTATTAGCAAACTCAAACAATGGCAGTACTCCCCTCCTCGTGGTTGTCCCCTCAGCAGAGGGTGTATTCATTCTTCATGTTCTATTTTTGTATGTTGTTGGTTTGATGTAAATATTATTATTTCATATAAATAAATGAAACTGACTCAGGGAAGTATGGGAACACTGCATGAGCTCAGCTGTCATTTGGCATCATCAGTAAGCAGCTGGGTGTCATACAGTTTGAATAAGGTCTGAGATGAGCGCAATGTTCTTGGGGGTACATAGTTAATCAGGGAATTAGCGATGTAGCTTTGTCCTCACCCATTTGTACAGGAGGAGGAGGAGGAGGAGCTTAAAATCAGTTCTAAATCTAGTTTTGAATGAGCTGAAGTCTCAGTGCACCACAGGAATTAGAATCAGTTTTTCACCATTCTTTTCTATTTATAAATGGCTGGACTTCACCACCTTGTTGATGTGAGACCTGAAGCTTAGATCTTGTAACATCAGATTTAATCCAGGAGGTTCATTTGCCAAATCGTTAAACAGCACTCTCTTTGTTTTGGGGCCAACTTTTTTTCAGTTCAATTACAGTTCTGTCCTTTAACTTTCAGGAAATATACATTGTGCTGTAACGAGGTCATTAGTGGCAGCATGTAGTGAGAATAATAATGGACAGGCGGCTATATCTGTGTGTGTGTGTGTGTGTGTGTGTGTGTGGGTGTGTGTGTGTGTGTGTGTGTGTGCGTGCGCGTGACAGTGACAGTGACCATTTTATTGTTATTTTATTGTTTATTGTTTTGGTGTGCTTGTGCCTGGAAACAGATACTGTATGTAGTAAAACTATCATGACCTCTTATTACTGTTCCTCTGTTCATGAACTCATTGTCTGCAGCTACGCCATGTGTTCTCCATCCTCTCTGACTCTCTGACCTGAATCAAGTCTAACAAGAAGGTCAGATGTGTGTGGAGGTCCCATGATAGTAAAGTCAGGACATTTAGTGGGAAACACGCTGCCTGTATTATGTGAGCGCGGCAGCAGACGTCGCTGAATAGCCAAGCAGAAGCATTTTGTGTGTGTTCACACCAGCTATGTCCGGCTACTGGAATGTTGGATTTCTTTTCATTACAAATTCATTTCTGATTTATTTTTCACAGAAGAAAATGTCACCTTGTCCACATGCAGCTGCTAAAATGATTTAAAAATATATTTGTTTTTTCATATCTCATATTCAGATTCAAACAAGACTTCTACTGGGAGATGGGCGACAGGCCAAATCCCTAGATTATGAGCCACAGCCACGAGGCAAGAGACACACGTCTCACACAGCCAGTGAGTCCACTCTAACCCTTTTACATGTGCATTGAAATGAAAATCAACATGTTCTACAGCCACCACACTCGCACCACTCTTCCAGTGTCTTCCTGGCCTCAGGACCCAACAATGTGAAACAATACCCTGCTGTTTGCCAGGTTTAAGTCTCACATAACTGGCACGAAGAAACTTTCACTTGCCATTTCTTAACCTCACACCTTATCATACGCAGGTGAGGCTTTTTTATTCTTGATAAGCAGAGTGATTAAGTGACCTGCCACCCAATTGTCCTTAATTGCTTATTTTTCAGGCTTTGGTGGTGATCTGAGTGCCAGCTCAATGTTCGGAGAAGGTAAACAAAGGTTGACACTGTATCATTATGACATGATATACTGTATGTCAGAAAGAATGGGGATCATATTGTTCTGGCTGTGGGCTGAAAATACTGTGTGCCAGGGTTGAAATCTGCAGCTCAACACAGCAAAGCAATATTCAGACCTCTAGCATTGCACTGTGTTCATACTGTGACACATGAAAAGTTATCATGAAATCAGCATAACTATTTAATGGAACCAGTGTGTGAAATGCCCTCAGACGATGGTCTTATGACACGCAGTCTCTCTAGAACAGTTGAGGCCTTAACTATGACGATTACTTTGACAACAACATTGCACAATTAAATATCCAGTATGCCAACAATGACAAAATCATTGTTTCTATAAAACAAGTTCAAAATTGCAAAGTTACAATGTTTAAGTGTAATACAAGGGAAGATGTGTGTTGATGGGGTTTTCTTTTTTTCTTTTGTAATTTATTTTTCCATGGGAACCAGAGGAGCTTACTGTGAGTTTGTTTATTTATTGAACTAAAAGGTTTTGCAAATGGATGTAAGGCGTGTTCATTAGCCTTTAAACACAAACGTGAGCACTTGACATTTGTTACATGTTTGAATCTATCTATCAATCTTGGTTTTATTTCTTCTAGTTGTATGACATCCACATCTACACACACTGTCCCAGAAAAACAAAACAAAACCCACATCAGTGGTCTGAGCTGTTTTTTGAAATGAGTCCTCTTCACAGTGCCTGGACACGCCCCGTCTTTCCTCCACAGTCTTTAGAGACTTGTGCTAACGGCACTTCATGACAGACACTCTCTGCCGCCATGTTGCTCCTGTTTGCATCACTCTCCTGCTTTCCCACAGTTGTCCTCGAAAAACTGAATTAGTGAAAATGGTTAGGAGAAAAAGATATTTGTTTCTGATGAATATTGCCTCATATCAAAGGCCGGTGCGGATGTCTGGCGAGCAGCTGGATGTGGTGGCGAGGCAGGTGGGTGGAGATGGCTTGGACAGACAAAAGACTGGGACTGCACTGGACCAATTTCTTGACTGTAACTCTTTACAAATTATACACCCATTAATAAACACTTTTCCAAATTCAGGGAAGGAGAGGGAAATAGTAGAAAAATATTTTGCTTTATTTTTCCTAGATTTAAGTAACTTTTAAAATGCAGTTCAGATGTATAAAAGATGTCAGATCAGAAAAAGCTGAGATTCTCACTCTTAGATAATCTGTATTTTTCTGTTTGTGAATACAGGATAGAATTTATTATCCTAAAATGATCCCCTGTTTTAGTCTGGAACACTCTGAATGTATAGAAACACTGAAGACAATGCTTTCCCGCTGACAGCTAAGGCATAAGAATTTCAAATGTGGCAAATTCAAGAACAAGATGATGTCCTTGAATCAAAAATATCCTCTTCAAAACTCATGCATAACAACAAGGTTATTATGATGCCTGTCTTACCCATCAAGGTATTGTGAATACCATATAATCCTTTTAATCCCCGCAGTAGGCCAGAACCTTGTTAATCTCAACACCACCACATGAAATGTTTTTTGAATAAGCAAAATGTTTGGGTGCCAAAAACATGCAGGCTTCAAAACCGTTATTTTATATCAGTACTGTAGTACTCAAATGTGAATGTGAAGTCATATGTAGAGATTGTGCTGTAGTGTGTGAGTGCATAACATGGAAGTTCTAGAGCACAATTTAAGACATAAAGTATATGTCTGGACCTATGGACAAATCCTGCTTTTAAATAGCTGCGACTTCATCTAACAAAATCACCAAACACAAATGAAAGGCAAAGACTGAGCTGTGAGAGAGAGAGAGAGAGAGAGAGAGCAAGATAGAAAGAGGATGACACGCAGCAAAGGGCCAGACCCATACGGAAAAGAAATAGAAGAAACTTATAAAAAAAAAAATTTATAACTTTCCATCGCCTTCAGTTTATGTTTCATGTATTGTATGTTTCATGTATAATATATGATTTACTCCTGAAAGCGGCCACTTTTGCATTATTTTCATACAAGATAATAAAAAGAACTAGAAAATTCCAGGGAAATTTTGAGTGCCACGGGGGCTACTGCCAGGATGAGTACATGATTTATTTCCAGTGTTCAAAAGTCACCCTGATCATATTCTGGTTTTGAGAAATGTCTTGTGTAAGGTTTGGATGATGGTGAACCCTTACAATCAGGATGAAGGCCAGCAGGATTGGAGTACAAGCATGAGAGAGGACAGAATCAGGCACACAAAAGTTGGTTGCAGAGCTCTTAGTTTACTGGTGAGCTGAGGCAAATGACACAAACAACATCCAACAGTTCTTACATAGAGGTCACAGGATGGCTGGACAACCAAAGCAGTCTGACTGGTGTAGCAGGTTACATTGGATAGCAGCGGCAGCAGTGATGTCCAACCTGACCCCCATTCTCTGACACCCTACCCTGCTTTCCCACCTGGTATAAGTACCCATAGCCTCTACCAAACATCACCTAGTGCAGGGACCCTAGACACTAGCACCACACATATTGAATACCTTTACAATTTAACCACACTGATATTTACATAAACTAACCTTTGGCCTAACACAGATCAAAATAGAATACATAATAAACTAAAGAAATACCCAACAAAAGCCAAACTTAAGTAAAACCCCTCTACCCACTCCCCTCTCTCCTTCCTGCCCACTTGGTACAGCCTGATGAGGTAATTGACACCTGCTGAGTCTGGCAGCATTCCCATGTGTGCACTCCATGAAAACACGCCCCCCGGAAGTAGACCTCAAACAGAGAGAGTGGTTAGTAGGGGTTCCCAAAATAAAAGCACAACAAAAAATAAACTTCCTGTCTTAGCCAATGTGCATAGTTTTCACCTTAGTGAGGGGGATGCTTGCCAGCTCCCTCACATCTTGATATAAAAGACTCTGATATAAAACAATGTCACATCCCTCCATCATGTATTATGTGGGAAATATCTCATATTCTGTGTTGTTTTTTTTAATAAAACAAGAGGCAACATGTCTTCAAACTGGCATTTAAAGGGTTAAAATCCCGAAAACTAATAAACATTTGGTAGGTTTGAGCAGAACTGAAGTGGTTTAAGAGATTTATGCAAAAAAAGCAGAAAAAAATATTGATATATGATGATTTTATAGCATTTTCTTTGTGTGTCCTTTTTTGGACGCGAGGAACCCCAGAGGGTACAAAATGTGTTACTAGTGTATAATAGACCTGTAACAGTAACTGACATTAGATTTTAAAAATATGTAAAAAAAAAGACACTTTCTTGCAGAAATCCATACCTTCAGCTGTAACACAGCCAAAATCAGCAAATCAAAAAAGAAAAGTGAAGAAAATGTCCAAAAAAGGACAGAGGGACCCCTGAGGGTTAATAAATCCCATGAACCGCTATTTAAATTACCACTATTATGTTTTTTTCTGTGCTAAATTTAACATTACTGCGGAGGAGAGCAACGCGACTAGAAGTGACAGCGAGAGAGGGCTAGTAGCTTCTCCTCTCCTCTGTCTCAGCGGAGACCGTCACAACTTCATTCACTCTTTTAACAAAACAAAAAAAAAGCAACGAAGGAAGCAGTAAATGGACTTACATATTTAAGACCTAACTAAATGTAATTTAAGACCTAACATGCGGCTAATATAAAGCTAGCAGAGCTTGGAGAGCTGGTTATCTGGTTGCTAGGCGCATGCACGCACACAGGTCAGGAGCTGCCGTTGCCATGGCAATGTGAAAATCTGCCCAGAATTTGGCTTCTACATGGCTTCAAACAACTGCAAATTATGAGAAAACCGTTACTTCTTTTCAAAAACTGAAAAGACCGTGCCAGACACTGAAGCCAGAAGTTTCTACAGTCTCTATTTTATTCAGATATTCCTTAAAATGAGTGAGTAAGCTCAGTGCGAAGACAGAGAGAGATTCTTTTGAAAAAAAAAGACGATTACATTAGGTGTCAATGAGAGTGAGACAGGTATTGCTGCCGGACTCGGCACCCCCGTTTAAATTTTGTACAGACCATGCCTGTCAAAGTTACATTTTATGAATCCCAACAACTATGTCTACATTTTCAGAAAGAATTATTTGTCTCCTTTTTACGGTTTGGCCGCGAGCTCGAGTTAAAAATAAAAATAAAGGTTATTTTTTACTGCTTCACGCACTCTAGCCAACTGACGCTTTCACTCTTACTTTGAAGAAAAAGTGATTTGCACTCCTCCTTTGAGTGCTCACAGTTTGAAAAGTTTACATGTTAAGTCCATGGGCCGGAGCCCAAAATTTCACTTGTCGGTACCACTCAAGGTGACCAAACTTACTTATGATTTTTGAAAAGTTCTATGTCTGTAGATGATATTTTGGTATGATAACCCTTCCTGAGTGGCAGCTGTATCATAGTTATGAGCTCATGAAGTTACCCACCCCCTTCAGAAAATTACATTTTAGCCGCTGGTGTATATCTTGGTTTAGACTCATGTACAGGACATCTGTCAATGTTTCACAGTATTGTCTTTGGTATCATTTTAAAGGGGACCTTTTAAGCTTTCAGTCAAGCTAAGATGTGAATCTTTCATTTTTGCACAATTTTCGCCTAAATGATATACTATCTTTTAGCCCTGTGCCATCTAGGAACAAAAGAGACACAAAATAAAAAAACTGGAATACTCACAGGATCATAAGGATTCAGGAAATGTATAATATGCCTATAATATGATTGTGAGCCTTAAACTTGAAGGGCATCATTAACTAGACCAAGGTCAGTATAAGGCAGTGGTTCTCAAAGTGGGGGGCGCGCCCCCTATGGGGATGGTACAGTGTCACCTTTTAAATTGAAATTGAATTGAGTTGAGAGAGAGAGAGAGAGAGAGAGAGAGAGAGAGAGAGAGAGAGTCAGACAGCGACAGAGAAACTCAGACAGCGACAGAGAAAGAGAGAGATACAGTTAAATAGCGTCAGAGAGAGAAATATAAGAGGTAGGAAGGAAGTGTAACATTTAAAAGCATCTAAATGTTAAACACTAGCTAGCCGTTTAGCATTTAGCTAGCTAGCTAGCGTTTAGCATTTAGCTAGCTCTTCATTTATATTTAATATTACTTTATTTTAAAGTACATGTAAAATAAATTGTGATTTTCATTTGTTTTGTGTGTTATATTAATTTCACAAGGCTACATCTGATCTTGTATGTTGCAGTTGAAACTGCCTGGCTATGGCCACTGGTGAACAAGCAAGTAACAACCCACTACCAAAGCAACCACAGGTGGAGTGCATCATCCATTGTTCTGATGATGGAGATAAGTTTGTTTCAGCAAAAAGTTTTGACTCCTGGAAAACACTGCTCAGGGCAGCTCAGATACGAAATCATGCACCGATTTTGGAACTGGCAAAGGACATTCCTGAAGGACAGACTCCAGCAATTTACTACCACAGAATGTGTCGCACTATCTTCACTATGAAGAAACTCCTTGATGGCATCCTTAAAAAAGGAAAGCAAAGTGCCAATAGCTTTGTCGAAGAGAAAGAATTGAAAAGAAAAGCTCGACGTGCCCCAAGTACCTCTAGGACATATCCTACAGAGTGTATCTTTTGTCAGAAAACTTGCAAATATCTAAAAGGACAGAATACGAGAGAAGCACTGATACAATGTTGCCAAATGCGTGCTGATGCAAAGATCAGGAGTGCAGCCCAAAAGAAAATGGACGGCAGAATCCTTGCCCTATTGAGTAGAGACCTTGTAGCAGCTGAAGGGAACTACCACAAGTCATGCTATAAAATGTATACCAAAGAGGAGGTTTCCAACACTGAAGATGGTGGCAATGCTACCGATGATGCCCAGTATGAAGCTGCTGTTAAACAGTCATACGATGAGCTGTTCCTCTTCATCAGAACAGAGCTTCTTGGCAATCTTCGAGTGATGACAATGACTGATCTCACTTCTAGACTGGTTTCTTCAATGAAGTCCCAAGGAATTGTCCAAGTCAAGGAATCAACCACAAAGCACATAAGACGAAAGCTGGAGAGTGAGTTTGCTGGAGCCTTGCACATCTTCTCTGATGCAAAAGGAAAACTCCTCCTTTATCCAGATAACCTGTCCATGAGTGAACTCATCAAAGAAAACCAGTCCATTAAAAGTGAGCTGCAGACCTTGAAAAGTGCCAGTGCCCAAGATGTCATAGTAAACGCAGCCATCAAACTGAGAGGGGACATCAAGAGTCAAGATGTTCCTCAAGCCTGGCCACCTGAAGTCAAACCAGAAGCAGAATGTCCTACCATTCCAGAGTCACTCAGTGTCTTCCTGTGCCATCTACTCACAGGCTCTAGTGATCCTGATCATGCATCCCAGAGAGTTCAGCGGCTCCTACAATCTTTTGGCCATGACATCGTATATGCAGTGACATGTGGAAAGATCAAACCTTCCAAGCACATCATTCTGCCATTCAGTGTCAAGTCTTTGACAGGGAATGTAGAGCTCATAAACATCCTCAACCGACTTGGTCATAGTGTGTCCTATTCACAGATGGAAGAGATTGACACTGCCTTGTGTCTTCAGAAACTCTCAGCATCAGGGAGTGACATTGCCTTACCAAGTAACATCCATCCTGGTGTATTCACAACTCTAGCCTGGGACAATATTGATCGTCTTGAAGAAACCATCACTGGAGAGGGAACATCTCACAGAGTCAATGGAATTGCTGTGCAAGCAAAGACAGTCAACCCAGTCCCTGTCCAACCCATCCCCACTGTTGTCAAAACAAAGCACAGAAGCATTGATTCACGCCCGCCAATGTTACCAACTTACAATGCTGGACAACGGGTGGGGCCACCACAAAGCAAAAGTTCAGATGCTGATACTGTAGCCAATACTCAGCTTGCCAGAGAGAAGAACCTTGTTTGGGTCCTAGCAAGACTGTCACAGCAAAAAGACCAGTCAGTCAGCAACTGGACGGGCTTCAACATCCTGACTCGCAGTGATATGACAGTCATCCCTGACAATGTAGGCTATCTGCCTACCATCAATGCTCCAGCGACACAAATGTCTACTGTCAATGAGGTGCTTAACCAGTCAATAAGCATCATGAGGTGCTTAGGCCTGACAAAGATTGTCTGTGTCTTTGACCAAGCCCTGTATGCAAAGGCTGTTGAGATCACATGGAAACATGCTCACAAGTTCCAGAATATCATCATCAGGCTTGGGGAATTTCACACCATCTGCACACTGCTGGCGATAATAGGCAAGCGTTTCAAAGATGCTGGACTCGGAGACCTGTGCATTCAGTCTGGCATAATCGCAGAAGGCTCCATTGCTGGTGTTATGGATGGCCGCAAGTACAACAGGGCAGTGCGACTACACAAGCTCTTGTATGAGGCTCTCATGCGACTGACATGGAATGGTTTCCTCTCCTGGTTGGAAACAACTCACATGAATAACATGGTTCACCTGGAAGAAACACTGAAGGCAATTGACAGCCTTGGGGAAAATGTGTCACAAACCACTTTGAAGGAGGTCCTCGAGAACAGCTCTTGTACACGTATCATGGAACTGTTTGAAGTCTACCGCAAGTTCCTCAATGGTGGAAACAGCAGCCTCCCAAGCTTCTGGATGTCCTATTTGGACATGGTCGAAATCTTGCTGGGGCTCATCCGAGCATCCAGAGAGGGAGACTGGATGCTACACTTGGCAAGCATTCGAGCAATGATCCCATGGTGCTTTGCATATGACAGGACGAACTATGCACGCTATCTCCCCTACTACTACGCCCAGATGTCTCAGCTGTCCATCACACACCCAGATGTGTACACAGAATTCATGACAGGAGGCTTCTCTGTTCAACTGGGCTCCACCAATCCCTTTGGCCGGATCCCTGTTGACCAAGCTATAGAAGAAACAGTGAACAAAGACACCCAGACAGCTGGAGGGACAAAGGGATTCAGCTTGAAGTCAGGAGCTGTGGCCAAATATTACTTAACCGCTGAGTACAGAAGCATGTACCTCAGACAGCTGAGAGATCTGACAGGTCAAGGCACGTCCAGACTGTCCCATCCAGATCTACACGGTCCAAGGATCAAGAGAGATGAAGCAGATGTCCAGTCTCTCATTGACCTTATGGAAAACAAGTGGTTCAATCCTATGTCTCCTGATGAGAACGATCTGGTTAGCCTTTCCACTGGCTCCATGGCCCCACCTGATGTGACCAGGGATCTCCTGAGAGCTCATGAGATAGGAGAAGAGGCTTACAAAGCATTCAAGCAAACAAGATTAGATGAGGACACACCATCTTTGAAATTCCATGACAAAATGACCAAGCAAAGTCTGAAGACATTCTCCACCGTCAGCGCAAAAAAAGCTAAAGGAAAGAAAGGACAGGACGTAGTGCTGAAGGCAGACAGAAACCTGTTCAGCCACATGATCCTATTGGCAGAAAGCAGGAAGATAAATGTGAAGGATGTCCTTGTCTACCCACTGGGCCCACTGCCATGGGCACTCGCAAATGCTGATGGGTCCTTACGAAAAACGAACAAGGCTGCACTTGCCAGAGAGCTGGAAAAGAATGTGTCTCCTGCAGAACAGATCCCGACCCCATCCACTTCCATCATTGACGGGATGAGCCTGGTCCAGAAAATGAATGGCAACAACAAAACCTTTGGACAGGTGGCAGAGTCACTCTTCACCCAGGTCTTCCACAAGGGGGCACAGAGTCAGAGGATTGATGTTGTGTTTGATGTTTACCGCCAAACTTCAATTAAAGATGCTGAACGACTGAACCGGGGTGCAGACACCACTGTCCAGTACAAGAACCTGGCAGGGGGACACCATGTACAGCAGTGGAGAACTTTTCTGTGCAGCCTTTCCAACAAGACCAGTCTCATCAAGTTTCTGGTGGAAGAGTGGAAACTCCCACAATACAGAGATGGGCTGCATGGCAAGGTGTTGTACGTTACCTGTGAGGAAACCTGCTACAGGTTGACAGATGAAGGGTGTGAAGAAGTAGTAGAGCTGCACTCCACACATGAAGAAGCTGACACACGCCTGCTCCTGCATGCATCGGATGCTGCAAACACGGGCTCAAAAGCAGTCATCGTCACAGCTGAGGACACAGATGTCATGGTTCTTTGTCTTGCCTTTCAGAAGGACATCACCTGTCCCATCTACCTGAAGTGTGGGACACAGAACCGCACACGATTTGTGGACATCAGCAAACTGGCAAGCTCAATTGGAGACAGCTTCTGTGATAGCCTAATTGGCTTACACGCCTTCACTGGCTGTGACACTCTCAGTGCATTCGCTGGCCGGGGGAAGCTGAATGCCCTGAAGATAGTGAAGAAGAACACTTCCTACCAAGAAACCTTCAGTGGACTTGGGCAGTCATGGGATGTGAGTGAGGAGCTGTTCCAGAGAATTGAGGAGTTTACATGCCACATGTATGATGCTAACAGAAGCACTGGTGAGGTGAACCAACTGCGCTACCAGCTCTTCTGTGCCAAAAGGGGAGAGGTCGAGTCCAGTCAGCTGCCACCATGTAGAGACTGTCTCTTCCTGCATGTTGAACGAGCCAATTATCAGGTAGCCATTTGGAAGAGCAGTCTGCAGGCTAACCCTGTGGTGCCAAGTCCTACAGGGCATGGATGGAAAGAAGATGAGGACAAGCTGGCCATTAACTGGATGCGCTCCCCACCTGCCCCAGATGTAGTCTTGGAACTACTAACATGCAAATGTGTGCGTTCATGCAAAATGCCAAGCTGCACGTGCTTAGCAAATGGACTGGCATGCACAGACATGTGCAAGTTACAGACTTGCAGCAACCAAAAGCTGCAGGATGATCCAGAATCCGACTTCGAACTGAGTGGGTCAGATGACGAGAGAGATGAGCAGTTTGAGTGACATGTGATGATTCTGTACTTGGTCACCCTACACACAGAACTTGATAGCCTAACTATAATCAGATCTACAATGTTCATTTTGTTTACAATATTGTTATGTTTATAATGTTGTTTATAAAACTCAGTTGGTTCCTTATCTCATTGTGGTGTCCTTTATGTCCCGCATGATAAAGACCAGTGGCTGTCTAGTTATAGTTTCATAGGAGCCTAATGATGCCCTTCAAGTTTAAGGCTCACAATCATATTATAGGCATATTATACATTTCCTGAATCCTTATGATCCTGTGAGTATTCCAGTTTTTTTATTTTGTGTCTCTTTTGTTCCTAGATGGCACAGGGCTAAAAGATAGTATATCATTTAGGCGAAAATTGTGCAAAAATGTGTGTTGTGTATAGTTTAAAGAGCTACAGTGACCTCTATGTTGGTCAGAAAGATTCACATCTTAGCTTGACTGAAAGCTTAAAAAGTCCCCTTTAAAATGATACCAAAGACAATACTGTGAAACATTGACAGATGTCCTGTACATGAGTCTAAACCAAGATATGCACCAGCGGCTAAAATGTAATTTTCTGAAGGGGGTGGGTAACTTCATGAGCTCATAACTATGATACAGCTGCCACTCAGGAAGGGTTATCATACCAAAATATCATCTACAGACATAGAACTTTTCAAAAATCATAAGTAAGTTTGGTCACCTTGAATGGTACCGATATCTGGTCTGGCCCATGGACTATGTTATGTAAAAACAGTTCCTGTCTTTTTGAGAGAGCAGAAGTTTTCCTCCGTTTTCCTCCGACAAAAACAAACTTTTAACTTCCTGGGTGAAATGGTTTGTAGCATGCTTTGCCTTTCTGTTTTTTTTTTAATTTTTTTGCTGGCATTGCCTTGGCTTTCCACAGTCAAACCGGCTCCTGTAAAGTTACAAACATGCCGAAAAGAAAAGTCGTGACACCTGACACAACAGAGAGAGACTGGCTGCGGAGAAACGTTCCTACACGGACTTTGACGAGATGGAAAAAAAAAGGTATGCGCGCTCCCTGCAGCTCACAAGTGATGTTAACGTTACAGTTATCGTAACTAGTTACTGTCCGTTGTTTCATTAGGAAAATCAACAGAGCTCTGAGTGACAGCGGGAAGCACACGACGCAACAACATGTTAAGTGCAATTTTTTTCTTGTCCTCTCTGCTTTAACAGCTAATTTAAAGTGAGCTGCCCACCGCACTATAATAATTGAATCTCGAGTCCAGGTTATGTGTACCAAATGTGAGCTTAAGTGTTAATTTGATTACAAAAGCATGAAAAGTATGACACTTTGTACACTTATGGATAATCAATTATGTTTTGATGGGCACAAATTACAGTGGTAGGATATGTAACATAATTATGTTTGCCACATAAATGTTGAATACTGTGCATTTGTTGTTAGAAATCACTTGATAATATTAACTGCAGCACAAATTATCCAAAATTTTATTTGAGTAAATGTAAAATGTTTACTAGCAGAAGAAAATGAACTGTTTTTAACTTATAAACAAAACACTATGTTACTGTGAAGTTCAAAAACAACTAGTCAACAATATGGAAAGGGAGAAAAACTGCACTGGGAGCTGTGTGAAAATCTGTCTCAAACAAGTTCTTGATACCATTTTAAGGAAGGTGATGAAGATAATACCCAGAGAGAAGAGCAGAGACCAGGACCTCTCACCGTACCACAACAGGTGAGAATAAAACACAGAATTATTATACAACCTCCCATCTCTCACACAGTCAAACTACTGCCATTCTCTATGTCCCTCCATCATTCTTTTTAGAGATGCACCAATCCACGTGTTTCGCTTCAGATCTGATTCTGACATTAGGATTCTTTTTATCTTGAATAATTTATTTAAGATAAACACAAAGCTTGTGCTACAGAAAATGGACCAGACTCAGTGAATAGCTCCCTAAGCTTAACATGTCCTATGATAACTATTAATTTAGCTGTACAGACTAATGAGCAGTGATAACTAACATGTCTTTGGGGTCATCAGGTGGGAACCTCCTTTCACCAGTGTTTCGTCTAGTTGGTCCCACAACACCTCCAGGAGGCTAGACAGTGATCACTGGCGTCCCAGAGTCACTCCCCTAATGCCAGCCATCACTGCTCCTCACACCACCATTTTCTTTATCTTGCCTATGCTACCACAAACAACACCATCATCAACTCTGACAAAACACACTAGCAGATTCAGCAAACAAACTCCCCTGCACAGTTGGAGAAAGTGGCAGCCATTTTGAAGGAGGCAGAGTCAAGGAGAGAAGCCTTTTTGAGCTAAACTCTCCCCCGCCGGATTAGGCTGTGCTCTTGCCCCCCCCCACCCCCCCACTCTCCAAGACAATGAGGGATGTAGAGTCAGGGAGAGGGGCCTTTTTAGGCTGGCTCTCCCCTGCCGGATTAGGCTGTGCTCTACACCCCTCATACTCTAACACCACACCATGCAACTCACCTAAAACAAACAAACTCACCTTTAAAATGATACCAAAGACAATACTGTGAAACATTGACAGATGTCCTGTACATGAGTCTAAACCAAGATATGCACCAGCGGCTAAAATGTAATTTTCTGAAGGGGTGGGTAACTTCATGAGCTCATAACTATGATACAGCTGCCACTCAGGAAGGGTTATCATACCAAAATATCATCTACAGACATAGAACTTTTCAAAAATCATAAGTAAGTTTGGTCACCTTGAATGGTACCGATATCTGGTCTGGCCCATGGACTATGTTATGTAAAAACAGTTCCTGTCTTTTTGAGAGAGCAGAAGTTTTCCTCCGTTTTATAGTTTGAATCACATTTCTACGTGCAGGTATGAGAGAGCTGGGTGACTCAGAAATAAGGTGCAATTTTGTAGAAAAAAGGTGGGTTTCTAAAGAAAATTCCAATGCATTTCTAATGCATTATTTATTCCCAGTTTTTTGGGAATAACTTTGGGAAAAATTGGAATTTTAACACCAAAAGTCATAGCACCCCTTTCGGGATCAAGACGCACGTTTTGATGTATATATTACCGGGGTTTTCTCAAAGCTGCGGGACGAGTTACGCGCCGAAATTTGGCGGAAGAATAATAAACCCGAAACAGAATATTAATAGATGCCTCGGGGCTCTGCCCCGAGGCACTCCTCTCAGCTATTCTAGCTGTAGAGGACTGCCTCGGAGCTGAGCACCCGTGGCACTAATTATATAACAATCATGTGAAAACTATATATGTAGAAAATAAGGAAAGCACATGTCAACGTATGTTTTCCATACACATTTCATATAGTTTTTGCAGTTTTTTGTACTATGTCTGTTTAAAGACATATACCTTACATATATGAATAAATTCCACTATATGTATGTTTTCTGTATGAAAAGTGAATATTTGTTGCAGGTGAATTATGCTGTCTTTATATGTTTTATATAAGTTTATTAAATGGCATATAATAAAAATCTGTATAAAAAGATATAGGAATATATACCATTACATATAGATTTTTTGTATGTTATGGGAATGTAATGCCACGGTAAACTATGTTTTCTTTATGTTTTTTGTATAAGAATTCTTAAATGTCAGCCTATGAAATTTGCAATATGATTATAAAAATTACATACTTTTTTATGAATGATTTCATACAGCTTCATATACATTTCTATCATAAGAAACACGTGACTTACATATGAAAGTGACAAAACTTAATTTTTCCCTTTACTACTGCAATACTACTTTCTACCATCCCAGCTACATAACTGCAGTCTATAAATCAATATCTGAAATGCTGAAAAAATGGCTGTTAGGCAAAGTTTTAATTTGATGGACTTTATTTGCAGTGAATAGATATTACAATGAACATCAACATGGGCAGAACGAGGGAGGGATAAAAACCTGCCCACTTAAAACAATTTAACTCTAACAGGTAAAACGTGGCTACAAATGTGACACTGTAACAGTAACAGTTACGACCAGGTGGATCATGATTGTGGTGTGGTAAACAGTGTTTTAAGGGGTTGTTGTAACAGAAACAATTTTACTTTTGGCACGGAGCTCTGTGATCTTGGCATTGATTGTGCTGCCAATGCTGGAGGGCTGGGTCCCAGGCCACCTCTCAAGCGTTGCACCTATATATGAACACAATAGAGGAAAATGGAAAAGAATAACAGTACAATTATTAATCTGAAAGTAACCCAAAAAAGCATCATTACATAATATAATGTCTAATGGTGCTAGCTTTATTGCACTGTATTGGAGATGCACAGAGAAGTTAACTAAAAGGAAATACATCACAAAGTATAACCTTCGATGAAGAGATGCCTCTTTCAAATGCAAGATTATACTTCAGACTAAAATATACTTATTTTCCTAAATGTATTCATTTGCTTATTTGCTGTTGGACAAAAAATAATTCAGAGGCACTTGAAACAGGAGAGAACGAGGTAGCTTACAATAGCATGTCATGAGTAGACCAATATTACACCTGCGTATATAATACAGTATAAGCAAGGGAAGATCAGACAGTATTCTATGAATTAGGTTCTTCCATTTGGCAAAGGCGAAGATTTTCACCAGCAGTATCTCCATTGGGAAGACTACTGTGAGAAGATGCCTCACAAATACTGTAGCCAAATTTGCATTAACTGCATAGGCCCACACCAGTT
Organism: Seriola aureovittata; assembly: GCF_021018895.1. Classification (NCBI taxonomy): domain Eukaryota; kingdom Metazoa; phylum Chordata; class Actinopteri; order Carangiformes; family Carangidae; genus Seriola; species Seriola aureovittata. Next base: position 625,422 of record NC_079375.1, read on the forward strand.
TCTCTACCATGACTCCAGTCCCAGGATGGATCTCCACCTGTTTAAACAAGGAGACATTGTTAGTAGGGTTTAAATATAATTTGCTCACCCCTAGAGACTTAAGACATCAAAACAAAAATTAGATCTTCCATACTCATACATGTAGATCTAAGAGGCAGTAGATCCAATTTATGCACTGGACTTATTTATTCTTTAAAAATCAATTACCTTGGATGACTGGCAGTCCCTTATAACAGTCTCTGATGTGGAGCTGGATGCTGAAGATCTGGGGAGGGACAACAGCGAATCTGCAGATGATGAACCGGGCCTGGACTGTGGAGAATTTTGGGGGGGGCAGTGGTGGTGTGGTCAGCTCCAAACTGGATCTCTTAGGATTTTCAGCCAAATCAATGACATTCTTCATGGTCTTTAGGAGATCAGGCACATCTATACACAGAAGATGACAAACAAAAACAGTACATCATTCTTTAGTACAATATAAAGTATGGCTCAAGTGTTTTGGTTGTCTAATTGTTAAATAAGTGATTAGAAGTGATACCTTGGACAAGCAACTCCCTCAAATTAGCATTCTCTTCTTTCAGATCTTGGATCTCCTGCTTTAATTCAGCCACTGTCTTTGTCAGATTTTTATCACGATGAATGACTGAAGGTGGTGAATCGCTGTACATTGCAAGGAATTCCTCTGCAGGGTCTTTCCTTGTGAGAGCCTTTGACTTCTGGGTATAGAGAGAGAGAAAGAGAGAGAGAGATTCTATTTATATGATACAACCGAAAAATATGGTAAACTCAAAATAGTTAAAAGCAAATAGATGTCACCTTGACTTGCAATGGCTGAGTCAGAATCTGAGTCTCATCTGGATCTGAGACATCTGAATCATCCTGATATTTTTGAGGGCGGACTGATACCCTCTTGGTCAGCTCTGCAGGTTCATTTTCCTTCAGCAGTGCATCAAGTTTACGGGTTGCCTCATAACGAGTAGCTAGAGAACAAAAGAAGAAAGAATACAAACAAACAGATTTCATGACAAACTGCTTAATACTCAAGAGCAGTTTTTGTATCACCATATTATGTTATGACATTGTCAGTATCAGTATCATAGTATGTGTTGTGTAGAGCTGTGGTTCACACAGTGGGCTTTGCAGAAAATGCTAATAATTTATATTTTACTACATGTATTTCAAATCCATATGAAACTTTGGTTGATGTTTAATAAACTTTATGTACTAAAACAGCTATAAGAAAAATCTATCAGACAGGAGTTTGTGTTCCAATTTGTGTCAGGTTAGGGGTACTTAAAATTAGGAACCGCTGCTATAGACATTAACATCATGAGATTACTGTGGTATAGTGTCGTTCATGCATTCACTTAGAGAGGAGGGAAGTTGTGTAGATAAGCATTTTGTAGAGCAGTAACTTACACATGATAAAATGGTGACAAAACTGTTGTAAAGAATAGTGTAACATTTTAAATCAAGAGTTGGCTTATTTAAATAGGGCCTATTTGACATGACCTTCCCACCAATAATACTGTAATTAATCATCATGTATCCTGCAAAACATTTGTTGGAAAGCATTTACCCACCTGGCAAGGAAAGTAAGAACACAAATTCAGACAAGTAAAAACTTTTGTCTAACTTAAGTCACCTATTTTCAAGTTATGTAGCAACAATCTTCACTTTGAACCATAGCAACAGAACATTAACTTACCACTGACTAAAATAACAGTGGCCAGGTAGTGGGGCAACCCTCCAAGCTGTTTTCTTCCCATGGCGCCATTCGATGACGGCTGGGTAGGTGGAAATGGGATTCCCATGTTGGTCCATCTTGGAATCATCACACCTGCGTATATTGCCAGTCTTTACTTCACTGAGCTTCCCAGAATCCTTCACTCCACTGCACCACTGCAAATGTCCTGTCCTTGTGTTCTGAAGTGAAAAATAAAAATAATCTATTATTTCTTAGCCGAACAATATGACCAATAGACATACATAAAAAGATTTAAAAAAAACAGTTATACAGGCTATCTGTTAAAAAAAAAAAAACAGAGAACAACCACATTTCTCACTTTTTTAAATGTGTTACCTTTTAGCATCAAGCTAACTATCACTTTTAGCAATGCTACATAAACCGAAAATCCGATGTAAGCGAACTCCTTCAAATACGTTATTTTACTTACCAGTAACGGGAGGTTCATTTGTCTCCATTGTATTCGAATGGGCTCTGATATGCAGAGAGAGAGAGAGAGAGAGAGAGAGAGCATCAACCATAAACCGAACCGTCAGACCTGCCGCCGCCGTGTGTTCAAAATGAACCACCCTCGCGATCGCTTTGAACATCTCTTCTACTCTTGCAAAGTTACCGAACAATTTTGGCAGAACTTTCATAATTGGGTAAGCATTAAAATGGAGAATATCACACCATTTGATATACAACAAATTTTAATTTACGAAAATAATCTCACTAAAGAAATATCTGATATGGTTAATATAATCATAACTATGGGAAAATATCATATCCATACATGTAAATGGATGAATCAGAAACCCTCAATGACATGTTTTAAAAGTGAAATTAAGATTTTTTTTTCCCTCTGTTGTTTTTGGCGGACACATACAAACCAGTACAAGACCTGTGTCAGAATATGTCAAGGTACCTGGTGCTTTGATTGATTTGTTAATAGAGATCTGCTTTTTTTAAAATCCTGACTGCTGGGAGGTGAGGAAGATTAGCCTGTATTATTAATTTGTTTATTTTCTTATAACATGTCATAGTTTATTTTTATTTTTCTAATATTTATTTTTAAATATATGCATTTTATTTTATGTCGGTATGGCCTTGCTTTTTTGAACAGAGTTTGAACATGTTTTATATAATGCTTAAGAATGCAAAATGAAAACTGAAGATTCCTATGTGGAACTGTAAAATTTAATTGTTCAATAAAGTTTGGGAAAAAAAAAAAAAAACACTCGCGATCGCTGCCAGGGTTGATGGGCATGATGGGCATGATGACCCGCCCTACGCTGCCTTTGATTGGCGTATCCTGATATTTTACCTCCTCAAATCAACGCTCTCAAGGCTAAAAACAAACTTTTAACTTCCTGGGTAAAATGGTTTGTAGCATGCTTTGCCTTTCTGTTTTTTTTTTTTAATTTTTTTGCTGGCATTGCCTTGGCTTTCCACAGTCAAACCGGCTCCTGTAAAGTTACAAACATGCCGAAAAGAAAAGTCGTGACACTTGACACAACAGAGAGAGACTGGCTGCGGAGAAACGTTCCTACACGGACTTTGACGAGATGGAAAAAAAAGGTATGCGCGCTCCCTGCAGCTCACAAGTGATGTTAACGTTACAGTTATCGTAACTAGTTACTGTCCGTTGTTTCATTAGGAAAATCAACAGAGCTCTGAGTGACAGCGGGAAGCACACGACGCAACAACATGTTAAGTGCAATTTATTTCTTGTCCTCTCTGCTTTAACAGCTAATTTAAAGTGAGCTGCCCACCGCACTATAATAATTGAATCTCGAGTCCAGGTTATGTGTACCAAATGTGAGCTTAAGTGTTAATTTGATTACAAAAGCATGAAAAGTATGACACTTTGTACACTTATGGATAATCAATTATGTTTTGATGGGCACAAATTACAGTGGTAGGATATGTAACATAATTATGTTTGCCACATAAATGTTGAATACTGTGCATTTGTTGTTGGAAATCGCTTGATAATATTAACTGCAGCACAGATTATCCAAAATTTTACTTGAGTAAATGTAAAATGTTTACTAGCAGAAGAAAATGAACTGTTTTTAACTTATAAACAAAACACTATGTTACTGTGAAGTTCAAAAACAACTAGTCAACAATATGGAAAGGGAGAAAAACTGCACTGGGAGCTGTGTGAAAATCTGTCTCAAACAAGTTCTTGATACCATTTTAAGGAAGGTGATGAAGATAATACCCAGAGAGAAGAGCAGAGACCAGGACCTCTCACCGTACCACAACAGGTGAGAATAAAACACAGAATTATTATACAACCTCCCATCTCTCACACAGTCAAACTACTGCCATTCTCTATGTCCCTCCATCATTCTTTTTAGAGATGCACCAATCCACGTGTTTCGCTTCAGATCTGATTCTGACATTAGGATTCTTTTTATCTTGAATAATATTGTTATTAACATCAATTTTACTGTTGTTGTTGGTGTTATGTGTATGATATTAATTTATGTAACCTTTTTCTCCTGGCTTTTTAAATCTGCATATAGGCAACCAGACTATGCAGTTACAGTCGTTCCTTCATTCTTATGTTATTCTGTGCGCACCAAGTCTTCTCTACACTGCTACATCACAGACAGTGTAGTAAACACAGATGTACAGTTCACAGATGTCTTCACATGAGCTTGGCTTCTCTTAAGCCGCCCATAGTGGCTCGGTGCCATCAGTCCAATATCCATTCCATGAATTAGGTCACTGTTAAATCAGTTCAGTCCCATCTCTAATTCTTTTATTTATACAATAAATTATGGACTTGTGTTCCTCTCAGGAAGGTGAAGATGCCACCCAAAGAGATGAGCTTGGAGCAGAACCTCTCACAGTGCCACAGGTGAGACAAAACTACAATATTAGACCACTCTACCTCTGTTGCTTACTCTGACAGACAAATTACAATTATTATCTCTGTTGTTTCTTTGTGTCATTCTTAGGAAAGTGATGAAGATGATGGCCAGAGAGAAGAGGAGAGAGCAGAACCTCTCACTGTGCCACAGGTGACAAAACTACAGTGTCATATAATATGCTCCACCGCTATCCCTCTCTTTCACTTTAATGAGTTGTTCATTACTGTCTTTTTCAGGAAAACAATGAAGATGGAAGCCAAAGACAAGAACAGAAAGCAGAATCTTTCACAATGGTGCAGGTGAGACAAAACTTAAGCATTCACATGTGAGGTTGATTACATTTTTCTAACATTAGATTCATTTGCCATTGGACTAACTGTAACATATTCTGCAGTTCATTGACATGTACACTTTCCACCCATCAGCGTCTTTTTTCTTTCTCATGTGTTGTAGCTTCTGTCTATTTTCCATGCTAAGTGCAGTCTGCCAAAACAAGGCTATGAGTAAAACAAATGAAACCTGATCAGTCTCATTGCAGTGCTTCTTTTTCTATCATTTAGGACAATGTCCCTCAAGAGGTAGATGATGTCCACTCCTCCCATGGACTAACGGAAGGGCAAAGCATCATCTCGATTCTCTCCTTTGCATTGAGACACAACACAACAGGTGTATTAATGGAAGACCTGCTGAAACTGCTCAGATTGCATTCTGCTCGGACTAGTGCAGTTCCAACAAGCAATTATTTTCTGGAGAAACCATTAGCTGATATTACACATCAGTTCGAACGACACCATTACTGTGGAGTTTGTACTAAGTACATTGGTTCTTCACAATCTCTGGAAGAAACACTCGAATTTGTGTCATGTTCCTCATTCACAACAGTGAAAGCCAATTTACAGGAAGGACATTTCTTTATTAGCATACCATTAAAGGATCAGCTGAAAGATATTCTTGAGCACCAGGATATGCAGGCTCTATGTTTTTGTGCTGATGCCCATACAAAGCATGTAATAAAGGACATATGTGATGGCACCTTATATCAGACCTTGAAAATAACAGTAAAGAGGATTTTCTGTCCCTCACATTCAATTGTGATGGTGTACCAGTTTTTCAGTCCTCCAAATTTAGTATTTGGCCAATATTATGTTGTGTTAATGAGATACCACCTGAGAGTAGAGATAAACATATACTTTTATGTGCTTGGAGCCAAGAAGCCAGATATGTCTTGCTTCTTTAAACCATTTGTTGAGAAGTGTGCCAGTCTTTCTCAAGCTGGTTTTGAGTGGCAGCATCCTGTGTGTGTGATGCAGTAGCAAGGCTATTACTACAGAATTTTAAGCAGTTTAATGGTGAGTATGGCTGTGGAGTCTGCTTTCACCCTGGGATGCAAACAAGGAAAGGAAAAGGAAACACAAGGGTTTACACATGTCCAAGTGAAAAGCCAAGTGACAGAAATCATAAAACCACAGTAGAAATGGGACAAATAGCTGAAAGAGAAGGGAAGACCATATAGGGCATAAAGGGCTCATCTGCTCTTGCAGATTTACCATTGTTTGATCTAATCAATAGGATGGTCCCTGACTACATGCACTGTGTGCTGCTTGGTGTGTGCAGATACATGGCGAATTTATGGATGGATTCTAAAAGCAGTTCTGAGCCATGGTATATTGGTACACAAACAGCCATCATGGACAGATACCTCTTGTCTATTAAGCCTCCAAGTATTGTTGCTCGTGTTCCAAGATCTCTAACAGAACGCAAATTCTGGAAAGCCCATGAGTGGCAGCACTGGCTTTTGTATTGTGGCGTTATCCCGTGCTTTCCCCCGTTTAGCAAAGCAATTCTTGACAAATGCACCGGCAGAAGTTAAAGATTTCTGCAATGAAATGAGACAGGGAAACCAGCATGTCAAGAAGTATAAAAAGTTTACTGAGGTGACTGCCCTTGGTCCACCAAATGTGAGATTAATATCTCTTGGTGACCAAGCTGCTCTCCACACACTGAGAGAAGTTCCCACAAACTCTGTGGTGAGTTACTATAAGAGAATTGCTGTAAATGGTGTTGTTCATGGTCATACCTACAGCAAAACAAAAGACCAAGAGAAACAACTCTGTTGTGCTTTTGAAGGATGGAAGTATTTTTACAGTCTCACACTTTATTGACATGGGTGATCAATGTTTATATGCCATAGGAAAATATGGCAGTTATACAGTGCAGAAGTTGGCCAGAGGTTCTCTAATCAGAACTCAACTGAGCTACATGTCAACTGTCCACTTTCCCACAGGCTTCCACAAAGCCATAAATGCCACTCTGATAGTTAGACCATGTATGTACATACAGTGTCCACAGCCCACCTCAATTGTGTGTCGGTTACTGAATACGTATTACTGTAAATGATTGAGTGTCAACTAAATGTGAAGATGGAGTTAGTGATTTTGGGTTTCTCAGCAGAAAATGAAACATTTGTCCAAACAATTACTACTGTACTGTACTGATCTAATGTAATTTGCTGATCTTGTGCAAAATTAAAAATATTTCTACAAGAAGAATGGAATGAATATTATTGGATATAATTGCTCGTAAAATGTTACACAATGTTAGCAAAAAAAAAAAAAAAAAAAAACAGTCCATTGTCATTATGAGTTGAAAACTTGCTTTTAGTCAATCATGCGTTTCCCTGTAATTTCATTGTCAAATCATGTTGTTTATGTAAATGTCTCACATTTGTGGCAACACAAGTAAAATTTGTAAGTATTTTCTATAATATTTGCAACAGTTTAGTTTCATTGATGATTGCCCAACTTATATAGGTTTGATATCACATTTTCCTACTAAGGATATTGTATGCAACATCACTGTCATATATTGTTCTGATAAATACCCAAATCATACAATCCTTGATTCAGATATTCAGACAAAAAATAGAAAAAATAATGAGAATAATCCCAAAAGTTCTGTAGTAAGGTTCAATATTTAATGCTGTGCCTGGCCTCACACCTAGGAGCAGGACAATGTGAGACACAACAGAGGTCCACGCATAAAGAGGAATGTAGGCCACAGATGTTGTTATCCTATTATCCCTTCAAATCGTTTAAAGCCACCAGGAAGGAGCTGTTTATTATGCAGGCAGTCATCTAAGGCTCAGCATCAGAGCATGCCTTGACCTGATCCCAGTATAAAGGTTTGAGTTCGTGTGGGACACAAGTATTTGTATTTGTATTCACTCAAGCTTGTTTTTTTCTGAGAGTTGAGGGAAGCAACTTGCTACAAAGTTGAAATAATGAATACCATGGCTTTGATGCCCAAATATGGGAGCAATGATTATGTTTAGTTTTTTTTAACATTAATCTAGATACCTGTTTTAATATATGTGTGTGTGTGTGTGTGTGTGGTTATATATATATATATATATATATATATATACTGTATATGAGCTGGTCAAGTGTCATAGAGAGCGCAGTGTGAGCAGAAGGGGGAAAACCACACACTACATAAGCCTGTCTTTATTAACTCTACAGAAGGACGTAGCTTCAGTAATTCCCCAGAGATGATAGAAACTGCACTGCAAGAATGATCGGACCTCCTCACCTCATTTAATAATGGTGTAAAGTGTCATTTAAGCAGCTTACCATCAGTCTTTCAGTGGCACTTTGGAAACACACTGTTGACCATGATTCTCCTTAGGGAACAGAAAACAGAAGGCTTTCTCAGTCGAGCTCAAAGATAGATTCATTTGGAAAACCAAAAAAAAAGCAACTCTGACTGAAATGACAATTTTCTTCATAATAAAGCCACACTGTCTGGCTGTTGACCAAATAACATATGTCCTAATTTATTAAGTGGTTTAACACTTAACAAACCTGTATTTGTGCTGTAACTGGTATGACATGAACCGGCCTTGCAGTCACTGTATTAAAAGGCTGAGACAGGAGTGCTGATGTGTGTGTGTTACAATACATGCCTCAGGAACTTAACCTCCTAGGACCTGGCGTCCACATATGTGGACCTCACATTTTGGGTTCTCTAGACCACAATACTAACTTTTTCTCAACAAGGGCCTGATGACCACATATGAGGATATTATACTGCCACTCAGTAATCGAAATTTAAAACTAATGTCCTCATATGTGGACATCATTTTTCTCAGGTCCCAATCAGCCTATATAGCAAAGAATAGAGCTCGGGTCTTAGGAGGTTAAATCAGTGTCAGCACCTGTAAAATTCACAGTATAAATATCATATATCATATAATATAATATATAAGATTTCCTATACATACCTGGTATAGAGACATTAATACAAGCCTAAAACTGTATTTGACAAATTAGATGGCCATTAAAAGAACTCTTAACTCACTAAAGAATCTTGTAAGTGCTGCTGTCATTCCACGTCACAGTGTTCTGAAAACCTTAAATGATGCTGAATCTCTTAAAACAGGGGTTTTCAAAGTGTGGGATAGTGGGCCTCCCCTAAGAGAACTCAAAAGCAGCCGCACCCCCCCACTATTATTACTTTTATTACTGTTATTGATGTTGCTTTGTATGTTCCACGCAGGCTAAAAAAAGGTTTCAAGAATAAATGTCATACACATCTTTATTTTTTCAAACATGTTTGTATGTTCTTGAACATTTTTTTTTTTTAAGTTATTTTTTTGGGCTTTTTGTGGCTTTAATGGACAGGACAGTAGAGAGACAGGAAATGGGGAGGCAGAGAGAGGGGGAATGACATGCAGCAAAGGACTGTCTGATGCAGGAGTCAAACCGGGGCCAGCTGCAGCGAGGACTGTACTTAACCCACTGAGCTACACGACGCCCCTGGAACATATTATTAAAACATTTTAAACATCTTTATCTGTGAATGTGGTCAAATATTTTTTTAAACACAATCTTTTTATATGTTTTTAACAATTTTTTTTTTTTTTTTTACACATTTTAACACCTTTGTGTGTTTTTAAACATATTTTAAATACATTTGAACATCTTTTTGTTAAAAAAAAAAAACGTATTCACTTAAAAAAAAATTACTATTTGCAATTTAACTTTTCAACTGATTTTTTAAAACACATTTTCACTCATCCGATGTTATCCCACATTAACGCTTAAACTCTGCACACAACACATTTGCTCACCTGGAATTAAGTGGGAGCAGTGAGTCTGTGTCTTTGATGCGCTGTAGAAAGGAATAAACGCAGATCATCCTCGACCCGCAGCCGTGACCGGTACTTGCTTTTAATCGTATGTGTATGTGTATGGTATGATGCCTCGGTTGCCTTGGTATTTACAGTACCAAATGTCTGGATGTCAGGGTCATACTTCCTCCGTTTTCTACTCACCTCATACTTCCTCCGTTTTCTGCTCGCCTCTGTGCCCACTCTCACTCGAAAAGAAAGGAAAAAAAGTGTATCATCTGGTATCAGGTTTTCACCTGAGGCACTAAAAGTTGATCCATTTGCTGTAGTTAGCTAACCAGATGATGCACTTTTTTTCCTTTCTTTTCGCGCCTCCCCTGAAGTCCTCTGGCGCCCCCCTGGGGAGGCGCACCTCACACTTTGAAAACCGCTGCTGTAGAGGAAAGTGAAGGGAGCACCTCCGGAGGGCCACCCGCTCAGGCCCAACAGCTCCTGTCCAAACAGAGAAGATTAAACAATTAGTTAAATCTGGGAGAACCACCCCAACACTACATTATTACTGGGCCAACAATGTCTTCACTGGGATTAACTGTGCATAAAGTATCACCTCACACACACACTCATGCAGACGCACACACACACACACACACACACACTTAACCGAATAAACCAAAAAAAAAAAAAAAAAAAAAAAAACAAACAACGCAGGAATTACTGATACTAACAGTGATTAACCAAATTTAGCTAATAATCATACACTGGGAACTAATTGCTTCATTAAATCAAGGTCAAATTCCTGAACGTGTCAATTTACTGAACGTGTCTTTAATTCACGCAACAGATTGGTGTGGACCAAATGCTGCTGGGCCAACGTCGAGTCAGTCACAGATCGCAGCCATTTTCATTCACAAGTAGCAAACAGTTGAGTTTAATACAGATTGTTAGAGACAAAACCACCATACAAAACGGCCGCAGAGACAGTTAACAGTTTTTAACAGTTTTAATGCTCATATTATTGGAAGGAGGATGAGATGAGACATTTGCCACATATAGTTAGCTGAAACTTAGAGTTTGCTATGCTAATGGAACCTGGCCCTGCTGGTCTGGTAACCTGTGTTCACTGTGGGGGTGTTCATTCAAAGCTCTGTAAAAAGGTACATTCAACCGATGCTACGCTAACAATGTTTGTTTGATTGTGTGAAAGTTTCCCCTGCCACTGTTGACACACCACACCAGCTCCCCACACCACCATACAATTCACATGCCACATGTTAGCCAGGTAGCTTGCTACTGCTAGTTTGTGGGTGCACACACTGAACACACTGCACCGTACCAGTTGATGGGGGTGTTAGACGTTTCTGTATCCCTAGTTTGGGATATTATGTGAATTCTGTGAAGATGCCTGTAATGTGTGTTAGCAAATGTAAATATATTCTTGTAAGGGTTTCTGATATGAAAAACGGCCTGTGGCCCTCAATTGATTATGTAATTAATTCCATTAGAAGATGGTATGGTCCAGGGGGAGGGGCCTATTCTATAAAATGGAGGGAGGTCTACACTGCCCAGGCAGTTAGAGAAGGGCTGTGCAGACCGGTTGAGGGTTGCATTTCCATTTTGTTTTGGATTGTCTGGAAGAAAAGGACAATAAAACCTTTCATTTTTTGCACCGAACTGACTTTGTCATACTTCCTGCCACTGACATTTGAGATTAAAGTACACTGTTTTCCAGTCAGCCTTTCACCAACCTACCCTCACTCAGGCCAGAGTGTGACAGATTGACACATGTGACTAAGCACACTGCATTAGTGTGAGGCACTGACTGTATCAGTAATTGAGAAACTGATGTCACTCTTTTTATTTTTACCACCATCATCCAAGTTTCATTAAAACTGCCAAAATTTGGTGGTGTAATATGATTTTGATTTCAATCCTCCTGTATAATGTGAAGGCTTTAAATAACTGATTGCAATGTATTTAACAAACCCTTGTGTTTTTGACCTGAAGATTACTGGCAGGTATTAACCCATTTATACCGGATGCTGCGTAGCGCAACATTGCCCCTCTCGCCGGTTGCTGCATAGCGCAGCATTGAGTCTCCTGCCGGCTGCTGCGTAGTGCAGCATTGTTGATTCTTCGTCATTTTCATGATATATTTATACATATTTTACATATTTATATGCTGCAAGAGTCATGAAAATGACTTTGTGACCTTGTGGCAGTGTTCACTGGACTTGGTGAATGCGAAATGCAGTTAAAGCGCCTCCCACTGGTCCAAAATGCGTGAAACCGCTGGTTCAATGGAGAGCAAACGTGTGGCACACACCATGGTTATTTGTAAGGGTTTCGGAGACACTGAAAACCAGTTATAAGTCTCCTGTACCAAGTACTCCACACTAGGGGGGATGGTGTCATTGGAAGCATGACTTAAAGCAAGCTACAGAGAGTGACACACACAGCAAATAAGAACTAGATCTTTGAGGCCATACTCCTCCTTCAGCACTTTATGGACCCCATTGTTAATCCCCGTCATAACACATGTTGAGACAATTGTGTGTTTGGTGTCACTAAAGTACCTTATCACAACCCCCAGGTACTTAGAAACACTTACATCTGTGGACTCATCGAGGAGGAGGCTGAAACTCTGGAGTGAGTAGCAGCAGTGGAGTCTGAGAAAGCAGCTTTACATGCTTCCCCAACATGATCACATGCCAGTATGGAGCAGTGTTCAGAATGCACGATTCATTTGCAGTCTGGACACGAAGTGGTGTGGGTCTCCTCTCTGCTCTGACTGCAGCTGGGACTGCAGTGCGAGGCTACTGTGAGTGCTTTGGGACGGGGGAGGGGCTCACGGTAGCACCCGCTGCTCGTTGAGGACAGTAACTGCAGAGCGATACATGCTTTCAGGTCAGAGTCTCCAAAACACCAGAAAAGTCTCCAATAACACCAGAAAAAGTCGCTAGATTTGTCGCTAGTCGCTTTTGACAAAATAAGTCGCCAAGAGGATTTGGAAAGTCGCCAGATTTAGCGAGAAAGTCGCCAAATTGGCAACACTGCTTCACGGGCTGTGTCATACCACTTCATAAATTTCTCTTTCTCGCACTCACTTATACTGTCATACCCATAGTAGGAAGGATCTGGGTAGGGCCCACGTAATATTCATTGGCCCTGTTAAATTTGTGGGAGAAATAGCCTCTTTCCAGATCCTCAAATCCTGGCTGCTGGTGTTGTGTTTGACAGGTGCATGGGTAGGAAGCTAAACGAATCAATCCACCGCTGTCGGAACGCTTTGTCATCACCATGGGTGCGATTCCGTGTTTGACAAAGTATTCCAACAGTATGTAATTGTCAAAACCGGATATGTTATGTGTATTGAATGTATATCCGCTATATTTCGGGCGCCTGTAGTATTTTATGAAGGGGCTCACACATTTTAACATGTTGAAACAAAACTTGTTTCCCTCCATGTCCATTGGATAAAACACTCATGCGGCAGATCTAATCTTTTTTAACCACAGTGTGAACACACAGCGGGTGAACACAAATGTGGTGTTTTCCCAGTTTTGTAGGTTTTACCACATGCTTCACAGTACCTCAGTGTGTCACAGGGTATTACATTATGTTTGGTCTCTTTTTGTTTATGTTGGGTAAAGCACTGTTGTGATTTGCAAATGCGCTTACAGTCAGGACATTTTTTTTTGCCCAGGTGGTTATGACGCTCTAAAGCACACATTGCACCCAAAAAAAACTTGTCTGATTTTCAATGACATAATAGTGGTTGTCATATAGGTATAGCCAAATTGTGTGTGTGTGTGTGTGTGTGTGGGGGGGGGGGGGGGGGGGGGGGGGGGGGGTTTGGTAGTTTGGAAACACTGCAGTCATTTACACTCAGCAGTGTGGTGAAAGACTATAATTTTCACACCAAGGGGTTTCTCAAATTTGGTGACATCAAAGAGTGATACTTTATGCATGTGATCATATCCCATAGCCCCGTGCAGTTGTTTAGGATATTCCAGTTTTTCAGAGTGGGGCATGGCAGCATCAGCAAAATGCACTAGGCAGATAGAGAAACACAGATTGTTGTCACCACTATTGTTAGGGTTGTACAGAAAACACACTCTCTTTGCTAAAATCTCATATGGCACATGCCCCAATTTCAGACATGCACCGCCGCTTCTATTCTGTGCCACTGTAACAATAGATTCCAATTTGTCGTCTGTCAAGGAGGTGTCATCGCTTTGTAAAATGTGAAATTTCTTCCATAAACAAGTCCTCATTATATTCATTGTCTGAATTTAAAATAGTCTGTACGTCGCTGGCCAGGGATGGACCTCTCAATACTACTGTCAGGGTCCGGATGAGGCAGGGGTGTGAGACTCAAATGCAGAGGAGGAACCAGTGTTAAAGAATTTATTCAAACAAAACCAAAGTCCATACATAAGCAGATGCCACCGACAAAACAAACCTCACCACCAACAATGATACCACAAAGACAAGACAGAGCAAGGGCTTTTTAAAGGAACGGAACTGATTAACAATGGAGAACAGGTGGGGAAGCAGACACAGGTGGGACACATCAGGGATGATTAACCAAAGGAAGCAAAACTAGAAATCAGACACTGGGGCGACATGACTATCAAAATAAAACAGGAAATGCACGGGGAAACAGAGCACAAGACAGGGAAGACTAAACTAGCCACCAGAAACACCCAAACCAGAAACACTCAAAACCCAGAACAGAAACCCAAAACCCAGAAAACCAAACCAAGAAAGTCCAAAAAATCAAAACCCTGGAACCTCCAGACTGAGACCATGACAACTACATTTAAAACAATACTGGGTGGTGAACCCTCTAACGCACGTTCAATAACGCCAGACAGCCTTTCTGTGACTATCAGGTACCTCGGTTAGCGAGATCAATCTTTCTGAAATCAAGACGTTGCAGCAATTTGGAAGAGTTTAAAGCAGGTATGTCCCTGACCTGTATCTGACCTCTCTCACATCCTGCAGATCCCCCCTCCCCACACTGCACTAAACATCTATTAACCACGTCCTGGTCACCCTCTAGGGCTCCCCCTATTTGCATGTGACCCCCACCAGACTCAGAAGCAGGAACTGTAGCAAAAGCTTGGTCAGGATCTAGCATCTGGAACCAATCAGTCACTGTGGGGTCAACACCTAGGTCAGAATCTAGCATACAATCATACGGCCTGTGATCCTCAACACCTGGGTAGGGGTCTGTCATAAAATCATATGGCATGTGACCATCAGACACAGCAGCAGCGGCTCTTTCAGACATTGCAGAAACAAGTGGAATTTCAAATTCATTAGCAGCAGCAACAGGTGCAGCCCTTTGATCTAATAGTATATTAAGTCTTCTGTGTTGTGAATCAAGCCGTCGACAAAAGGATGCATGGTCAAATGACATGTCAGACCCTGGTGGATAAAAATGCTTCAATGCATAACGGTTAATTTTAGCATGCCAACCTTGGGTAGTATCAGGGAAATCACTATTGCTACCCCAGCAGGACACATCACTGTGTTTGAAAATTTTTTCAGCCAATAAATGACCTCTATGACACAACAACGATGACAACTGAGAACACCAGACCTGCTGAAACTGATTTGAAAGCCTGCACATAAGACTGATTATAATTTCGTGACTCTTAATTGTTTTTTCTGTGTAAGTCTGTTGTTTTTCCACTTTGGGCCTGGATTTTGTTGAATGAAGAGGTCTCCAATTGTTTGAATTTGTTATCTACGTAGTCACGCAAAGAGTTCTCTAGTTGTCTAAAACAGTTATCTATATGGTCGATCAAAGTGCTCTCCAATTTCCTGAATTGTCTGTTTATATTGTCACACTGTGGCTGAGCGTAGCTTCAGGCTTCAGGCTCTGGTGACCCTGAAGTTGTGTATCTTCTCTTTTTACTTAGCTCTAAACATAGGCCATAAAGAGTGCTTAAATCAGGCAACTCTTCTGAGTTTTTTAACTCTGGCTGATCATATAGGGCAGGGGTGTCAAACTTACGGCCCGCGGGCCGAATCAGGCCCGCAAACGGGTTTAACCCTCCTATTATCCTTGAGGTCAATTTGACCCCATTCAATGTTTATCATTCAGAAAACAATAGTTAGCTTTTATTTTTGCTCCATATTTCATGACTTTTCCTAATTTGATGGGGACAACTGATTAAGCATAAAATTATCATGATGATATTTTTTCAATGTGCTGAATGCATATTGCACGCATTGGTGGTCCTCTGGGGTCAATTTGACCCCAAGCTGTTTTAGCTGTGTAAAACTTGTCTGTCTGTGTGTGTGACCTAACATCCCCACACCTGCAGGTGCACAGTTGATACTTTTGAGTTGATACATAATGGGACACACACACACACACACACACACACACACACACACCTATACGGGTTTCTGTGTACTACAAGGTCAATTTTTCCAAACACTTTTTTTTGGTGTATTAGAGGGACACCCCTTTCCATTTGCTTCACAAAGATGGGGTAAAGATCAAAAAATCTTTTTTGAGGCATATAACACAAATTTCACTTCAAATATTGAATACACACAACACAACTCAAAATGTAACAACCTGACAACATGCTTAATTAGGAGGACATAGATAATGAGGTGCTGAAGCCCCGCCCATGACACATATGACAATTATAAGGACTATTTAATTTGTGAGGACAGGAGCTATACAACACACAAACACTGTCACTGAGGTGATTTGAAGGGTCTAACATGAGTTAATGGGACATGGCTTAACACAACCACTAAAATAAAGGCAATGTGCAATAAAAAGAATTATCTGTGAAGGCCATTTTATAACGAAGGGCTCAGACTGGCATGTTACTAAAACACAATGCTTTTTATGTGAACTGATCGGTAATACATCAAGTAAAACCTTGATAGATGATAAGGACATTAATCCAGACACAGAAGTCTGTGAGCAAGAACCCAATTTTAATGTCATGAGTGCTGCTGTATCAAATTCTTGAATATACCAATGATTCACTCACCTAGAGCAACACCTCAAAGGCAGCTGTTCAACTACTCCAAACAGTATGACGCTGCAACAAATACATTACTAAACTCACTAACTGAAAACAAGAATGGTGGCTGTTCACTTGTCACTCTTCTTCCTAAGGGATATGCCACGATTTCTCACAAAGTCTCTTATGTATAACACTGAATCTTTGTTGCTAGTTTCCCCTTCTTGATGCAATCTTTGAAATGTCGCATCACTGCCGCAACCTCAGCTGGAGACCATTGATGTTTTGGTTTCCTCCTGGGATCATGCTCTTCATCAGCATTGTTGAGAAACATTATTAAAAAAACAAACAAAAAAAACACAGATTGTAAATGGAAAACCAAACTCTTGGGTCAACAATTCATTTTCTGCACATTTGTTATGTTAAGTATGGCTGCACTGATCTAATGGTTTCCTCTCTAGATGCCGAATCTGGTATCCCAAATCACAATATCTGCAAAATTTGTAGTTGTAGTTTCACAATAAAATCTTACCAGTGCTTTAACACTACTGTTTCTTTTGTGAAGCACAAGTAGAAGGTAATTCATTAGCATCAGCAGTAGATTTAAGCATCAATGTCTACTCACTGGAGCAAATGAACAGTGCAGAACAATAACGAAGCAACCCGCTAAGATAAAGTCATTTCAGTTAACAGAATGACTGTACTGATATCTATGATAATGCCACACTACCACTTGCCAGTGCACTAAAAATTGAGATGGTAGCATCTCTAATTTCAAGTGATTTTTTCAGTAACTTCAGTGCATTGTCCTGTAACATAGAAGATATCCAAACATCACAAAATAGGAGATCACAAATCTTCTACCAATTTCATAAATACTGAAAATGTATTACAATATTCAGATTCTCAATGCTGGTGATAGAGATAAAACGCAAAAGTGCAAGGAAGGGAATAGAAAGGAAGGTTAGGAAAAGAAACACACAACATTCAGTAGCATTGACTGGCCAACATGCAGTGAATTAAACAATAAATGAATGCTGGTAGACTGAGATAGAGGGTCATACCGTCTGAAGCATCTGGAGGTTCCTCAACAGGTTGCAAGGCTCTTTTCCTCCTGTAGATTGTATAGTATAGCTCAATGAAATGAGTCTTTTCACAAGAGGTATTTTAACCTGTCATAGCAGAATGGCAGAGGTACAGCTACCAGCATTAATGATTGTTGCGTTTCACTTAAAATGTCCTAATAGTCCAACCAGTGTGCTAGCATGTATAATATTTGAGTCATTCAACTTACATACTAAAGTGTTATTCAGTTTCTAGGGATAATTTCACCTCCACTTATGTTACCACAATAAAGCAGTATATACTGTATAATGTACTTGTGTATTTGTGTAATTTACCCAGGCGTTCATGCGTTTTGGTTTCCCTCCTGGGCTTTTTGCCCTTGTTACACCCTGCAAAAGCAAAATATAAACAAAATCAATGTCAGTATCAACCAAAACTCTGGTGTCAATATTTAACTCTTATGACACTTAACTTATAAATCTACAACTCCAATGAAATGTCAATGAATTATCAGTGTCTTCAGAGAATGTACAGCAAGTAGCTTTAAGATATATATATATATATATGTAATTATATTATAAGGGGGATCAGAAAAGTGATGGCAATTTCAAGTTGAATGTGTATGTGAAGAACAATTATTTGACCAAATGTTTAAATCTAAAAAGGCAAGATGAGTAAACACACACTGATGGATTTAGTGTTGGGACACGCACCAGCAGATCATCTTTAATTCTGAAAACAATCTTAAGTCAATATCAACATTCAGTGGAAATTGTATCACCTGTTGAACATCTTTGATGCAGTCAGATGCCACGGCTGCATGTTGAGGATCTTCACCAGTTGAAATCTTATGTAGAGAAAGAGAAACAATATCATTAAATAACCAGCAAGACACAACACAACTGTGCCTGTTGACATATAGTGAGTTAACAAAATTATCTGTACAGTAGAATGATAGGACATCAAGAATACTGTATATAAAACAGAAAAACATTTGAACAGCATTTCATAGAAATCACCAGTCAGTACAGCACAGTGACATTCATGTTAGCACAAAAGATTACCTACTGATAACTTGAGAGATAACAATACAATTATGCACTGAGGAAATTGTAGATAGTATAGTAATGTAGTGTAATGGTGACAGTGAGGGTGAACATTCATCTTGGTATAGACACCAATAAACACTTAACAGTATCCATACGGTGTCCTCACAGTGCATAAACCTGACCAGTACATACAAACTGAGGACTGTGTATGTGTAACATTTACACAGTCCTCATAGTACATATACTGGACCACTACATACTAAAAGAGGAAATCAATCCCTGAAAACAATCTTAAGTCAATATCAACATTCAATGGAAATTGTATCACCTGTTGAACATCTTTGATGCTGTCAGATGCCACGACGGCATGTTGAGGATCTTCACCAGTTGAAATCTTATGTAGAGAAAGAGAAACAATATCATTAAATAACCAGCAAGACACAACAAGACTGTACCTATTGACATATAGTGAGTTAGCAACACAATTATCTATACAGGAGAATGCCAGGGCTTAAATATTGAACTCCAATTTTTATTTTATAGATCAGTATGAAACACGCACCTTCACAAACCATTTAAAAATCATTTATTTTCTTCTACCAAATAGTACTGATGAGCAAGTATTATGGTTATTATCAGGTTTTTGATCAGGTTTTCAGAAACTCAGAATGTGATGAAGAAAGCGTGCCAACAGCCAGGTTACCTCCACAGAGTCAGTTACTGCTGTAACTGGCCCAGAGTTTAAGTTACATCTCATTCTGGAACTGTAAACCCAGTGTTTCCCTCATCTCAGGGTGAACAAACTCAGATGTTTCACTAAACCTGCT
Organism: Seriola aureovittata; assembly: GCF_021018895.1. Lineage (NCBI taxonomy): Eukaryota > Metazoa > Chordata > Actinopteri > Carangiformes > Carangidae > Seriola > Seriola aureovittata. Next base: position 645,106 of record NC_079375.1, read on the forward strand.
TTCTGGAACAGACCCCAGGATACTCATGTCCATGTAAACACACTCAGAGACTGAACAAAGCTCTATTCAACATTACTCTACACAGAGTACGTTTTGTTTTACGTGTGAACATACTGTGACTGCATTATAGTAGGTTCACACTGCAACCTGTTAGCTCTTTGTGAAATAAATTCTTGTCTGTACCTTTAATCTCCATGGCCAGTCAGAGTCTCCATAGTTGTAGGTTATCTCTTCCCCCGGCCCGATGTCCTTGATTGCAAATAAACAGAGATGAGGCTGTCTACCCACAGTGATGGTCCTCATTCTGCTGTTTGGGCTTACATGATCATCGTTGACGAGTCTCCCTAGGGAATCATCCTCTTTGGCTGCGTCAACACTGAAATGACAAAAAATAGGGAAGTATAGTGAAAGTATCATGACAGAAGCACACTATGTTGAATGAATAAATACATTACCACTACTGCTACTACTAACATTGAATTAGTATGGCAATGCATATACCATAACTGTTTTCCATTGTAACAAAATTCAAACATGAAAACCTTCAGGGCATCATGGTACAATCTCAGCATGTTTTCATGTTCCTGTTTGCTTATGACATCCCCTCTATATTCGAGAAGGAAGTCTCCTTTCTTAAAGTGGCAGCAACTAAACAATCCTCGACCTAACAGAACAAAGAAGACAGAAAAAGAAGAAGACTGTGTTAGGTAGTGATGCAATTAAAAGAATAATTAAAAGTAGGTCTGTGCTAAAGAATCTTAAATACCTTGGCAACTCACCTTTGAATGAATTAATATATTTTATACTGAATCCATTCTTGTCCTTTCCCTGGGACGAAAAATATGCTGCCTCTTCTGTAGGTTTAATTTTCACTCTCTGTGGCCTCATTGTCGACATCTCATGGAAAAGATGATGACTTCAGTAAAGATACAGAAAGAAATCTGATCAGTTTAACTGTCACAGTTTAACTGACTTACTGCAGACCTATTTAACAGTTGACCTTTTGTTTTTTAACTGTACCAGTACAGCCTGTGTAGGAAATGTGCCAAACAAACTTTACTCTGGTATGACTCTACTCTCAAAACAAGCACATTCACTAGTACAGGTGTCACAACATGCAGTCTCCTAACTGACTGCAGAACTGACATGTAACAGACACTATTAGACTGTACTGAAATGTTACCATGGAAAAATTAGCATATTCAGATAAAACTAAATGCAGCAATTCATAAAATAAACTGATAACTTTGTACTGTGCTGATAATACTAACCTTACAACCTACATCACTGACAATACACTGAATTAATAGCACTGACATTTCTACAAACATACATAAAGTTGCAAGATAGTCTGCAAACTACAGCAGCAGCCGTTTGATTTTCCCAAAACACTAACGTCATGTAATCAACTACATTACTACACAATACACGGTAACTCTGCCACTGCCAGTCCCAAGTGCAGATAACAAAAGAGGAGGGGTGAGTATGACTTCATAGTGACTAACCACAAATATGTTACAAGAAAAGGAGATAAAAATAAGTAAATAAATATGTTTATGAGAGGAAAGGGGGGCTTACCAACATCAATCAATATGGTTCATTCTGTGAGTCATGAATGTGCACCCCAAATTAGAAAAGATTTGGATGAAAGATTTTCAAGATACACTAACTCTAAAACTGAAAGTTTGACCTGATGGTGGCGCTACAGGGAAGGTCACCAACAGGGTTCATACTCTTGTGGTCATTAATGTTGTCAGTAAATTTGAGAAGATTTGTATGAAATCTTTTCAAGATAAATTAATTCTAATTTAAAAGTTTTGCCTGATGGTGGCGCTAGAGGAAGGGTCAACTTACTGATGGGTTTCATGATCAAGGGGTTATTTATGTATTTAACAAATAAACAAAGTGCCTGACACAAAAACTTGGTCAACAATTTTCTGTAAATAATTTTCTGGAGGCAAATATCCCTCTGGTCAGATTGACCCCAAGGGTAAAATGTGCCGGATTAACCCTAGTATTATCCTCAAATATTACTAGGGTTAATCCGGCCTGTGAGATGATTTCCAAAGTATAAAAATAGCTGCAATTTTTCAATGAAAGAAACTGCTGTTCTAAATGTGTCCACTGGATGTCGCAATAGCAATTCTGTTACGCAAGCAAACTGTTTATACCGGGCCGAGCAAGTAGGCTTATACCTAACAGCTAGCCCGGAGCTGCCTTGTCGTTCTGCCTATTACGAGACACAGGTGACACACATCAGGGAAAAAGCAGGTACTCACCCAGGAGGAAGTAAAGACACAAGAGGGAAACTACCAAAATAAAACAGGAAATGACAAGACAAACATAAAACACTAAGGCCTGGGGACCGGGAAAGCGTCAGGCTTTTGCAAATATCAGCCTGACAAGAAACACAGTTGCAGACAGGATTTTCTGATCTTTCAGAGGATTTGGACAGCCAATTGAAGCGCAAAGTAAAGTCATTTATTGCGTTTTCAGTTGCAATTGATGAAAGCACGGACATTACAGATGTTGCACAACTGGCCATATTCATCCGCGGAGTTGATGACACTTTGACCGTCACCGAGGAGTTCGTGGAGTTGGTGCCAATGACGGACACCACAACAGCAGCTGATATTTTCACCGCCCTCGTCGGAGCGCTGGACAGGGTCGGAGTGGACTGGTCCCGCGCTGTCAGCCTGGCAACAGATGGTGCGCCTTCAATGACTGGGGAAAAAGCAGGTGTTGTCACAAAATTCAGGGAGAAGGTGCAGACTTCAAATGGAGGACTTGAATTTTGGACTTTTCATTGTATTTTGCATCAGGAGGCATTGTGTTGCAAATCATTGAAGATGGATAACGTCATGGAGGTGGTCGTCTGAACCGTGAATTTCATCCGATCCAGAGGCCTGAATCACCGCCAGTTTGACAGCCCTCTCAGAGAAAAAGACCACAACTATGGCCTGCCATACCACACCGAGGTAAGATGGTTAAGCCGAGGTGCTGTCCTGAGGCGCTTCTTTGATTTACGCGAGGAAATCAAACAGTTCATGGAAAAAAAGGGCAAGCCAGTCTTAGAATTTCAGTCCACAGAATGGATGCAGGATCTTGCATTTATGGTGGATGTTACAGAGCATCTGAATAACTTGAATAAAATGCTGCAAGGGCGCACCAAAGTTGTCACGCAGTACTATGACAGCATATGCGCGTTCAAGTTGAAGCTGTCATTGTGGGAGACACAACTCGCGGGTGGTGATGCTGCTCACTTTCCTTGTCTGAAAGATGTGTGCGCGACCCAACGTGCCGCAGACATGAAGCGGTTAAAAGATAAAATAACGAGACTAGTGCGGGAGTTTGAGCAACGCTTTTCAGATTTTTTCTTTTCTTTTTTCTTTTGCTTGTACAGGGTTTTGGCAGCACACTAGTCTGGAAGCTTGCTTGGGTTTTGCTTGTTATTTTGGCCTTTGTTTCATCCTGAAGTCAAGCTTCATTCATTGTAAATAATGCTCACGTCACTGTAAATAACAAGCAATAAATTCTTCACTTTTTTTGCTCTGCTTTTCTGTTGTTTATGTTGTGCTCTTGCAGCTCTTGGCCAAAGCAGAACACTATGCCTGGGTAGCTTACTGGGTAGGTTCCAGTTACTGTGTTGGGATCCATCGCTGCAGCTGGACTGGTCACTGGGGCTTGGCTGATCACTGTGGTTGGGCTGATGACTGTGGCTGGACTGTTCGCTGTGGCTGGACTGGTGACTGGGGCTGGACTGTTCGCTGTGGCTGGACTGTTCGCTGTGGCTGGACTGGTGACTGGGGCTGGACTGGTGACTGGGGCTGGACTGATGACTGAACTAAGCATTCCTCGACTGGCTGGCTCTTTAGATGTGAATGTCCAGAGTCTGAAAAACAAAACTATGATTTAATTTCCAGCTGGATACAGGTTAATGGAAATACAGAGGACATACAGAACTGTTAAGATTAGGACCTTGTGGTCCTTTTCTTTCCCTGTTTTCCTTACGTTATCCACTGTGTTCCCTTCCCTCTTGTGGTTGTTTTCTATTTGTGTGTGTGTGTGTGTGTGTGTGTGTGTGTGTGTGTGTGTGTGTGTTCATCCCTAACCCTTCCTAGATCCTGCTCCCAGTCTCCATCCACACATGCTGTTCATCACACAATCAACTCCACAACCACATGCAGTATAACGCCCGGTTCAACTCTTCACTCATCGCCCGATCATTCCGACTCATCGTACGCTACAGCCAGACTTTGCCTTTTTTGCTCTATTGAACTGCTCATTACCCTGTATTCCTGTGCCCTAGGACCATTCTTCTGCCACCCTGCTGCCTGCCAAGCTCATCCCCATCTCGTCTCGTCTGTTTGGATTTCAGTTCCCTAGCTCACATCAGAAGATTTACTGCCTGCCTGTCACACCTGCCTGCCCAACTCCACTACTCCCAACGATATTTAAAATAAAATAAATATATTTCATTAGTCCTCTGTTTTCTGCTTTGTGGGTCCAGATCCTCACTGAAACCTCACAGAACGATCTGGCCACAATGGACCCCGCAGACACAGCTTCCGATCCAACGTTGCTCCACAAAGCCATCTCCAGTCAAGGTGCCCTCCTCGGCTAACACGAGCAGTTACTCCGGACTCTCTTCGACAACAACCAGTTTATGGTAAACCAAATTTGCCGTCAAGTTTCTGCTCTAACTTCTGTTCACTCTGCCTCAGCTTCTCCCAGCCAGAACCCAGCTCCTGAACCTGCGCCACCTCTTTCTCCACTGCGGGACTTCTACACTACAATCCCAGAGCTCTTCTCCGGAGAACTGGATGAATGCAGAAGATTTCTTCTTCAGTGTGACATGGTGTTTCAGCAATGGCCTCTCACTTTGGATTCTGACAGGTCTAAGGTACAATACGTTTAGGGCTTACTAAGGGGAAAAGCACTGGTATGGGCTGAGGCATTCAATCCCCACAGACCAGTAACTGCTTTCTTTTGATGAATTTTTGGCTTAACTCAGACAAGTTTTTGATCATTCTAATCACTCTGGAAATCTTGTCTCGTCAGTTTGGATTTCGGTTCATCAGCTCACCTCAGGAGATTCCTGCCTGTCTGTCACACCTGCCTGCCCAACTCCACTCAAAATAAAAAATATTTCTCATCACTCCTCTGTGTTCAGCTGTGTGGGTACAGATCCTCACTGAAACCTCACAAGAACATACAAAACATGTTCTGATATTCAACTGGATTCACATACAAATGTGGTTGATTAAATGATTTGGGATTGGAGGTAACTGGTTACTGGCTAAGTGATGGTTCCTTACTGCCTTTGGATCTGTCCCTGGATGCAGTCCCCTCCACCTGGTGAGACCTGGCTGGATTTGACTTGTCCAGAGTCTGAAAATGAGCACAGGTATGTGATTAACACTGATGCTGTAACCATCTCCATGGTATGATTATACGTAAGTAGTAGATTCAAGTGATGGATAATTACTGCCAGTGAAGCTTTGGCTGGATCCAGCAGATACCAATGTGGAAAGGAGGGTGCCCTCACAAACGCACCTTGACAGATGCAGGATATCAAATAAATGGAAACATCAGTCATTAAAATAATGAGCACTAAATTTGTAATCCTTATGTTGTAATTCTATGAAAATTATTTATGTGTTAAATGCATCTCGTGAAACTGTTACCTGTCATGTTCTCGTCCCTGTCCAAACCCTCAGATTCTGTAATTGAGATCTTTTATAACATGCATTAATTACCAGTTTTAAAAAAGTTACCTGAAACTTGAGACTCCATATGTGTTCAGTGACTAGACTAATACTGAAGATTACGATTACAACTTCTTCCTCATTGTCCTCATCTTCTTCCTCCTCCACATGGCTGATCTAATCTAATAATTTTGTTGTCAGCATCAGTCCAGTTGTCTAGGACAGTTCCCTCCACGTTCTTACTGCTCCAGGCACACAGCCCTGACATACATGATCACATTCATGAAGTGTTACCATGTTTCCACTCTGCTTATTTATGAAACAGCTGCAAACATAAAAATTAACTACAAAATTCCAGGGAAATTTTGAGTGCCACGGGGGCTACTGCCGGGATGAGTACATGATTTATTTCCAGTGTTCAAAAGTCACCCTGATCATATTCTGGTTTTGAGAAATGTCTTGATATAAAAGACTCTGATATAAAACAATGTCACATCCCTCCATCATGTATTATGTGGGAAATATCTCATATTCTGTGTTGTTTTTTTTTTTTTGTTTGTTTAAAATTCAGTTGATTAGAAGGCTGAAACAGTAGTGAGTAAGTTGTGAGCTGTAAAACCAAAACCGTGAGTGAAAGTGGTATTAAAACACTCCATAGGGATGTGGGGAGCTGCAGAGTTGGTGATAATTCTCTGTGTAACACAGAGTTATTTGAACTATTGTTAATATTGTATTGATTACTGAAGCTTTTTTCTGACTGATCATAGTCAAACTCTCACCCTAGAAATATTTCTCTTCACATGAATGAAAAAGCCACATGTATTAGGACACATCGCTGTTTCTTGAAGAGATTATAACGAAGTCGAAAACTAGCTGGCAAATGCACTAATAGCACTAGATTTGGTGCTCCATCTGCAGAAACCAATTTTCCCTTTATCCATGGGAAGTGAAAAGTACTGCTTTGGCAGCTGCTTTCTATCAAGATCCAGTCTGCAAACTCTCATCAAACAAGATAAATGATGCTCAGGGTGGAGGAAGAAGGTCAGAGAGGAAAAGAGCGAGGAAGTTTGAGTGCTTAGCGCAGAGGGAGAGGGAGACAGCCACAAATGAGATTGGGAGAGAAAAAGCAGGAGAAGAGAGTGGTCTTATGAATGGAGTATGAAACTGAGAGGCACAAGGAAAGAGCAAGAGAATAATCTAAAGACTGACAGATAGAAAGAAGTGCAGTTCTCCATTTTAAACCCTGTCCTGGAGCACTGTGGAGAACAGAGTACAAGAGCTCATTAACTTCCGTCATGCCTTGCTGTTTCCTGCTTATGAGAGGAGACCATGAAGTCTGATTCAAAAATGCTACACTTTCTCTTGCTAGTTGTTGCTGTTATTTTGTACTGTGAGTCCTCTGGCTTTAGAGAATCTGACTGATGTAATAACACTAACAGAAAGACATGGAGACAAAGATAAAGAGAGAGATCCATCATTATCTGAACTCCAAACTAAGGACTCTAATTTCTGTTGCCTTCTACTGAGCTCTCAGAACGAAGTGTCTCATGAGGAAGACACCGGCACTGACACCACTCTGGTTTGAAGAGAGAGGAAGTGGTGCTGAATAGTGAAGGGAGAGTTTCTGAGAAACTAGTGCCAGACTTGACTGGAAAATTTTTACAAATGCTATGTTGCTGTTTGCTGGCTTCTTAGCTACATCCAGCTAAACCAGCTAAAGGGTTAAAATCCTGAAAACTAATAAACATTTGGTAGGTTTGAGCAGAACTGAAGTGGTTTAAGAGATGTATGCAAAAAAAAAGCAGAAAAAAATATTGATATATGATGATTTTATAGCATTTTCTTTGTGTGTCCTTTTTTGGACGCGAGGAACCCCAGAGGGTACAAAATGTGTTACCAGTGTATAATAGACCTGTAACAGTAACTGACATTAGATTTTAAAAATATGTCAAAAAAGACACTTTCTTGCAGAAATCCATACCTTCAGCTGTAACACAGCCAAAATGATCAGCAAATCAAAAAAGAAAAGTGAAGAAAATTTCCAAAAAAGGACAGAGGGACCTCTGAGGGTTAATAAATCCCATGAACCGCTATTTAAATTACCATTTTTTAGATTAGATTAGATTAACTTTATTTATCCCACAACTGGGAAATTCATTTACCACAGCAGAAAATAAACATCTATAGAATAAAACATCTATGGAAATATACAACAAAAATATACCAAATATACACTAATAAATACAATATACACAATACACACTATATGTACATGAAAAAGTGCAAGTTTGCACATGGTCAGGAAGAGCAGGAGTTGTGGAGTCTGACAGCTGCTGGAATGAAGGACCTGCGGAACCTCTCCTTCTTACAGCGAGGATGTAAAAGTCTGCTGCTGAAGAAGCTACTCAGAGACCCTACAGTGTCATGCAGAGGGTGAGAGTTATTGTTCATGATGGATGTCAGCTTAGCTAACATCCTCCTGTCACCTACTTCCTCAATGGAGTCTAGGGGGCAGCCCAGGACAGAGCTCGCTTTCCGGATCAGTTTGTTGAGCCTCTGCCTATCCCTGTCAGTGCTGCCCCCTCTCCAGCAGACCACAGGAAGTAGATGGCTGAGGCCACCACAGAGCTCATTAACTTCCGTCATGCCTTGCTGTTTCCTGCTTATGAGAGGAGACCATGAAGTCTAATTCAAAAATGCTACACTTTCTCTTGCTAGTTGTTGCTGTTATTTTGTACTGTGAGTCCTCTGGCTTTAGAGAATCTGACTGATGTAATAACACAAACAGAAAGACATGGAGACAAAGATAAAGAGAGAGATCCATCATTATCTGAACTCCAAACTAAGGACTCTAATTTCTGTTGCCTTCTACTGAGCTCTCAGAAAGAAGTGTCTCATGAGGAAGACACCGGCACTGACACCACTCTGGTTTGAAGAGAGAGGAAGTGGTGCTGAATAGTGAAGGGAGAGTTTCTGAGAAACTAGTGCCAGACTTGACTGGAAAATTTTTACAAAATGCTATGTTGCTGTTTGCTGGCTTCTTAGCTACATCCAGCTAAACCAGCTATGTCTGGAAACTTATGTTTTTGTGCCATTTCCTTTGACCGCACTGAAACACCTAATCAGTGGAAATGTTAATATAATCAAAACACTTCTCCCAGACAACGTGTTAGAACATGAGCAGTACACAGACAGTCTCAGGTGGTGAAACCTCTGTTTAACCTCTCCTGGTCTCCATTACAGGGCTCCAGTGCTCCACCATTTCGGTCACACATGCAACCAAAAATATGTCAGGTGTATTTTCATTGGTCACACTGGTGGCTTGCCGTTGCGGGACCCTGGATGTTAAGAAAGGGTGAAGTGGAACCAGGTGAAGAATAGGGACCAGCGGGCCTGGCAGGAGTTCAGCCATTTGGCTGTTTGGATGTATTCTAGGTTCTTCTGGTCGGTCCAAACCAGGGGGTTTGTGGGAGTCAGGAACAGGCCAGGAGGTAATGACGGAGACCTTTGCCTGTTCCAACTGCACGCTGCCTTGCCCGCTGCCACCTGTTGGGGTGTTGAATGCCGTCTTCAACTCATCCCCCTGTAGCGGACACTGGTGGAGGCCAGTGACCGGACACCAGATTTATGGTAAGGACACTGGGGTGCTCTGGAGGATATGAGGAGCCTCCCTTGTCCACTTTCCCATCATCAAACTATCACTTGGATAGAAAACAGTTCCCCCCACCAATAGACCAGCTTTTAAAGATACCATTGGAATTTATGGCTAGCTCATGGAACTAATCCTGAACCAACGCTCCTGCAACAAATGGGAGACAAACACAACTCTCCCCCAAAGACTGACACTGAATTCATGTTGCATCCCTGACACTCATCCGGGATTGATAGGAGGGTGCCACCTCTTATCAAATAACATGAAAAGGAACATTTAGCCCATCAAGGTGCTAAACCACCAGGATTCACACTCTTGACCCATTTTTCTCTGACAAGAGAAAACAACACTCTCACCTTTAACACCCTTTCTTACCCAAAGGGGGGTCTCATGAGGAACCAGAGACCCCCGCCATAAAACCATCCTACATTCCAAGCCGGACTGATGAACTATTCCACATTTATAAAGCATGACTGAAATGACATTGAACCGAATGTCCTATCACCAGGCAATTCATGCAGTATTACTCTGGAAACATTTCCATAAAGTATGATCCAAAGTTCATTTCTGTAGCCCAAAGGGAGGCTACAATTATGCCATCTAAGGACCACTCTGGACCCCTTTTCCCCTAGGAAATTAAGGGATAGACAACTTAATACATCACTTTGACATTACTGTTTCATATTGTAACTTAGCTATATATTTGTGTGGTTAGAAATTGTTATCCTTTCATTAATCCATATAATCTATGTGTGCTATTAACCATTTATCTTGTATATTCCAAACTTTAGCTAGGTAGTTGATATAGGCCGTCGTCAAAATGAATGGGCCATGGTGGGAGTAGAATATGCAACACTTGCGCGTAAAACGAAATTAAACAAATTAACGTAAGGTTTTATTTCTCTCTTTCTTTATTGAAACAAAGAAAGAGAAGGAAGACCAAAGGGGTGGCGACAACTGTCAAGCCCCCCCCGGCTACACACACCCCGAGGATTAAAACAGCAGGATCCTCCAGGGCAATCCCTCTTCTTACAATCTTAATTCTTACTGTCACTCTTACGTCTCGTTTTGCGCACTAGCTCACGTTTGTTTCTAGCATAAGCTTTACTTGTTACTTTGGTACCAACCTCGTGTTCTTTGTCCTAAATTTTCTTATACTTTTGTGCGCGATTGTTGTTTTACTATTTCAGCAAGCCAAGCCTTCCAAATTGAATCACACACAGGTGTGTATAAGTAATTTTGTCGTTTCCTTTTTTCGACAAATCCAACTTTTGCCTAGAAGATTTTGAAGGTTTTGCGTCATTTGGCCAACACCAACTCCTTCCACTTATCTGGCAAATTAAATTAGATACTAGCGTTTATTCCGCCGTCAACCTCCGGCCCTCCGGCTACACGCCACACCAGGACCGGCTGACCAGATCTCGAGAGTGCCTACGGAAGAAAGTCTGCTGGCAGACTGCGCTGACGCTGATCCACCGAGACATCGGCAGAGCCCGTCACCCCTGGCAACGGCCGTCATCTCTGAGAGAAACCCACTTGGAGCGTGGCGTCCCCGTCGCCTAGCAACCCAACTCCAGGGCTCCAGCCAGGATCTCAACAGCAACTCAAAGCAGGCAACTCCATCCTTTGCTCCGAACTGGGTTGATGTCGGAACACTACTAGTCCCGACTTAATAATTTCCCACCGTTACGAATAAATGCTGTACACATAACTAAATCCATTCTCTTTCACCATTGCCCAAATTACTGCTAGTTCAGCTGGTAGAAATAGGTATTGTTAGTTATAGATTCATGTCATTATCCTTGTTCATTGTACTGTGTTTAGTTAGTCAATAAATATTATCAACGTAACCCAATCGTTGCCCTGTGTTTCTTTGAAGTGAACATCGGAGATCCCTGTAATCGAGAAATCACAACTTTGGATGTGAGATTGATCAGTATAATCTGTATTTTAATCAAATTGTCCTCCCTGAGGACTGGTGCCCCATTCTTTTAACGAGAGCAAAATTTCAAATTGTGGTATTCACGCTACACCCCTCTCTGATGCAGACAAGATGGTATGCGTTGCGAAGGTCAAGCTTGGTGAAGATAGTGGCCCCTTTAAACAGTTCGAAGGCTGACAAGATGTGAGGCAGAGGGTACTGGTTCTTTATGGTGATGTTGTTCAGGCCCCAGTAGTCGATGCAGGGTCTCATAGTCTTATCTTTGTTTTCGATGAAAAAGAGGCCCGCCCCGGCTGGTGATGAAGAGGGGCGAATGATGCCTGCAGCCATGGAGTCATTAATATAAGTCTCCATGGATTTCCTTTCATGGGCGGACAGGGAGTATAGATGGCCCTTTGGTGGTGATGTGCCAGACAGAAGATCGATGGCGCAGTCATAGGGCCGATGTGGAGGCAGAGACATGGCCTTGGCTTTGCTGAAAACCTGGCGGAAGTCGTGGTATTCCAGGGGCACCCCGTAAATGTCAGGCGGGGCACTGGAGGGCCAAGGAGCGCTAAGGAGGCTTGCTTCAGGCAGGACAGGTGACAGGAGGTGACCCACTCTCGGATGGCCCCGGTTTCCCAGTCAATGTGGGGGTTGTGCCAATGGAGCCAGGCATAACCCAGGATGAGAGCGGGCGAAGTGAGTCCAGAATGTGAAATTGAATGGTCTCATGGTGGTTGCCGAACAGGATCATGGGAATCTGGATGATCTGGTGCATGACAAATGTTGGCCGTCGAGGGCCCGAGCGGGAACCGGATGAGGTAGAGGAACCCACTCGAGCCCCAGCTGCTGAACCAACCCCTCGTCGATGATACAGGCGTCCGCCCAAGAGTCTATTAGGGTGGCCAGGGAGTGGGGGCCATCAGGAAGGATAAGCCGGGCTTGGAGCAGCGGCCTTTGGTTGCAGGGAGATTTGACAGTCGTTGGGCTGACCACTATCTCCCCTGTTACTGGTGAGGCTTTTACTGGGCGCTTGGAGACAAAGTGACCCGCCTGCCCACAGTACATGCACAGGTTGGACTGGCGACAACATTCCCGTTCCTCTGGGGTGAGGACTCCCCGTTGCGAGGAGAAGGGACCTTTTGAGCCCCCTCAGGAGCGGACAGAGGGCCCCCCTGATGCTTTTCTCGTCTGTGGGCCTGGATGCAGAGTTCAATCCAGATGGCCAGCTCGATCACCCCGTCCAATGTGGAAGGAATGTTGTGGGAAACCAGTTCATCTTTAATGTAGTCAGCCAGGCCATGGAGGAAAGCATCACAAAGGGCTGCAGAATTCCAGTTGCTCTGGCTGGCCTTGGTACGGAAGTCGATTGAGAAGTTGGCCACCGTCCGGTCTCCCTGCCGCATACCCATTAGCCCCTGTGCAGTCTCTGAAGGCCCCCAGGCCGAAAACCTTGCGCAGCTCCCTGGTGAACAACTGGAAAGAAGCGCAGACTGGTGATTGTCTCTCCCAGTGCCCCACAGATGAGCCCTGCCTGTCAGGTGATTGATGGTGAAGGCCACCCTCGCCTCCTCAGTAGCGAAGGTGTGGGGCTGAAGGGAGAACAGCAAAGAACAGTTTATCAGGGGGCCACAAGTCTCTGGGGCTCCATCATAGCGCTCTGGCTCAGGGGCATCTCTGCGCGACAGGGAAACGACAGCTGGTTCCGGTGCAGTTTCAGCTGGTGAGGGCATTGGGGCAGCGGGCTGAGTGAGGAGGGTTGTTAGTTGCTGTATTTGCCCTACTAATGCCGCTAGCACCTGCTCATTAACCTCAGCCACCTGTCTTGCTTCCGAAGGCGGCTGCGGACATCATGGCCTTGTGCTGCTGGAGGACAACCTCAATTCTTTCGATGTGGCTCAGGGGTGTGGGGTTGTGTGCTGGGTCCATTTTTGGCCAGATTGTACTGTCGCGGGATGTGGTAGGGCCCAATTGCAGCACAATCACACAGATGAGTAGTTTGAAATGACCTTTATTGATGTTTTCAATGGGATGAATGGAGCACAGGTGAGTCACCACAGATTGCAAGTGAGTATGGACTTAGGTCAGGTAAGTAACAACAGTTTTCAGTTCATGGGATAAGCAGAGCTCGTGGGGAGGCTTGGGTGAGCTCACGTCTTCAGGTAAGTGATCTGTACACTTACAGCTGGCAGCTGGATAGGACGAAGGCACCATTGAGGGGCAGGCAGGACTCGTGGTCAATGAGGAAGCAGAGTCGACAACAGGCAGGCAGGCAGGCAGTGGAGCAGATGAACCCAGAGGGAGCAGAAGGGTAGTCGTGGTCAGGCGGAGGATCTAGGAACCAGCAGAACAGGAAACGCCAAAGGCATTCACACAGAAGAGATGTTTCGCTTGGCAGGAGGCTCTGATGATGGCAGGTGGAATGGTGATCTCACTCGTGTGAGCTGAAGCTGTCAAACGCCACATAGCAGATGAGAACCAGCAAGAGCACAGGCAAAACTCCTAATCAGGGACAGAAGGCTGTTGGGTTTACCGGGGCAGAGACAAGAAGAGGTGGTCAGAGGCAAGCCGAGTTGAAACCAGGAAATCAGTCCAAGAGAAAGAGCGCTTGGAAGGTCATGCATGAGAATGAAAACAATCTGGCGCTGAGTGAGTGAACTGAGGCTGCTTAAATACTGGCTTGATTGGAAATGGAGCGCAGCTGGGAGCAACGGGTGAGGATGTTGAGGCTGATGAGGAGGTGTGGCGGAATGGAGAGTGATACGGGAGGCAGATGGCAACAGAGACAAAGGACCCTTCTCTCACAAACAGTTCATGCTGATAGCATGTTAGAGAGACACAGAACCAGACTGAGGGTCAAAGGGTCAGCTCCAGAGGATCAACAAATGGACACCATGCAACTGGAGAACATAGGCATAATCTCCAGTTTGTAACAATAAGACTCTGTCTAATGATATTTGACCAAAAGGACTGATTATCACTAAGGTGTGAATCCTGGCCTCTCTGTGCCATGCATGAGCACACACCTACCTCCCTTCCTCTGTCATTTTCTAGATAAGAGTCATAAACTACAACCCACATTCCAATCCTGAGTAGTGACCAGCAGAACACTCTTCACTGACACAGTATAATTAAATATCTCTATCTGGCACAAACATTCACTCATGAACTGATTAGATTTTGATGGTCAAAGGTCAAGGTACACACAAAACACAGTTTTGGCTTGAGAATGCAGTTCCTCTGGATCTCTTCAAGGGAATCCATTCACATTTAGCACAAGTCTCCCCTGGGACTCAAAGACGAACTGATTAGATTGAAGTGATCAAAGGTCAAGGTCAGGGTGACCCCCCCCCCCAAACCCTTTTTAGCCATTACTCAAGACTTCACAGCAAAAATGACAAAATTTCACACAAATGGTTCATATTTTCTATGACTCTGGATAAACAGGGATGTAACCTGAAACTAGTCTGAGTGGAAGAGGCAGACAACCACCAGGAGGTGATTCTAGTTTATATGTTATGAACCATGATAACATCCATTTTTCCTCGATAGTTGCCATAAGCCACAGCAGCAGATGCAGCACTCACACACATTTTCTTCAGAAAATATAGGAGTTTTTTTTTAAGATTTTTATTATTTTCTTCCACCATCTCTGATCTCTCCTCATCTACTCTATTTAACTTAACCTTTGTTAACCTTTGTTCTCTCCATCTCTCTTCATCTTATCTGTCTTTGTCTGCTCTGTCTCCTCTACTCCCTCATCATCTTATTTTCTCTCTTTGATCCCCAAATGCTCCTATACCACGCAGAAAGTTCTACAGCAGGTGAAGAAGGGCACTGTACTGCCCACACTGTGTATGTGTGTGTGTGTGTGTGTGTGTGTGTGTGTGTGTGTGTGTGGGAGGCGATGGGGGCTGACTGAGAGCTGAGAGCTGAGTGAAGGGAGAAGAAGAGAGTGAAAGATAGAGCATTAACAGTGAAGCAGAAAAGCACACTGTTGATTGCATGTAATTGAATTGAAGAGTGAGGAGTGAAGGTGTCACATGTGGCAAGTATGCTTTACCAAAAGTGGGTGGGTGTAACTTGTGTAATGTGAGTCTATCTGTGAGTGGAGGGTTTTTACTGTTTACTGCTGTGTTAAGCTTTTCATCATTTAACAGAGGCTGTTTTGTTTGTAGAGAGGGATCCAGAAAAAAAGTGTGCACACATGCAGATTTCTGAGGGGGGTTGTGGATCAGAAAACACACTATCAGTTGAAGAGGTTGTTGATTGACCTGTGGAATCTTGGCCCACTGTTCTTCAATGGCTCTGCAGTTGCTGGATATTGGCAGGAAGTGGATCACGCTGACGCTGTCGTACACTCAAATCTGCTCAATGGGTGACAAAAGAGACCCCTCCTTGGCCACAACATGTCTGGTGAGTGAAAGGCTGCTTGGATTTACAGTCACATTCTTGTAAACGGCTTATGGTAGTGAAATGACCGTTCATTTCATGGGCAACAGCTATGGTGGAGATTTAGCATGCCTAATGCACGCTACCTCAAAACGTGCAGCAGAATTGTTGCACATTTTAGAGTGGTCTTTTGTTGTGAGGCGCACCTCGGTCTGAGCCACTTTGTTTATTTCCCATTTACAGAGCCAGGACTGTGTAGGAATAGTGGATTTTTTTCAGCATACACACATAACAGACAGCTAGCAGACCATGAGGAAATACTTGCTGAATCGGATAATAATTGGTAACTCTTACCTTTAAGTGAAGTTTTAGTTTTTCTGCAGGGTTTGTTTTTGTTCCTAAATATAACTGTTAATTTATATTCATTGTTCTCTGCTTCTTTTACTCAATCACACAGCCAATGAAAAATCAATTTGATGAATTGATTTTGGCTGATAGTGATACCACAACGTTACTGACTGTCTGTATGGTCAAATGTCCACAGCTCTGTGGTGTTTTTTCTCTAATCTGTCATTTGCATTTCATTTACCTCATTATATTTAGATTGTGAGTGACTTTAACTCATTGTTGTATTAACTGAACTTTCCAAACTGTTCTTAAAAAATCGACATGAGAGCTAAATTTGTGGCGATCTCACTGTCAACAGCTAAATCTAGTCAGGCAAGCTGTCAGGGTGACAGATCAGTGTCCCATAGTTTGTTGAAATTAACACACACATTGTCAAAAGGCAGTTCAGCTGTTACAAAGCTCTGCTCAGGGTTAAACTGCAGATTCAGGAAGAAGTGTAGTTAAAACCTTCTGTCATTATGGTGATTCATCGATAATTTATCTCTAATCAGTTTACCATAAGTGCATCTTTGCATCTATACAGGCCAGTGGAGTGACAATATAATCCCCCATTCCCAAGATCATCATTCTTATTGGAATTTATTACATTATTACCTGCAAATTATTTAAAGTATATTTTCTAATATCTGATCCACTGCAATGTTTAAAACTAAGTTCAGTTTATTGCTAAATAATACAAAAATGTTTTCAAATATGATTCACAAGTGATGGAGATTGTTACTGCATGTGAAAAAGATGTATAAAGTCTTCTGTGTCTCCAGAGGGAGCTGTGTAAAGTCCAGTTAGTTAGTTAGGAGTTAGGAAGACATTAACTTACCAGACTTCCATAGCCTGCTTCTTCTATCTGTTTGAGCCTACATTAGCTACTATTAGAATAACAATGAAGCTAATTACAATGAGTGTGACATAGGCAACAGGTTTTGACAAAACAGAAGAATTAATGGAATAAAAAATGTTATGCTGCATGAGTTTTAAAATGTCAACTGTCAATCATGGTTCTAATAATGTTACAGGAGTGCGATGCAGTCATTTCATACAGCACCACCTACTGTAGAAACCTCAGTCCACCACCATCAGTAACCCCAGGAGTGAACACACAAAAGTCTCTATGTGTTTCCACAATATATGATTCCATCATGTCCCACATCTTCTGATAATTAGTTTAATCTTGACATTCATCCGCTAACTTAAACTTAACACACCATCTGGCTAAAACATCAGCTCACGTGAGGTCCTTTAACATATGTTAGCAACCGTGCAGTTTGTTTTTCTATGGATAATTAGAGGTCAGATGGAAAACCAGTCACAATGTAAGTGTGTATTTTGTTGTTTAAATGTGTTAATATTACTCAGAAATAGGTCCATGCGTCTTATGAGTTGTACTTAAACCCCTTTCACACTAGACAAAAAGGCCTTGATTGTACCCTGTCACATTGACTCTGTTGTCAGTGTGAAAGGGAACAATCAGCATTCAGTTCTGATTGGCACTGATATAAACATGACACCCTTGTGAATACACTCATTTTTGCCTTTTCCTGCTCTGTTATTTTTCAAAGCACACACGGTAAACATTGTAAACACACCTGTCACCTGTCCAGCATGGTGCTGTAACACCACAAACACTGCAGCTACACCTTCTGCTGCCAGTATGTTGTGCTCGGGCTGCGCTTAAGCAAGTTTTAAACACAATCGTGGACCAAAGCATGATGCTATGAGACTTACAGAAGCACCAACCAGTGGATGAGACATGACAGATCTATTTTACCAGTCTGCATGTGTATTGTATGTGTGTGTGTGTGTGTGTGTCCCTGCAGTTCCCTGTGTCTGTGTCCTCTCGGTCCGAACAGAAAGGCAAATTCATCTGGCAGTGTGAAATTAGTCTATTGTCTTTTTTTGCAGGTTGACCTGCAATAAAAAAAATTCTGCTTATATGAGCCAATTTTATTAGTCTGTCTCTTTCTGAGTAATCTGGTTTAACTAAACTTAAATGTGGTTATCCTGAATAAATAGTCTCACAAAGCTGGTTATGATATATTATACTGGTTTTTAAAATAAATCACATACAGGATCAACATTTGCTTATTTTATGAGGTATAAAGGTTAAGTATATAAGTTATCATAGTCATGAATATAACTCTTATAGCTCTGAACTCAGAAGTAGAGACTATTACTTTTTTCTTTTTCAAACTTTATTGAACAATTCAATATTACAGTTCCACATAGGAATCTTCAGTTTTCATTTTGCATTCTTAAAGATTATACAAAACATGTTTAAACTCTGTTCAAAAACTGTTCAAAAACAGCAAGGCCATACCGACATCAAATAAAATACATATATTTAAAAATAAATATCAGAAAAATAAAAATAAACTATGATTTGTTATAAGAAAATAGGCAAATTAATAATTAAGGCTAATCTTCCTCACCTCCCAGCAGTCAGGATTAAAAAAAACAGATCTCTATTAACAAATCATTCATATCTTACAGCATACACTATCCGTACCTCGATACACCACCAATGAGCCACGTAGATGGTCCCCATAATAGAAAAGTCAGTGGAGTGCATGAGTGCCACAGGAGTAGAGAGCATTACTGATCAGGTTAAATCGTACAAGTGGCCACTGTGTTGTCACCCACTGATTTGTGAACTGCCATTTTGGGGCTCTGAGTTTGGCATTTTGACCCTCGCCATCTTGGTTTTTTGAAACCAGAAGTGACCATATTTGGATGAGAGGGTGAAGTTGGAGAGGAGCAAGGGGTGGACATGAGAACCATCGACACCCAGAACAGCCACCTACACGACCACTGCACCAGGCTCTCGGCTACGCTGTGCTAAGTCGCTTAAGTGTTAAAGTGTGTACACAGTGTCCACATGTCCACACCAAAGTGAATATTATTATTGTCATTTAAGTACAACAGACTGTTTTTACAACTACGCTGAGGGAATAATGCATTTTCAGATAACTGTGTGATCATTTAATATCAGCGCTGTTTCTTTTGTATTTTTCTCAATAGTCTACAATATGAAACATTTATCTCTATTAAAATGTTTTTTCCATCCAGCCTCGGTCTGGATCTTTGGGGACAGCTACAACCTCCCACAGCAAAGTGGGCCTTGTACCTCATCTTCACATAAGATTTGATACTCCTGGGATATTTATGAATGATAGGGCTCATTTCATCCCAAGGGGAAATTATATTTTTTGTTTTTTTTAATTTGTGTTAATGCTCTTTTCCGATTTAATACTAGTGGCCATAACACTGTTAAGACTACGCTCTTCCTTGAACCCTACACCTACAACCTCACCTATTTCCACTGTCTCAATTTAACCCTAACCCTTTATAACCCCAGTCTCACCACCCCATGGTCTCTGACACCACTTTCAAATGATCTCAGACTTTTGGAGTCCACTGTAGCTGTAACAAATTTTAAATAGTTTAAAACATCAGAGTTCATAACAGGGATCGCATTAACTGAATATTTCCTGTCATTGACTAAATATATTTAATAATGATAGAAAAATCTGAACACTGTCTGTCATTTTGACAGATTAGAGCAGAGTTAGACGGCAGGTTCAGTGGCATCACATTCACACACTGCAGCTGCAGAGCTTTTCCATTTTCCCCACAGAATACACAGTGAACATAATGAAATTTCCCTCAGAGCAACGTGTAGCATACATACCTGGCCTGGCATCAGTCACAAGCCATTCAAGAAGTTCATTGTAAGGACATGCAGAATTATGGACCCAGAATTGACACTTTGTGACTCTTCCCACCCAACTATCAAATTGATAGGAAACAGAGACAAAGGAGCCTTCTCTCACAAACAGACCATGCCTGAGAGTAATATTGTAACTTTTTAGTTATCATCAAGTTTTCCTTTTTGAAGAGTTCATTTCGCATCAACCCAGCAAGAGACACCAGCAGATAACATCTGCACGACCTCCTGCAGAGAAGCCGAGCAGAAATCAAGAGTGCCCGAGACAGAAAGTCTCCTGGCAAACTCCACCAGAGCTGAACCGCTGAGACACCGGCAGAATCCCTCATCGTGATAACGGGACACGGCCTCCGGGGGAATCCACCTAGATCCCGCCTCTCCAGGGTTACCACGGCAACCACACCCACCTGGGTTCCAGCCGAGGTTCTTCAGCTACAGCGCAACTCACAGTAGGCCGGTCTTAACACTCTGCTCATGACTGGGTTGATGTCGAAATATAGCAATATTTAATCATCAAACCTACTTAGTAGATGTAGCATCATTAGCTGTATAGTCATAGTGTATAGCCATAACATATTCTCTCCCACCATTGCCAACTCATCACACTGCTCATTTCATTATTATTTTCATCTTTATGATTATTACACCATGCATTTACTCTGTACATAGTACTTTAGTTAATAAACTCCTTTATTTACACCCAGTTGTTGTCTTGTTGTGTTCTTTTGATGTAGAGACTGGAGATCCATTGAATCGAGAAGTCATGGCTTCTGATATGAGAGCAAATTCTAAATTATGGCGTTAACACTACAAATGCATGGCTGTGGTTCCACCCCTCTGTGACCTGTATGGGTGCAGCTGCGCCCCTGGTGCAGAAGGAGTGGGTGCTGTGGGACCTCCTTTCTGGTAAAGTGAGTGCTGGCAGCACTGGAAAATCCCATGTTCAGAGAGTCTCACTGACTTCTTATCACTTCCCTGGGAATGTTCCCAAATGTTCCCTGACTTCAAAACTCTGGCTTGAAGTGACCCTGGTAATTCTAGTCTCCAGTGTGGCAGCAAAGCACAAGTTCAGCCTTAAGAACAAAATGATTTGCCATTAGAAGTTGCCTGTCTGAGGCAAAGATGCAAAACCTAATGACAAACTCTTCTGCAGCACCGTCCCGTGATGAGTTTGATTACGCTCAAGCCTGCACCCAAATCAGGCTGAACTGACGGACACTTGGCTGACGGTCTGACCCCTTACTCTGCAGGTGTGTGTGTGTGTGTGTGTAGTAAGTAGGCGCCTTATTGCTTCCTTAAAATCATCCGTCTAGGGGTGTGCCAGTGTGACATAGGGGGTGGGTCGCTACAGCATGTTAAGTACCTAAACAGCATAATCTTTTCAATGTCCTGATGATAATGAGCCAAAAGATGAAGTGTCTCCTTATTAGTGAAACCTCTGCTAAAGTAAAACTTCACACGAATCTCCATGTTCCTCATTTTAAAGCCTCTGATATTTCCCCTCTAAAACAATACGCAACCTAAAATTACAACTTTATTCTCATTATGTTATGACTTTATTTCCAATATTTCATATATTTTTTCCTCAGTGTTTATATACACCGTCGCACAGAACTACCTAATGACAATGTAGAAAGTTTACTTTACTGTTTTAACTACATTAGTTACCTACAAAGTTACCTAAACGTTATCACAACGTCCTGATGGACAATTTTATGAACTCATATTAACGCAGTGCATTAAACAAACGCAGTTCACTTAAACTGGTTCACAAAAGAAACACAAAAGAAACAAACAAAAAAAAAGGTTGTTCACTTAGCGTTGGTTTTTATTAGGCTTTGACTGAACACCCCCACAGCCTGTGGTTAACACAGGTTCCCAGACCAGCAGGGGCAGGTAGCCTACCATTAGCATAGCAAACAATAAGTTATCAGCTAAAGATAGCAATAGCAAGCTAGCTAGCTTTACTAGTAAGGTGGTTGTATGACAAAGATTTTTTTATTGTCTTTATTATGACAAACAAAGACTCTAATGACACATACTGCTCTGGTTTGATCCAGTCTTGTCCCTGTAGGAACACTGGCTCTGTTTTTGCAGGGTGCTGGTTAGTCAGCATACACAATTTGATCCAGTTTTGTGAATTGAACCTGCTCTGGAGCAGGTTAGTTACACACCATTGGTTACCATGACGATGTACTCTGGTTAAAAGTGAACCAGCTTTGTGGGTTAAGCCTGTGGTGAAGTATGTGATGAATTTTGACTACAATCAAGAGTCCTGAGGGCCACAATCCAGATAACAATGGCCACTTTGAGTGAATGGGATGAATGAATGGACTCGGCTTTGAAAAGCTGTGGAAACCATTTACTGAGAGATTAGGCTCATCACCTCACTGTGTCATTCCCTGCTCGACCATTTGAGGACAGTGTTGAGCTGAAGGCTTTCACAGTAAAATCATTTCATCACCTCTCAGTCTCCCTCCACTCTGACCTGCCCACACCCAACACCCGCCCACATGCTCCTGGTGCCGATGTGTCCCGGCCTTGGTCATCAGAGAAGTGCCTGTTGATGTGTGTGTTATCAAAAATCCTCATCTTTGGCCTGCTAACCCCCCCCCCCCTCCGGATGGCGCCTCTACATCATCCTATCCATCGCTGTGCTAGGAAACAGACCAGTCTCTTCCTTTAACAAAACCTCTTTGTGGTCCATAAACACCAGGGTTTTGTCTGTCTAGTGGCTTAATGGGTTTTTTTTCCCATACATCTACACACTCCGTTCCCCCGACACATACACAGTGATCACCGCATTATAACCAAGTGTGATAGCAGGAATGGACTGGGACTGAAGAACAGCACATGTAGACTGCCACACAAATAATCTAAGTCACACATGACAAGAAGAGTATTCTGTAGTATTGAAAAACAATGTATGAAATAGATACTAGTGTAAAATATATAATTATAATAGTATGATTACAGGCTTTAATCATTTGCAGTGTGTAAAACAGATTCTATGGAAAGATTATGGCTGTAGTATGTGAAAATGTGAGATGGACAAAAAATAATTAATATATTCCAAAATAGAACTAACAAAACACAGTACATTTAAGAAAATATTATATAACTGAATCAACACACAGACAACTATAGGAGTTTTAACAAAAACTGAACATTACAGGAATAGTTTTGTGGAAAATTCATTCACTTTCTTGCTCAGAGTAGGAGGAGGTAATACTATTTTAGAGCTTGATGCCTCATGTATGTACAGTTAACAGTATAATAATATTGGTAGCTTCATATTTACTACACAGAATCCAGAGTGGCATCAATCTTCTCATCTAATTCTCCACAAATGAGCAAATATGTGTAATTTCCATGTTAATACTCCTACCCTTGTGTGTTGACTCAGTTCCATGAATATTTTTAAACATGGCCTTTCTTGTGGTGCTTTTCAAAAAAGGTGTTTCTGATATTATATAATTACTTTATACAGGCGTCCATGCACTGTATATTAACTATCAACTAACTGAAAGTAATAGAATTAGATTAAAATTGAAACTTTGCAGTAAATACAGGTAAATGCAGGTAATACAGTAAATACAGGAGCAGGAACGATCGTCAGTGGTTCGTCTTTTTTCATTGAATGTGTGTGTAAGAGAGACTTCGGACATTTGAGCTCATCACAAGACAGTATACTTAGAGCAGTAGTAGTAAGTTAGTGTTTCTCATGAAAACTGGGCAAATTAATGTTACTCTGTGAACCAAACCTAGATCACTTTATTGCTGGTGACTTCTGCCTGCGTCTCATCTGCAGAGGCTTTAATTGGTGTTTTCACTGGACTGAATCCCCTCTGCTGCTCTGGTCCTCCTTGCTGGCCGCTGCTGTCACCAACAACACTTAATGCCATGGCTAGTTATTTCCAAACATTTAGACGCTTCTACTGTATTTCCTAGGGTTTTAACTTATTTTCAGTCCTTTACATTTTTTTGGGGGTTGTTTTTCATGTAGGCAGCAGTCAGCTGAAAGGTAATAGCAACATGAAGTAAATGATGCCTTCACAGGAACCACTGCTGTGGACTCACTTCCCTGGATAAATACACAATCTAATAGAAAATAAAATATAACCAACTAAAAAATGTTCTACAATTTAATTAATCACAAGGAAGCCTCTTGTTTTTTGTCCTTCATATGTCCTACTTCCTGTTTCATTCCTGACCTCTGGACTTTTATTGTTTCAGGTCAGGAAACAGAAAGTTTCCTGGGAGCCTCAGTGTCCGAATTGTCCTTGAAGCTAACGTTGTGACAACCAGAACAGGATGTGAAGAGGCAGTGATGTCACACGAGGGGCATGAGGTGGTGAAATATGAGCAAGGCCAGTTTTTGATTCACAGGTGTGGCTTCAATTTAAATCCATCATCACCATCAACTGCCGCCTCAAACAGCCGTCTGTCGTCATGGAGGCTCTTCCTGTGGGAACGGCTGGAGAGGCATCACATCCTGTTTGTCAGGCAGGCAGGCAGGTGATGAGCTGATCTTTTCTGTTATGAACAGGCAAATAAAAAAATGTATGCCTTTGAGAACCACAAAGCAACAGAGTGAAGCCATAAGGGAAAGGCTTTTGCAGCCTTTATGTGTCCAGTTTGAAAAGTAACTGTAGCTTAGTCTGCTTGACAAGATCTGAAAACCATCATCGTTTTTTTAGTCTCATATTCTCAGCATGAAACAGACATTTCACAGATCGATCTCCTGTCTCTCCTGCCTCTCCTGTCCAGTGTTGTGGAGTCACTGATGCATCCCAGCATGCATTGGGTGAGACGTGGAAAACAACCAGGAAAGTGTCTTTTAACACATATTCATGTCGACAGACAAGCACTGTCGTCACAGGAAAAATCGTGTTATTCGTTATTTTCCAAACAATGATTCGTAGCAGCCATGTGATTAATGACTTCTGTCTGATAGGAAGAATAGAAAAAAGGATCATGAAACAAAGATATTGGCCCTCATTTATCAATCTTGTGTGAAAACAGTCGCAGGTCTGAGCGCAGAATTGGTCGTGCGATAGGATACACATGTGATTCATGAAACATTCGTATCTGAGCAATCCCAGCGTACGAATGATCGGGTCTTGATAAATGCGGCGGCTGAATTCGATCGTCATTAACATGTTACGACCTTAAATATTCCTGGTTCGGAGGCCTCGCCCACTAAGGTCAAACATGGAGAGAAGAGTTACTGGCAAAAAACGAAACTTTTCAGAGATGGAGATCGACATCCTGACATCCGAGGTTGCGCAAAATAAGGATGTGCTTCTTGGCAGTCTGAAGAGTGGGGTCAAAGGAGCTCATAAAACCGCTGTGTGGAAGAGGGTGACGGAGATGAGTTTGGCTCTGCAGCGCCGCCTCCTGCAGCCGCGCGCCAACACAGCTGTTTTGAAAAATAAAAGAATCGTGTGTCCCCAGGTCACCTGGCCACCACGTTTAAAAGTGATAGCTTGGCATCACAAATCACCTGCACATTTATAGAGTGGTAGTTTTTGCGATTGATGAATGCGTAATCATTCATGGATGGTGCCTTCAGACGCACATGAGTGAAATCAATTGCTCCAACCAAATTTGGAAACCCAGCAATCTGGAGATCCCTGCGGTCTCTGAAAACGCACTCACGTCTGACACGCGCGTATTGTTCCTCCAAAACGAGTAAATCTGCCATCGTTATGATTTGATAACTGTCAAAGCATCTGTTTAAATAAGGGAGTGAGTAAACATCTGACCAACCACAGTGCAACAATGATTATCTCACCAGATGCTTTTAATTGTTGTTCCAGTTGTGTCATACCCATCGGAAAAAACAATTACACAATTTT
This sequence comes from Seriola aureovittata, assembly GCF_021018895.1. Taxonomy (NCBI): domain Eukaryota; kingdom Metazoa; phylum Chordata; class Actinopteri; order Carangiformes; family Carangidae; genus Seriola; species Seriola aureovittata. Next base: position 670,772 of record NC_079375.1, read on the forward strand.
GCCATGAGTTAATTTGCAAACACACGTTTCTGCTTGTATTTATTATTATTTCAAATTTTAATGTGCAATAATTAGATGTCATGTTAGGCTATTTAGCCTCTCATATTGTTTTATTGTACAAAAAAGTGGTATCAGTAAAAAACGTGGGCTTTTTTAAAATTCAAATTTTCTTTATCTTGTTTTATTCCTTTTAAGAATTCGTTTTGATCTGTTCTAAATATGTGACTGTTTATGCTGATGACAGCTGAGGTTTGTTTAATAATTATTTTCAGACTCAGCCAGATTTTGATGCTGCACCGCAAATCCAGACTCAGATTTGCGTACACGAGCTCAGACCTGACGTGAGATCTGATCGTAGCTTCAGCTCACGTCCAAATTGATAAATGCCGAAGCTTATGTGGAAATGGTCGTACGCACGGTTTTCTGCCGTACGTTCGTTTGATAAATGAGGGCCAATGTCCTTTTCATACCACACAGCCTTTTTGCTTGTCAAAGCCTGGAGCCTACATTGCCCATAATGCAACATGACTGCTAAGAGTTCACTCAGTGATTCGGGCATGTTATGCTAGCAGTGGTTGATGTAGCTCTGAGCAGAGATTAGGAATGATTTCAGAAGGTAATAGTGGACAGATTGAAGTGCGTGACTTGAAATGGAAGCTGCTGACAGTCAATGTTGGATTCTTGCAAGATGAATGTGCTCAGATTAATAGAAGGCGTACATGAAGACCAGAGGCCTGAGTACATTGCTGACTCTGAGCTTGAAGGTACTTTATTTTATAATATCTTTGGGGCACTGTTTGTGTTCACTTGCCCTGAGGTGCTTTGAGTCATTTCACAGGTGTTTATCTATCAGCATCACAATCGTGCAAAATACAGTCACAAAACTTTACAGGTGTGTAGTTTACATCAAAATGAAGGGGTGGTCCAACCCATGAGTACTGAGTCATAATGTAATGATAATTAATCATTTCTGAATTAGCAAATATTTACATGTTACATTTCAACTCAGTTACCTTATTATATCATCCTATACATGTTATTGTGAACCAGCCACTACAACACACTGAACTGAACTGAGTGTGTGTGTGTGTGTGTGTGTGTGTGTGTGTGTGTGTTTCCGTGTGTTGAAATGTGAGTGCATGTGTAAGATGGGAAATGATGGACTTGAAGAAAAAGAGAGAAATGACATAATAAGACATCTATAAAGAAAAAAGAAGGATCTTTTTATCTGTGGAGTGGGCTACTGGGATACCTGACAGGCTGCATGTGCATATGTTTTGTATATGTGTTGTGCATCTGTAAATGTGTGTGTGTGTGTGTGTGTGTGTGTGTGTGTGTGTGTGTGTGTGTGTGTGTGTGTGTGTGTGTGTGCGCGCACCCGCATCTGCTGTGTCTCCCCTCCTTACATTGTTTCTGTCTGGACGAAATCACCCAGAGAAATTCGTCTGACATCGGGCTTTGCCATGCCTAATTTCTGTTAATCCACAGAGACACACACACACACACACACACACACACACACACACACACACACACACACACACACACAAACTGTCTTTCTTTCTCTCCTTCACACACACTGACACACGCACACACAAAGAGCACCCAAATGGAGTCATATCAAGGAGCTGCATGCATCGCAAAGAGACAGAGCAGAACAAGTTAATTTGTACAGTGCCAAGAAACACTAATTCCTTGTAGCGTTTGTTAATTCCCATCATGGGAGCAGAAGCAGCTCCTCTGTGAATAACAGCTTGGAGCTGTGACAGGCCGTCAGCTGTGTGTGTGCATGTCCCTGTTTGTATTTGTGTGCTTGGTGCTGCTGCAGTGGGAGTCAGCTCTGGAGTTACAAAGATCATGAATAATGAATAAATACAATGAAAAATACTCAACTATACCAGATGAGTTTAGATGTGTATGCGTGTGTGTGTGATTAATAAGTGTCACATTGCAATTGGTGCTTCTAATTAGACACAACAATGAAGTTGCTGTTGCCAATTTAAAAAAAATGTATTACATTTTTTTTATGTACAAAAAAAAACTGTCAGTGGTGGTCACCAGAGTAATTCTGTAAGTTTTCACAGTATAATTTCACTGTAAAAGCTTATTATAAGACATTTAATTGAAATTTTACTCATACGTCTTAAGTGTCTTTTGCATTATTAATGAAAAGTGTTTCACAGTAAAAACATCTAAATACTGCAAGTGCAATTATCTGTTACATGTATTCATTATATTTGACGGCTCTCTCTAATATCAAACTCAAATATAACCTGTAAAACTGTCCCTTTTCTCTACTAAAATACGATATACATTGTCTTACATCCATAAATCGCTACATTTCTTGATTTCGCCTTTCCTATTTTTGTGCTTTTATATGTGTTGTGTCCTTTGGTGCATTATACATGTTTATGAACAATACTGTGATCATTACATCACAGTTAGTTGAAGAAGTATATGATTTAGTAGATGACGTAAAACAGAGAATACAGTATATCTGGATTTTAATTTCTGTTACTTTGTCTGTGCTTGGGACTGTCCTCCTGTAAAAAAAACTTCCCACAGGTCGTCTTTGTAGAAGGTTATTATAACCCATAGTTAGGTTTTGTTGCTAGGCAACATCTAGTGGTTGTAGTAATTATGACAGGAGCAAAGGGAAAGGTGTGGTGACTTAGTATAAAGAGGAGGTTGTGGTGGACGGATGAATATGAGACAGGAGAGCGCTGTTCAATTCCCATGTGAAATTAGTTGTTTATATTATAACCATGACAACAAAGATCGCTGTGGAAGTGCACTTAAGTCACCATGTTAAACCTAACCCAGCCATGACCATTATTATAGTAACCATGGCGATGAAGGTAGGTAGTGATTCCAGGTAACACTGCTATGGGTCGTATCAGAGGGTTGATGGTTGCTCAGGTTGGAGGAGTGGTTGTTGTTTGTGCTCATGCGATGTGAGGCAAACTTCCTGTGATATGATTGAAAGCTAATCTGCATTGGATGATGGCACTGAGGGTTCAGCGGGTCATGGATAGTGATCCTCTGCACTTTGCATCTCATGACTAGACAGAACTGTGCTGATGTGTGACGTGCGCCGTCTGTATTAGATGTGTTATTACTTTCCTGTGCTTCTCTGCTCTAATCATCTCTCACTGCTTTGTCACGTCTACCTGTTCTTCCTGTGCCCTTTCCTGACTCACTGTGGCTTTGATCTCACTGGTTTCCTGCTTGTGTGTCTTGTTCTGTGTTGTCTGCTGTATTGGCTGGATTTTTACTTCAAGCTGCCAGAAATATTTTTATTTCTGTCCAAGGGCATAAAATGACACACTGTGTTATAGGCCTCTTATACACAGCTGTTCACTGATTCTACACTGAAAAGTCACATGCAAAGAAAACCGTTATAAAACCAATGCATATTGTAATTCATGAACTTCAAATCAGCATCTTGTTAACTTGCATTTTGCTTCAACTTTTGAACAAAGAACGTGAAGAAATCATTGGTCACTAGCATTGATATAAAACTGTAAATTGCTTGATACATTCTTCCAAAAAATATACAGTATATCTCTGAGAAATTACAACTTAAATCTCTTTAATTTTATGTGTTGTTTTCATTTTGAGGGTGAGGGTTAGGGTGTTATTATTTAATGAAGTGTTCTGAGATTTCTGGGTTTCAAAATAAGACTGAAATATCCTACTTGTTAGAAATTATATACAAATCTGATCTAAGAAGGAGAGGATGTCTAGAAACTTGAGACAGAGCTGAACATATGTTCAATCTTAATGCCCTTTTACCTTTGACCTGTCACCTGGCTTTCACTCGTACGAGAGGGGTATCATTAAAGGGAAATTCACTTTCATCAACCTGGGTCTTGCTTTTGTAGTTTTGGCATCAGTTAATGGTATAATATGTAACATTTCCACATTAAAATGTCTAAAAATGACAACACCACTTATTCATGCTTCACGGACATTTTCATCAGGATGGGGACTAATTATTTCATCTACATGGACGCCATGAACAGAGCATTTTACATTGTTGGGTACCTTACCAATTGAGGAGTAAGCCTGGAGCTCTTTATAACAGACTGACTGCCAGTCTGACATGGGAACTCATTTTGAGCATCCTGATAGGTCAGACAGAGAAAGAGCTACAAGCATCATAGCCTATAATGCTTGCCTATGACTCACAGACTAGTAACAGCCTAGACAATGACACATTGATAGACACATGCTGCAGTGTTTATGTTTTATACTGGATTTAGTATTAATGAGCAGACAGACCATGATAAACATCTCTGTATACTATAAGTGTACTTATAATTATTATTTTCATTGTGGTGACATTTTAGTGTTTTATGTTTGCTGGGACTCGGGACACCCAGCTTGAAACCAAGTCACCTGCCAAGGGTCTTATATTATTTTTGCACATGCATCAGGTTTGTGTTTGGCTGAAACAGTCAAAATTTACTTATTATTCAGTTTTAAGCCACATTTAATGTGGTTGGTTGTTTTTAACTATATATTTTAACGGGATGAAGGATTTCAGATGTTTGGACTTTAAATTATCAAAGAAACAAGCTGCGCATACTTTACCAGCTGCTCTGAAACTGCCTGTGTCCACCTATCAGTGCGAGAGAAACACTGATTTTTTTTTATGTGAAATTGAATTGTTCGATGTTCCTCCTGGTTTTAAAACCCTGCAGTGGAGTGCACCAGCTGGACATACTGTACACCTGGCTGTAATGCTACGTCTAACTTTGAACTGAAAGTTATGACCAACTAAGCCCCTATGTGTTGGGCCTGTGTGTAAATACTACATTTAGTATGGAGCAGCTATAAGTTGGAAAGTTATATGGATATTATATATTATAATATTGATCACACAACCAAGAAAAAAAACAACGATAGCAGCCTGTCTTGTTCACAAAATAAATAATTAAAGGGCGGTAAGTCTGTGATTGGACAAACCCACTAGACGTCTGTTCTATCAGCTGATAGAGAGGTTTCACTGTGGCAGACGTCATGTTTGAGATTAAACCGAACAGCATGGGACGGAAACGCAGCTCTCTCCCCCGTCCTGCAGCTGCTGATTGTTCTCTGATTTTATGCAAACAGAGCCTTTTAAACTACTGTGGGTGATATGGTCGATGTACATCAGTAAAATTAATTGTCTATCTTTTGGTTTTCCATCTATCTACAATCTCTTCCAGCTTGTTTAAAGGAGCTTGTTTGAAGGTAGATGTTAGACTGAACCGAGTTGCCTAGCAACAATCACCATTTCACGTGTATTCACGTGAATGTGCATCGTAAGACCAGGCACAGCTACGTCTGTGGTTAATCAGGTTTGGTGCATTCAGTGTAAATTCAAATCACAAAGTCAGGTGTAAGACGGACGTAAGAATTAAGACCTACTTTTTTACGCCCAGCTGGTGCACTCTGCTCCTCGTCTGTTTGTTTTAAATTATAATTTGGCTGCCAGTAAAAATCTTTTATAACATCTGGATCATAAATTATCAGAAAAACAAGCTGAACAAATGTTAGCTGCAGTGTTTTTTTTCTGACATTCATACTATCCTTTTGTTTCTTTTGTCAACGTAATCGATCACGCAACTACGTCGATTTACGTACCGTGCGTCAACGCGTTGCAAGGAGGAAGTAAGACAGCTGTGCCCAGTCAGAGCATGGACTCTACCAAAGAGCAAGCAGTAGAAAAAACTTCACCCCTGATCAGCTAAAGTGCGGGAGTATTTTAAGCAGGGACCGAAGAACATGGTGCTCTGCAAGCTCTGCAAGTTAGAAATGGCTTATCACAGCAGTACTACTGCCGTGCTCAAGCACTTGGAGCGGAGCTTTATTTTGGAGAGAATATATATCGGACTGTAAAACACAGAATACCAGAGACTGGGTTACTTTTTGTTGGGGAATAATGCCCTGCAGTGCATACTTTGTTTGTTTTAACCCTCTTAAGCCTCTGGGAGCATATACGCTTCCAAATTTCACATTCTCTGTCTGAGTGTATTCATTCCAATTGGCGAAGTGAACGAGATCACAGAGTATAACAGATTCTTTCGCTCCATAGTCACCGAAATAAATATTGGACCCAGTTCTCACAAGCCCCACGTCTTCAGGGCATTCTGACATCAAAATGACATTTTTCAGATCAGCAGATCAGGAGAAAATTAACTTTAGTGGAGACCTGCCTCTGTCTCAGTAACATACTCTCGTAACATCTATCAACTTCCAACATCGTTTGCCAAACAATAACCAGATAACCAGTTACTTTTGGATTGACTTACTTATACAAAAAACCGTGGATTAAACTTTATAACTTAAATTAAACGTGTTTCATTGCTTAACAATTGCTAAAACAGATTTATTAGCCTATTAAACTGACATGACTCTGTACTGGGCTGATCGGATGTTGTTAGTAGATAAAAAAAAAAAACAGGGACAAAAAGGTGCAAATTTGTACTGTGTCAGTGTTGTGTCGACGATTGTTGTATTCCTTTGGCAGGCCCAAGCTTTGTGCAGCAACAGGCTGTATAACAAGAAAAACATATATGGATTGATTTTAATATAAGCTATTGTTACATTTCATGCCAGTCGCCTTGGTTTGAGGGGAGGGTTAGAAGACAATGTCCACTTAGGAGAACATTTCATGCCATTGGCGCAGCCTGTAATGTGGTATCTTCTGTATAGAGGATTTTTGTTTATAACGAGACTGGATGGGAGCAGTGCTGTTTTACTCTGATATCAAAGTGAGGAGAAGTTGTTTAGAGTTTATTAAAGTGAGAGAATAAAGACAGAAGGATGTGACAGTCACATATTTAGTGCAGCGGAGGATTTGGAGCTCATTTTTCAAGGACCAGACAAAAAGCACCCATAAATACTGCTCCAGAGAATGAGCATCTCATGAACAGATAAAGATAGAAACTTCAAATCACCTCTACATCAAACAAATAATTACAATTCAAGGTTCTTTTTTTTTGTTTTATGGGACATTAACCTCTATTATACTGTACTGAAGTCTTTATTGAGTGACATTTATTATTAGCTGAGGTTATGCTGATGTTGAACATGTGTAGCACTTGGTTAAACTGTTAAAAATGACAAATTCAGTAGGAAAAACACAAAGGTGAACGAAGATATTGAAATATTGAAATATAAGTGACAAGTTTTTAAAATTTATTTTGTGTAAATTCGGTGTTATAATAGTTAGATCAATTGAAAAAATAATCAATAGATTAATCGAAAAAACTGATAATCGTTAGGTGCAGCCCTACTTTTGTACCTCCAGAATACTATTAGTTCCACTTACTGCAGCCTGGAGGAGAATGGTGTCTCCTGAGCTTCAGGTGTGGATCAAAGCACATTATCCAGAGACAGCAGCTGTGGCGGCCATGTTTGTTATTCAATTCTTTACGTCTTTTCTCATGTGCAGCACTGAAAAACACCAGCACCATCAGAGGCCACAGGGGTCAGGCACCAGTGTCCGTGTGGACAAGAGCACCACACTACATCCATACGTCCAAAGAACTCTGCTAAGCTGACTCAAATGTGCTTTGTGTCCCGCCATACTGTTGAAGCTGAAATTGACTATGGTCAAAAAATGAAAATGTGTTGAAGTAAATGGACAGGCCCTCCAGCCTAACTGATAATGGCAGTGATCGAACTCTGTTAGACAGGCAATTTTTACCATCTAACATTTGTTCTGATAGTTCCTATTTGCTATATGCATGGGGATGAGAAACCTCAACTCACCCAGGAAGTCTCAGAAGTCACATTGACAGAGGAGGCAGAAAAAAGTCAAATGTACAGTTAAAGCAGCAGTTAAATTGTGTCTGATCCACAGATGGGTTTTAAGATCCCCAACAAACACTGTAGACTTGCAAAAATATCAGTGATTATGATTCAAGTATGATCCCTTTATTACAGAGAGCATAGGGGAGCCGGCAAGGAAATGAGCCTGACATCATCACAAAGAGCTTTTTCTGCAGAATGGTGTCCTCCATCTTGGCTAAGAGCAGCCAAGCGGTCAGTGGTGCTCCAAGCCTGTTGGAGGCTTTACTTTCCTTGGGTCACTCTATCCCCTGTGACAGCCATCTTGGAAAGCACAAAATCATAGCTCACATTAGACACCACTTTCATTGGCCTGGCCTGCGTGCCATTGCTAAATTCTGCAGGAGTGGCCCTCATTGCCAGATGACTGTGAGGGGATTTTCTCTCGTCCACCTGACGAGTTGCTGACTCAGGTGAGAGGTCAGTATGAGGCCTTAGGTCACTGTGACCCAGCTACTGCTCCTCCAGACGCAGCTGTGCTCTCTGCTGATACTGCTGGTGCCAGAGAACCAACCTGACATGCTGGACATGCTCCTCCATGTTGCGAGAGAAAATCAGGATGTCATCCAGGTAAACAAAAATGAAGCGATTCAGCATGTCACGTAGGACATCGTTAACAAGGGCCTGGAAAACTGCTGGAGTGTTGGTGAGACCGGAGGGCATGACCAAGTATTCAAAATGTCCAGAGATCTTTCAGTTTAATGCAGTCCCATAGCAGATGGAGCAGAATTCCTTCAGCAGCTAAACGACTAATGCTTTTACTATCATTCACTTTGTACAGCTGTGATGGAGTGTAATATAGTCTGTACAGTGTTTTAAAATGCCTTTATTTGTTGTACGATGGAAGGGCAGTCTTGAATTGTTCCTTATGTCATTCCAGAAAATATCCTCAATTTTATGGAGGTTTCTTGATGCATTTCATAGGATTAAAACCCAAGATAAACTATATCAGTTCATACATGGTATTTTTTTTTGTCCTAGCCTAAAAAATAAATCATATTGATAACAATAACCAGGAGAGTATGAAAATCATCATATCCCTTCTAAATCTTGTCAAAACACCTCACCTTACGGGAGCTTTGGACTTTTTAGTTTTTTCACTGGCATGTTCTTGAACCTCTCTAAAAGGTTACCAAGTGGAAAACTGTGAATACGGGCGAGCGCACCCACTCCAAACAACCAGTGATGACAGTCTGCCAGTCATTGAGTGTGCTGTCATTGGCTAGTGTTGCCTTGTCAATCATTCTGGCTTGAGAACAGGCATTTACCCTGTTCAATGATACCAAGCAAGGGGGGGTTGAGCATTGTTTTAGCCAGATCGGCCTGCGTAATGGCGTAAATGTCACTGTTTTACACACAGGACGAGCGGATTGACACAGGGAGAGGAGAAGTTAGCAGAGAGGAGACAAGCAACAGAGAAGATAGCAGATACAGTGGCAGAAGTTTGTTGGTTTTGCAGTATTTTAGTAGTACAGGTTTTGCAATGCCTAAGGCTCAGGGCAAGACAAAGTTCACCACGGGTGATCGTGAGGACTCGGAGAGAGAGGAGATGTGTGCTTAAGGCCTTGATGCCGTTTTAGATCGGTGAGTAGAAGGATGATGTCTTTATTCTTGTCTAGATTTTATGTTTCATTGAGTTATGTGGTCTCCATATTTACCCTGACTTCAAATTTAGTTTAAACAAATGGATAGGGATTTGTTTACAGTATCGAAACAACATCACACTTTAGAGATAATGAACTGTGAATGACTGGATATTGGGGATATTTTTACACCACAACCCCTGTATATGTTGTTTGTATGTTGTTTGTATTTCACACTTGCTTTGGCAAGTGTACCTGTGATGTGGCACAAAGGGACAGCTACATAATATATTTTTTGGATATATATACAGTGTATATATCTATATATATATAGATTTATATATGTGTGTGTGTGTGTATATATACACACATATGTACATACACATATACACACACACACACACACACACACACACACACACACACAGTGAGCTATATTGAGTAATAATCTGATTCATGTGATAAAGGTGTTATGATCCAATTGCAAACTAGGATATGATGTAATTGAATGCACAGCTGTGTACAGTGTTGATTGAAAAGAAAATCGAGCTACAGTTTGACCAATTTTGAAAAGAAAGATGTTGAGACGTCAGAACATCAACGTTGATTCAATTTTCAAAATGGAAAACATTATTCAACATTGATTCAACCTTGATCCGTGCTTTTTTATTATCTATTTCTCTGCCTTTGTGATGGCTTTAGATTTAGTAATGGAAATCCTTTTATGGATCAGGGCTCTTACCTGGATTCACTCCATGAAAAGAGTATTACTATTATCACTAGTATAATTGTAATTATTATTATGACAAGGATTCCTGAAACATGGTGTCTCAGAGCATGATGCATGGTCAACAGGGACGCCTGTTTGTGTCATGAGAACTTGTCTTTCATCTGTCACATAAATGGCGGGATGTTGATTCCATCATAACTGAAATATATTGATGTACAGACAAATGTATCTCCTTTTTACATCACTCACTGACTTGATCCCGCTTGTCTGGATCAGAGAACACCTTTTTAATTTATCACACCAGTGTGAGCTCAAAACTGCCAGACAGTCAGACAAATTTGACTTATCCCCACATCAATTCAAAGATCCTAGTGACTCCCCGGCTGATTGAGGTTGCGGCTGTTCGACACTACAGGAGAGGAGTTAAGGGACAACACCTCTGTGTTTTCAGGTCACATTTTGTCCAGTGGTAAATTTTGACAGACACATTGGGGCTGTTGTTGCAGCTTTAACTGAACATGAGTTTAAGTGTTTAACATGCAGGATTGATTAGGAATTGAACATGCAGTTACTCACTGTTTTTTTTAGTGTGAGTCATACAACTTCCTTAAGCTTGTTAAGCTACTGTTGAACACTACTAACATAGTCCGTCTGTCAGAGACATGTATGCAACCCATTATAGACTCATTCAGAATCACCTCCTCATGGTTGTCTGCCTCCTCCACTCAGACTAGTTTCAGGTGACATCCTGTTTATCCAGTCATATAAAATATGATATATAATATAAAACCATTTGTGTGACATTTTGTCATAATTGCTGCGTGAAGTCTTGAGTAATGGCTAAAAAGTGTTTTGTGGGGTCACACTAACCTTGACTTTTGACCTTTGACCATCAAAATCGAATCTGTCCATATTAAGTCCCAGTGGGGATTTGTGCCAGATGCGATTCCTTTGAGGAGTTCTTGAGATTTTGCATTCACAAGGCCAACGTCATGTTTTGTGAGGTCACCATGACCTTGATCTTTGACATTTAGCCACTAAAATCTAATCAGTTTGTCCTTGTGTCCTACTGAACGTTTGTACCAAATTTAAAGAAATTTCCTCAAGGCATTACGGAGATATCCTGTTCACAAGGACAAAAAACGTGTTTTGTGAGGTCACAGTGACCTTGACCTTTGACCTTTGACCACCAAACAGTTCATCGTTCAGTCCATGTGAATGTTTGTGCCAAATTTGAAGAAAGTCCCTCAAGGCATTACTGAGATATGGTGTCCACGAGAATGGGACGGATGTACTGATGGATGGACAACCTGAGAATAATATGCCTCCGGCTCTAATGTCGTTGGCGCAGAGACATAAAAATGAATGACATGATCTCCATGAACATGTATGTTTGTATGTATGTGTGTAAGGATAGTGTGACTCATGCACATTCAGATCATCATGGATGTGTGTGTTTATCTGAATTCATTAAGTTGACTCAAATTACCTTTAAACAGGAGTGAACTGCAAGACAAATGGTGCAAGATTCCAATTCATCGAATCTCACTGTATGAGGCACACAAACATTCAGATAACACTTTTATTGTCTCGCATTACATTTGACTGTTTAACATAATACATACAAACTACTACATACAAACTTACATTAAAAGATCATCATCGGAAGCTGTTATATCATAGTTGTCTGTTTACAAGGACCGCCGCAGAATTATTTTCCAGATCAGTACACACTTGAAATTTTAATCATTGTGTCACAGTTCTGTATCCGCTCAGTAAGTGACTGCACACCACAGGCCAGACAGTCCAAGCATTTACATCAGTTTACATCAGATTAGGTCTGTTCCTCATCCCTTCTGTCCTCTCCGTCGATGAGGAACACACAGTACCCGTCCACACATTGTGGGACAATCCACAAATTTGCAGTTATTATATTTCTACATCCCCTCAGTCAATTCACCACACAGCTTTGGCCACAGCTGAGGTCATATTTTTAAACCGTCACAAAGTGTGCTAATAAGAATCCGATTTATCTTAAATTTGAGAGAATTAATAATGCTAATCCAACTACTGTACAACTTCAGAAAGTCAAGGACATTCAAATGAAGCTTTTTCCTTTTTTTCAAAATTCTTGTAAATGTGTGAGAAAGAATGACCAACACAGATACATGGTAAGATTACAATCACATGAGCAACGATAGCAGAGTCACTGAAAGAACAAGCAGCCATACTGATGCAGGGCACCAATGACCATTTGAAAGAAAGACAACTCCAAATGGAGAGACAGCAGATGCGAGAGAACCAGGAGAGAAAACCTGGAAGATCTCGAGGCCTTGGAGAAGAGGAGAAAAGATCGGCAGCGTTTACAGATGGAGGTCATGTAAATCAATCCTGAGACAGTGCGAGCCCAGGAGCAGAGGAGAGAGACAAACTGGCTGACTCGAGCAATATGGAATACATCCATGAAACCCTGGAGTAGGAGGCTGAATATGAAGCAGACAAATCAAGAGGCAGAAAAAGTTGGTGTGAGCCAGACTAAGCTTCATGCTCGCACGATCCAAGAAACTACAAACAGAGACTGGAGGAGAAAACAGAAAGAGCTGTCTAAAGAAATTTACAACACGCTGCATAACGTCTCCATAGACATGGCCCAGCTTGGCTGGTGCTCGCAGTACAGGCGGTACAGACGCATCCACTTCTGCTGAAGCCAGTTTGTTTGAGCATTTGAAGCAGTTTTATGAACAAACAAGTGAAGACTCAGACAGATGATATTTATATACAGATTTTAAATGAAACACGTCTGTGATTCTTCAGTGGTATACAATAATTAATTTAGTTTTAGTTTAATTTAGACTGATTTCGTTTTTTAGTTGTGTAAAATAAACTTATTTTAGTTATAACTCATGTGTGATCTTCCCTCCTTTGTCCAGCCTTGAGACAAAATTGGAGGCTCGACTGGGATAAAGTAGTTTGGTAAGATGAAGCTTAGTCTTTGTGATCATTTGACCCGGTTTGGTTTGTATTGTGCTACCCCCCTGTGGCAATGGGGGTTTACCAGTTAGTATGTAGGCATTTGGTGCTTTGGTATGGTTTTATCTGCCTCCTTGTTAAAATAAATCTGGGAAGTAGTGTTTTTTTTCTCGCTTTTTTTTTTGTTTTGTTTTTTTTTTGGGGGGGGCATTATTCTAGTCGTTTTTATCTCTGTTTTGGTTGAAATTTGGTATGTGTTACTTCATTGTGCATTTTGGTTTAAGGTGCCTGTTTGGTTACTGGAGTTTTTACCCATTAAGTTTTAGGAGCAGTCTAATCTACTGAAGCAGCAGTGAAAGAGAGTTATATGCTTGGGATCACATCTGTGGCTTTCTGGGGACTTTCTTGACCCCCCCCCCCATCAGTAGCTGCCTGACGACAAGGGTTGAGCTTACATGGTTAGATGTACATTAATTAGCTTAAGTTTGGGTAAAAACTCCAGTTTGTTTGTGTGGGCTACTGTTTGGTTTTGTTGGTGCACATTGGGATTCAGTTCTTTCTGCTTGCGAACACATCAGGGGCCTCTGGGGGGTCGCTGGTCTAACCGGTTGCTTTTCCACCCCACTAATTTAGAGTGTGGTGGGTCAAAGCTTGAATTGCCTTGGATTACTCATGTATGTTTAATTGAAGAGGGAAAAACTTCCACAGGACTCCGATGTTAAAAAGATAAACAAAGTTCTTTAATCCAAAGTTTGTTAAATCTTCTTACAGGATGGTTCAAAGTCAAGTTCTCCTAATCAATAAACTATACTACGGTAAGAAAACCATGTGGCTCGGTCCTTGATTTAGCCTCATATGCCTGAATTCACTTCTAAGACCTCTCACAGCACAAAGAGCTCTTTCTCTTAAAGTGGCAGTAACCTGTTTCACTGCTCTAATAGAAAGCTACCAAAATGCTACCTTCTTGCAGAATATCTTTCTTACATCAACATGAATTAGATCAATGAATTTTAGCTGACTTTTCACAAATTTTTATGACTACACTTATTCAATGAAATTACTTTACTTTACTTTACTTTATTTTAATAAACATTTTCTTTCAAACAAAAATATAGACTGTGCTTATTTATTGACTTAGACTTATATGAACTTAACTTGGCTCCTACATAGAGTGTATATGTCATAGTTTGCCATGGCGGACATTTTATGACTCCCAAGTCTCCAGCTTCCAGTCCAAGCCACAGTCCCAGGTCTCCAGCTTCCAGCCCAAGCCACAGTCCCAGGTCTCCAGCTTCCAGTCCAAGCCACAGTCCCAGGTCTCATGCTTCCAGCCCAAGCCACAGTCCCAGGTCTCCAGCTTCCAGTCCAAGCCAAGCTTCCAGGTCTCCTGCTTCCAGCCCAAGTCACAGCCCCAGCCTCCCAGCTATCCAGAGCCTTTGCTGTCCTGTCCTGAGACGATCATACTAGCTGACGCATCAGCTGTTTCAGGGTCAGGGGTCTGGTCAACTCCTCCCTTGTTCCCGAGTTGGTGGTTCTGGACAACATCTCACCTGCTCCTTGTGTCGTGTCGGTGGTCCAGCTTAATCTGATTCTGGTTCCTGGTTTGTGGTCCGGCCGACTCCTCTTCCTGATTCCCTGGCGGCGGTCTGGCTGACCCCTGCTCCTCCTTTCCAGTCGGCGGTCCGGCCTGTTCCTGTGCCCCAGTGGTGGTTCGGCCACCTCCTGCTCCTGTTCCCCAGTAACCAGCCCAGTCAACTCCTGGTCACCCTCTAGAGGGGCTCCGCCTGCGATGCCGGCCTCCTGCTCGCCCTGCAGAGGGGCTTCGCCCGTGACGCTGGCCTCCTGCTCGCCCTCCTGCTCAACCTCCTGCTCGTCCTCTTGCTTGCCCTCTAGAGGGGCTCCGCCTCCAGCTCCTTTCCTTGCCTGTTTACTTTCGTTCCTGTTCCACTGGCCCTGGATTTGATGTTGGAACTAACTTGAAATTGCTTCCCAAGTTTACAGAAAAAGATCCTGTTTTTTCCTTTGTTTGAGCAGCTGGCAGAGGCCCGGGACTGATCTGACAAGGAGTGCACATTGTCATTACATTGTTTGCTTACAGGTAAAGCACAGGAGGCCATTGCTTCTTTAACTGTGCCGCAGAGCAAAAAGTATGATGTTGTGAAGTCAATGGTGTTGCAGGCTTGTGATCTTGTTCCAGAAGCCCATCTGCAACGTTTCAGGAATTTAAGAAGGAAAGAACATCAGACTCATGTTGAATTTGTGCGTGAGTTTAATCACTGATGTTCTGCATCAGAGTTGCACTTGAGCAATTTAAAAACTGTGTGCCAGACAATATTGCTACGGAGATAAATGAACGAAAAGTGAAAACGCCCCAAGAAACAGTTTTGGCCGATGAGTATATTTAGACTCATGAAAATACATTTGGTGATGCCAGTGTTAATGTGAATCAAAGTAGTTGCTCAGCGCACCTTGGTAAATCTTTTCTCTCGCATGGGAAGTCTGGTTCTGGCAGGTCTGAACGTACAACTTGGAAGAAAAACAATTCTAGTTGTACTTGTAGTTATTGGCAATGAAAAGGACATTGGAAAAATGAATGTCCTTCACTGAAAGGCGAAGCAAAGTTTGCAGGTAATGCGCAAGTAAAGCCTGCTGCTTTGGCTGCCCCTGTTTTTTCACCCCTGCTGATGCTCCACACAGAGGGTCATTCTAAGCTGGCAACTAAAATCTTGAGACAGTCGTGCACTACATACCTTTGTCTCCGATCACTCCTTCCTTTCTCTTCAGATACAAACATTTGTGGCTTTATTTTGATGAGGGGCATGGGTATGACTGCTATTCCAGTAACAGTACATAAAATGGAGTTGGTCTGTGGTCTGTGGTGGTGTGAAGTTGTTGAATTTACACCTGAGACAGAGTTATACTCAGATTGCGCAGTAACTTGTGCTACGGTTCGCAGAAATGATGAAGAAGCGCAGTAGGCCAAAGCCGTGAAAAAAAGTGGTAATCATACCTGTGTTTCTTAGTTCTATTTCTCGGAGTGAGTTGGTTCAGGAACAGAAATCTGTTCTGCTTGAGGACTAACATGTTGTCCATCGGGAGTTCACTGTGGACTGGCATGATACTCCCTGCAGCCAGAAACAGAAACAAAGGAAAAGTTAGATTGATGCACTGCTTGAGCATGATGGCTACACAGAGATAAATTCAGCCTTTTGTTGTTAAAGTGAGCTCCAATGAGCTATACATAGAAGAAACCAGTACTCTGGAATATAGTTTTGCAGGTCGTCAGGAGCATGCACCTGACGAAGGTCGACTGAGTGAAGTTTGAGTTGTGCTTGCATCTACCTTTCATTTGCTACACTGACATAAACCACTGCTTACCTCTAATTAGCTTTGACAGGACTGGTGTCTGATTCATTGGGTCCAGACTTGAAGACAGATGGGACGGAGTCTCATACAGACAGTATGATGTTCAGGAAACTGGAACTTTGAGCAGGTGTTGTCATCATTTCTCTTTGAAGACTCACAAGCTGTCCATCACATGTTCACTGTGGCCAGGCAAGATCCTCTTTGCAGCCAGAAAAAAAAGACAAAATTAAGAAGAAGAAGAAGAAGAAGAAGAAGAAGAAGAAGAAGAAGAAGAACTTGTTTTTGGCATGTAAATGGATTAGACACTAACCGTTTTCCTGGGTGTCACAAACACCAGCAAGTTGTTTCCTCTAAGTCCACAACCACTCATAGGAGTTTGAATGCAATGCCTGAAAGGTGGCAGGAGCAAAGGACTTGGGTATTGACACTTGTTATGAAGAGAAGCTCATTCATACAAGAGCATCTTATCAATACCACCAGCCTTCAACCTACTCTGAAATGTCACAAAAGCACAGAAACAAAACCTCAAATTTTCTTCACAGTTATATTAACTCAAATGCATGGATAAATAATAAGTTCAGCACACTCCCTGTTAGTAAATTAGATTTTAATTAGATTTTTTCAAATGAATGTGTGACCAAATTCTCTAAAAAGCTGCTTCTGGCAAAAAACATAAAGCCAAAACTCTGCATGTAATGTAAAATCCTAAAGTAAATCACTGTTTGCCATTTTCAGAATTATATGATCAGTCAGTTTTCCCTTCAAATTGTTGGACCTAACTGAAAGAACAGCCTTTAATAAAAAGTGACCAAGAAAAAAGCTGTTGACATGGCCTTCTTGCTCAAGTAATCATTGGCCATTTGTAATTCCACCAAAACGTATAAGAAGCCAGTTCACATTAATTTAACGGTAACCCGAAAGAGAAATGCTTTCAAAAACATTAAAGCTAAGTGAAAATATCACAGAATACTGTTCTGAATGTCAATGGTTAACAGTTAAGGTACAGTAACTGTTTCATACAGCAAGTGCTATGTAAGAGTTCACTCTTAAAAGCTCAGCTGGATAAGTCCACCTTTAACATGTCTCTCCACTCATGCATTAACATAACCCATAAAACTGCTTATTAAAACACTAAACCTAAATAAAAACATCAAATAATACTGTTTTGAATTTCAATGGTTAACAGTTTAACTACAGTAAAGTGTGTACTGTTCCATGTAAACGATGTTAGACAACAGTCAACTCTCTCAACTCCCAAAATAAAGATAGCGAAGTTAACTTACCCCTAAATAACTAGGTTAGATAATGTTGGCTAATGTTAGTTTTTACAAAGCAAAACAAAACATTAGCTGCCTTCTGACCTAGCAAACATAAAGTAACATTGACGTAACGTTACAAACCCAAATAAAACCTTCAAGAAAGCTTTTACTCTCAGACTGGAACAAATTCTGTAAAAATGCTTACCTCAAGAAGAAATGTTATGTCCCCAGGAGTCAGGGTTAGGTTGGGGTTAAAACAGCTCTGGCACAAGGTTATCATAGATGTTAAAAAACACTTTGGGATTTTCTTTATCAAAACCATTTATGAATGGTTAAAAGATATATCCCTAAATAAATAAAAACCAAAAATGTATAAAAAAATCAAAGATTAATAAAAGAATAAAAGAATAAAAAGAATTTAAAATAGATAAATAAATAAATAAATAAAAATACAGGGAAAAGGAATAATAACACAGGGGGGCAGCAGGAGTTTCAGTTATTATAAAATACTCCTGACTTTCATTAACTCTCCCAACTGTTGGATAAAGAGGGATAAAAATATGTTAAAATGACAATTTCTCCAATAAGAACAAATTTAATAGAATATGTGAAAGAAATCAATTAAGAAAATAGAATTATAAATAGAAAAAATAAGATAAATAAATATGAAACATAGAGATACCGCTATTAAAACATATAAGCACTAAAACAAGACAAGGTTAGTAATGATTAAAATATATAAAGGATAAAACATGCAATCTATGTAATATATATGGAAAAAAAATTATTTAAAAATTCACACTACAATAAGTAATATAAGTGCTTTAAAAAGAGTTTAAAAGTTCAGAAATATAGTTAGTAAAATAAGTTATCATGTTCATGGTATCTGTATGTAATAAATAAATAAGATTTAATATTTAACAGAAAAAGTTAAGAGCTACATATTCAATAAATATATTATTAAATTATAAGTTAATCATTAAATTGAAAAAATTGTCATAAAACATAAGTTTTATATATGTGTTGCTTTATTCTTATGTTTAACTCGTTACCCGTCTCCCCGATGTATAAAATATGGCAGGCCCTGCATCTGATTGCATATATAGCATTTCTTGTTTCAGGTTTCAAGGCCCGCCACAGTTTAATGCCTGTTTTTGCCTGTGGGTTAAAAATGTAGGGGAGACGGATAAAATCAATTTCCGATTCCCGAAGCGCTTCCTTATTGCAATTTACTTTGTTATTAAAAGCCGTGTGAGTTAAAATATCTTTCAAATTTTTATTACGTCGGTAAGCGGAGATCATACGGCACTCTTTCAGCGCGTCACAGCCCTCCCTCGCCCCCTCAAAGTTGGTCTTTAGAGTTCTTAAAAACTTTGTGTTGCCATCAGAGTATGTTATGACTGTAGGGACGAGGGACAGGCTGGACAGCTGTGTTATGATGTTATCATTTTGGGTGAAGGTGCCGTTGACCTTCCGCCTTTATGCTCCTAAGGAAGCACCTCGAGCAGCCCCTGAACCTCAGCGCACTGAAAAGGGTTCGGGTGGACTCCTCCACATGCTCCGGGAAGGTGCAGATTCTGTGGACGCGTATCAGCTGGGACTTTATCAGACCCCTGTTCGTGTGCTTAAGGTGGAAACTTGATTTATGGAGTAGTGCATGACGATCCGTGTCCTTAAAATATACCTTTGTTGCTAGTTTTTTGCTATGGTCGTCAGAGTCACAGAAGTGGTTGTAGGTTATGTTTGAGTTTAATTTTGGGATGATGTGTGTTAAGGGTGTGGAGAAATGAAAGAAATTCCATTTCCGACCTGTCCCAAAGACCAAATATATCGTCTAAATATCTGAAATACAGTAGAGGTGTTATGGAGGTTTTGAAAAAGGCTGTTGCTTCCTAGTTTGCTAAATAAATGTCGGCGTATGCTGGTGAATATTTTCTTCCCATGGCACAGCCGCACAGCTGGAGATAGTGTTTATTGTCAAACATGAAATCATTTCGGGTGAGTGTGAGTTCTAATAACTGTAATAATTCATTGTCGGGTCTGGATGTTTATTGAAAATATTCTGAATGGCAGCAAGGCCGAGTGGAGTTTCTATGTTAGTATATAGTGAATCTATGTGTATGGAAAAAAGGAGAGTGCGGCTGGGTACCTGCAGCTTTTTTATTTTATTAACAAATTCATATGTATCTTTAATATAACTAGGGTGGAGTTTTGAGAGTGGGTTGATGAAGTGGTCTATATATTCCGTTATTCTATATGATTCTGATCCGCAGTCACTGACAATAGGGCGGCCGACCGGAACAACAGCAGGGACCGTCCACGGCTGAGGAGGCTTATGGATCTTTGGGAGAAACACTACTCCACTTCCCTGCAGGTTCTGAGTAGCCAGGAAACTGGCTCACTGCCCACGGTTCACACCCATAGAAGATGCAGCTGTGGACTAGGTTTATACCCAGTCTTATGGTTATGTTTAGGTACTGGCAGGACTTTGTAAAGGTGACCCCCTGACCCCCTGACCCCCTCTCTGCACATAGAGTTTGGTTTAATCCAACAATTGTTGTCTCTGAACTTAATAATCATCACAAGGTAATTGGCAGAATCTTCTAATGTATATAAACAGATATACAGATAATTTCTAGGAGACAAGGTTGGTTTTGTAAGGTTATCAAAACAATCTGTTTTGCTGTTCAGGTATAACAACATGTGGTCAAAGAAATATCAACACCGGTCAAACAGTCACAGCTGAGTTTTTCAGATGTTTCTAAGCTCCACAGAGAATCACAGCAACATCATATTACAGCAACAGTCATTGTGAACACAAACAAAAAACGAATCTCTCTTTCACATTCAAGCAGCTAAGCCTGCCTTTAAAACTGAGTTCACCTGAGTCTTTAAAGCACTGTTTCCATTCTAGGAATCACACAAAACACTGGCCTCTATTAGCCATCAAGATCCACTGCACTCAAAAATCCATTTTCTGTCACACACTGACATTACTAGTTCACCTTTTTGTTCCCGACAGTACAATACACTCACAATGCAGTCACTCCTTTGCAACAAAGCCCGGCTCTTACCTTTACTTAAGTACAACACTATGCATTAAAAGGTACTTCCTATAATGAGTCCAAATAGGGGCCATTATAAAACAGCACTCTTGATTGAACTCTCAATGGCTGAGCTGTGCTGGGTGTCTCTATTAAAACCTCTAAAGCCATTCATTTAAGAGCATTGAAACAGAGTGTGGAGAGGCCCGCGGAGGAAAACGCAGCTTTTTAGCTAATGAGCTCACTTGCATTACTTACAGGACACACAATTGGTCAAAGCACATTTCTCTTAATTTCTCATCTGGCTCTGCTCAAATTGAGTCTGTCTTTGTTCATATTTTCAATCACTTGGACCCTCTCCTCATCTGCTTTTCCCATCTCGTACCCTCTGACTGTTCCCCTCTCTCTCCCTCCACCTCTAATCACTCACTTACATTCTTTCTGAAATGAATGATTGAAAAGCCCTGCTTTACCTCATGCACGTGAAGAACCCCACACTCCACTCTGAAGTGTTAATAAAAGTGAACCATCACAGCACCATCTTAACTATTGTGGAGAAAACTCTGTTACAATGTTCTGTTCTCCTCTTTTATTGATGTGTTCATTTTGTTCATTTGCTAAACTCTGCAGTGCTCCATTAAAACCATCACACCACAACTGGAAATAAAAACCAAATCCTATGATGACTTTAATCAGAAAAATGATCTAAACACTCTGATAATTTCTGATGATTATAGATGAACTATAAATTAAAAACTACATATGTAACTTGTGAAAAGAGTGGAAGATCTTGGAAGCTGGAAATGTAAAGGTATTAGGCTCAAGACTGAAAAACTTAACCACTGTGTGTTGGAATGACATTAAATATGTGGGGAGATAAATAATTGGTCTGTTTGTCGTTAACCCAGGAGCTGTTTGAATGTGTTCTATCATAATAAAACATAAAAACCAGATACAATCATCTTGTATAAAAGCTGGTGTATTCATCCTCTAGATGTAAAACATAACATAATGCAGCTTAAACACACATTCTGTAACTTCTGCCTCTAGGGGTCTTGAATTGCAAGACACATATGAATTGAATTGTTTCTCTGATAACTTATGAACCAGGTGTTCAGTAGGTTTTTACCAGCAGCTGAATTATCCACAAAGGTGTCCTCCTCTCCATTAGAAACACACCAGGGGACTAAAACCTGTAGAAACACCCAGAGAGCAGTTTACCTTTAAAAATCAAACTCTTCATTGGACAGGATGTCTCCAGCAGCTGGGAGCTGAGCTGTCTAACATTTCCTCAGCCTGTTTCCCTGAAGACTTCAGATCCAGACATCCAGTGACTGAAATCCTTCATCTGGTTGTTGAAAACCACCAAGGTGTAAAAAGTGTATGTGGCTTAAAACTAGATAAAAATCAATTTTGATCTTCTGTCAGACAAACACACTGACACATGATCATAGAGGATATGATGTCATTGACAGGCGACCAAATGACACGTAGCTTCACCATGATTAAAATCACAGATTTCTCTGGTTTGAGAGTTTAGTTTAGGTTCAGTTGTTTTTAGACATTTTAATGCAGAAAAGTTAAATCATAACTTTAGACACATTCAATTTATTCTATTAAAGTATTTGACCACTAACACTATGTAATAATGTTTGAATGAGTGGGTCAGTATTGGGATTTCGCGCACATGTATGAGGATGCACATTTACAAGTAGGTAGATGACGCAGTACACATTTATCTAATGGTTTCATGCTATTCCAGTGGAAGTAACACTGTGCCAGCCAATACAGGGAAGAAGACAATGCAGAATTTAAAATATCTGGAGAAAAAAAGGCTTTGCTAATGTTGTCTGAGAAGTAACTGCAGTCAATACATTTGTCCTCATGCATTCACACAATGTGTTCTAGTATCAAGAATAACTTTGCATTTCATAAAGATGCCTTTAATTTGAGGGACATGTGGACTAATGCAAAGACAAAGAAGGAAATGGAGGGAAAAGAGAAAGAGAGTAACAATGGTTATGGTTGTGTGACCATTATTTTACCAGACAGTAACACATCAGTCATGTAGCCAGTAATGGCCCGAGGCGTCACAGGCCCGCCCAGTCAGATTTGATCAAAACACACCTTGTATAATGTGTGAATTTGTCTTTTGATCACTAAGCTGTGAGACGTTACCGGGGATGGGATGAATTGGTTCCTGCAGTTCTGACACACAGAGTCTTCCCTTCTTGGCAGCCTTCAGCCAGCAATGCACACTATCTGTAGGCCTGGTTAGTTTGGTAAGCATGATACAGCAATGTAGCCTGCAATGAAAATGTGGGGATAATGACGAGCTACAAGACACATCCAGGACAGTATCCTCAACAGACAGTATAGAATAATGAAGACATCAGCTGGGTTTCTCCCAAAGTATCATAGCTTCATTCAGACCCCATGTGAGGACGCTGATTTAACAGGAGAGTGAATTCACTGAGCGTCAGAAAGAAGCAAATGAGATCCAATTTCCATCCTGTGGAGGTTATGGATATATAGATATATAGATATATATCTATACATAGGGGGTCTGGAGGAGGGATCCAGGGGCCAGTGGAACAGGAAGGAAAGTAACCGGGAAAGGGAAAGAGCCTGGGACCCCAGGGTCAGAGCAGGACAGCATCAACTGATGCTCAGGGGCAAAACAGGGCAACTCGGGAGGAATGCCCGGAGGCCTTACGAACAGGCTGGGCAGTTCAGTGGGGCGACCGGGAGGTTGGGCAAAAGGACGGAACCGTTCTGGAGGCTGCCGGGTGACCAGGAGTTGACTGGGTTGGTGACTGGGGAACAGGAGCAGGAGGTGACTGAACCGCCCATTGGGGAACAGGAATGGGTGTCGGTCGGACCGCTGACAGGGAATCAGGAACAGAAATCGGCCAGACTGCCGGCAGGACACAAGGAGCAGGAGTTGGCCGGACCACCAACAGGGAAACAGGAGTCGGCCAGACCACTGACAGGAAACGAGGAGCAGGAGTCGGCTGGGCCACCGACTGGGAATCAGGAACAGGAGTCAGCTGGGCCACCGACAGGACAGCAGGCTAGATGTTGTCCAGAACAGGGGAACAACGGGAGAGTTGAGGCTCGTGAGGCAATCTCAAAAAAGCCATGAAGTAGGCATAGGCTGCTGGGTCCATTTCTTGGTCAGTTCGTTCTGTCACGTCTAGAGGGGTAAAGTTGGACCCAAATGCAGCCAACACATGGGGATGAGCGCAAAAATATCTATTGATGGAATACTTACAAAAACTGGTGAAAGGCCACAGCACAAGGAACCACAGGGGACAACAACAGCAGATACCTGAGGAGAGAATAACAGACAAACCGACACAAAGGGGAGCCCAGATACTACATAGACACAAGGGAGGCAAGGGTGATTGAACAGAGGTGAAACACATTAGGGCAGGGCAGACAATCACCAAGGAGGGAAACAGGAAAAAGACAGGAAGTAAAAACATAGAGACACACAAGGAAACTACAAAATAAAACAGTGACAAAATGCAAACATAATTTCAAACATAAAATGTCTGCAATGGCAAACCATGACACTGTGTTGTTGATTTTACTCTGAAGGACTCGCGCTTCACGCTGCTGTTTGGCTTCATGTCATTCATTAATTTTCGCACTTATTTTCCTTTTGTTTTTGTTCACATGTCCTTTGTTATTTCTTTTGCTTCATGCTCCAACTAACTTTTCATTTGTCGCATGCACAATCAAAGTCAAGACCAACTGAACCAGAAGTACCTTGGAATATTTTTTGTAACTTTTTAATCATTATCACAAATTCATTTTGAAGACTTTTGAAGTGTGTTCAGGTCACCTGGACCACTGAACAGCTGAGAGAACTGGTGGAGCCGGCTGCCCGGTAACTACACGTTCTCTCCAGGGAAACCACTGTGTTGTGAAGAAGTTCCTGTCTTTCAACATCAACCACTGCAGGTTCCGAGCATGAAAATCTCCAATGGTGCAACTCATAGTAGGTGAGATTTTACTCTTCTGCTCATGAATGGGTTGATGGCGGAATAAAATAACATCTTAAACATCAGATTTCATTTGTAGACATCTCAGTATCAATTCATAGTGTAGCTGTATAAACAGCCTTATCATATTTTCTCCTACATTTGCCAAGTTCATTAGTTTATATTATCAGCTATTTACACTCTTCTTTTGCTCCTCTTATCATCTCATTAGACATTTACATTTACCCTGTGTTAGCAGTTGTTGTCCTGTTGCGTTCCTTCGGAGTAAAAATTTGAGATCCATTGAATATAGAAGTCACGGCTTCTGATTGCATTTGTTATATTAATTAATTATTAATTATGAAATACTGTCCCTAGTGCCCTATTTATGAGGATTTTTAATTTTTAATGTGTGGTGTTCAACACTAACAAAAATGTTGAAGAAGCCTAATTATCAATACCTACAGTGCTTTTGAAGGAATATCTAACAATTCGTCTGTGTTTGTGGACTGAAGCGGAAGCAGAGCAGCAGTGCAGCAAAATCAAGTCTGCACACGTACTCACATGTTCTTTGAACTATTGCTTCTTTGAGCCTGTAGAGTCTCAGAGAGACAAGGGCCAGCAAATGAAGAGCGTTATTCAATCCACGGTCACACACATGAAGAGGAGCACAGGGAGGGTGGACAGTCATTGTTTGGCTGAGTGTGTGTTGGAGCCTGCTGACTGGAGGATGTCAGTGCTGCAGGGAGTCTGCTGTTTCATTGCCTGCAGGGCTGTCAGCTGTCACTCTTTCTTGTCTCTCCCTCTGTCTCTTTCACACACACATACAGCAACACGCGCGCACACACACACACACACACACACACACACACACACACACACACACAAACACACACATACCTCAAGGTCGAATGTCAAAGCACATCAGGAGGTTGTTGCAGACATGTGGACTAACTAACATCTCTGCTGTGCGCTGGGATGGCTGAATACACCAGGAGCTCATCAGACATCTGCCTGGTGTTTATTTATATAACTGTTTTAATTCCCAATTATTCAAGTAGAAAATTTAACAAGCTTGTTGCCCTACACTTTGAAACTGTATCCCTTCAGTTTTTACTTTAAAATGTGATAAGTGTATTCTTAATCATGTGATTTTAAGAGGATAATGAATTAATTAAATTAATGGATAATATTATGCAAACTACACTTTACCATGGTTTGTCTACAAACCCCCCAAACATGAGAAAAGTCCATCCTCTCTGTCCTTTGCTTGCTCCACCTTTCAGAAAAAGTGTGCTCACACAGGCCAATTGGAGATTTTCCCTTGATGTCGTCATGTAGGGGAATAACACCTCCCCCAGGTGGGTGACACTCCCGGAGCTAGGTGTGTGTTCCGCCCTCTGAGTCCGCCTTGCGTTTATTCCCTCGCATCACCGGCTCTGGTAAAACTATATCGAAGGTATGAGCAAAGCAGGCTAGTTGTGCACTTTTAGTAGGATAGGCTACAATACACATTTTTTTGCATTTTGCACATGTAGTGCGCTATTTACTGCATTTACAAGCTTTTGACAACCCAATTTACACACAATTGAGTGCATTTGTTGTTATCATTTTTGCACTGCTTGCAGCTGTTGCCATAACTAAACATTTTACAAGATGTTGGTGTAACCTCTGTTTCCTTTGTTCACATCAAGTGCATCTATGCAACTTCCTGCAACAAGGGATGTTGCATGCCAGACTGATCCAATGGAGACGCATACTGTAGGCACACAGTTATCCTTGAGGACTCTTCAGCCTCACATCAGAAGGAAGCAGGTCTGTAGCCACTTGAAGTGCATCTACTTTTGATAAACCAGTCATAAACAGTAATTTACCTGTTGTAAGGTTTAAATACTTCCACTTATAATGTAATATTGCTCTGTGTTTATGTGTCACATTGCTAAAGTTTCTTTTATAGAAAATATAATTGGTTACAGGTGTCCAGGTTAGTGTGTCCTGCAAGGATTTCCAAATTTTCATGTGTAAGCACTATTGTTAAACCATAAAATCACTTGACCGCATGGGGGATCAGTTTTTTCTTCCAAAATGTTCATTCTAGCAATGGCCTGTCCATCCACATAGTAGCAGCTACTAAAAGTGCATAAGGCCAAAGCAGTATTCTGTATGATTGCACATATAGTCTGAGTAACATATGAAAGATGCTTGGTGTGCTTACAGTTACAGTGTAAAGCTGTGAGACTATATGGTACCTCATATTTTGACTGATTTAGAAATGCTGCACTTGATACCACTCAATTTAGAGCTTTTTTTAATGAAAAGAAATGTATTTTGTGTGCACTGTAGGAATTTCAAAGAAACTGGAGAAGATCAGCCAGATGAAAAACTGTGGCTGGGCCACAGAGATTGGCGGAGTGGATCCTCTTTTCCCCCAGTGTCAGCATCCACTGCGCCAGACAAGGGACAAGAATAAATGGCTTTCAGCAGCTTTGTTACTAATAAACAGAATAAAACTTCATCACATGACTCCTGTTATTATAGTTAGTGATCATAAATATTGTAAAAAGGTAACCACATCTGGTGATTCAGTAACTTTTAGTAACTGTCATTAATATTGTATTATAGTATTGTATTTTAAAATATATTGTTTTATTGTTTTTAGCATCTCCTGCCTTGTACAAGTTGGAGAAGTTGCTGATGAACAAAAGGATTCTGAAGGATGCCACTGTTGGGTCTCACCATTCAAGAGACCAAATGTTTCTTTACTCCACTGGACAAAGGAACTCACACTCCACAGTTCCTCACGGTTCACACCTGGGGACGACCCTTCCCTCCACGGACCCCACTGGCCAGCCAGTGTGGGTCAGCGTGTGACGTGACCCCCAAGGGTGTCACCAAACAAAACCAGATCTCTGGCCCTCTTCTCTCTCTCTTCTCTTCTTGGCTTGCTCTGGAGAGCAGCTCCAGCTCTCTCCTCTCGGTTCTTCAAAGGGCAACAAGGCCCCAGCCCAGGTCAGCTCTGCTACCTGAGAAACCAGCTCTTTTGCCAGCCTGCTACCAGCAGCCTGCAAACACTCTTCTCCTCAACAGCAGCGACCTGCTTCGGATTAACTGTGAGTGAACCAAATCCTCTTCAGAATCAGCAGCTACGACACAAGGCCAGCTGATTTTCCAAGCAACAGGAGTCATAGCAGAGTTAGCGTGGAACAGCTAACTCTGTGAGGAGAACAAAGGAGATAACCGCAAAGCAACACAGCCAGACAGGACTTTACTCCACCAGGAAATCGGAAATGGGCTATTTTGCTTATTAGTTTAGGCTGGTGCCCCGTGAACTTTAATTCATTTTCAAGTTATTATTTAATATTAATATTTTTAATATTAATATTTTTTAAATTTATGATAGCCAATAAAGTGATAAACAACCGAAATCCAACATATTTGGTGTCCAGCTCATGAGGTAGAGCTCAGACCCAACATCACGAGACTGAGCCCCCACCACCAGACTTCATCTGTGGAGGCTTTCCACAGCATCATCCTTCGTTTTGCCCCGAAGAATGTTGTCTTCCCATTTCTTGGAATGCTGTGCAGGTAAATGAAGCTGTGGTAACTTAGAACTTGTGAGAGTGTGTAGGCTAAGGTTTCTGTCAATATTAACATCTTTCATTTTCTCTTTACTGTACCTCCAGACTCTACCTGGCTGCCATGTCCTACAATGAAAATGATGACCGACCACAAGCCCAAACAAAAGAAAGTGAACCACTGTTCAAGGTCCAATTTCCAAAGGCCATGAAGGGAGAATGCAGAGCTAAACCAGTTAAGACTGAGCCGACATTCCGTAAGTGGTACATTATTTTATTTTTCAACCAAAAAATGTTTTGTACACATTGTATTAAGTATTGCACGTATAATGTTATGACAGTTCCACCAACAACAAAATACAGTAAAAAAAATGTCAGGAGGTAGTTAGAAACACAAAAAACAACAAAAAAATTAAAAATGTAAACAAAATCTTTTGTGTTTTATCAAACAGGGAATGTGGTGGACCTCATATTTGAAAAAGTCTTTGTTGACCTGGGACCATACACAGAATCTGTTTTGGCCATCCCCATCCCAGAGGACCTCACTGCACAGTTCGAGTGGCCTGAGAAGGAGGAGGTCTTAGTCAGCTATGTGTCATTTTATCATGGGGCAGTCTAAAACCCACGTACTGGCCTGTTGTGTCAGGAAACTTCGTGCGGATGCGTGGGACCACACAGGCTGGAATGACGACCCAGATTCTGCGACCAAGCCTCAGACCAGCTCTCAAAGTTCCTGTGGGCTAGGTACCTGTAATGACTAAAACAACTGGACAGGGCATTTAGTCTTGCAAACATCTATGGTGTGTCTCACAATTCTGTTTTTGTAATTTACTTTTTATTGGTTTTCTTGACATTTAAAATGCACACTTTTACGAGGCAGCTCAACAGCCTTAATTCACGCTCTCAAACAAAACACACAACAAAACAGAACAAAACCAGGGGAGGTTACATCCTTAAATTAACAAAAGTTATGTCTTTGTACAAAAGAATATCTGCTTCATTGATTACCCTTTTTTGTTCTGCCCAAGGAAGAAAAATAAAAGCCCTTGGTATATTGAGGTCCTCTACAAAATCAGGCCTTATTGTTGACACATAAAACAGCCAAGCAAACCAGTTCTCGTTAGAGGCATCAATTTGAGTTCTTAGTGTGAATATGATTCTTTCCATATTATAGATATTATGCACTAAGTCAATCCATTCATTTACAGTTGGTGTATCCTTCTTAAGCCATTTTCTAGTCGAAGCCTTTTTAGCTGCGACCAACAACACTCCCGTCAGATACCTGTCTCTCTTTGTACCTTGAAAACCCTCCAGATCAATAAGATACGATATTTTGAAATCAAAACTAATTTTCAACCCGAAAACTACCTCTAGGATGCCGTGTATATTTCTCCAAAATGGGACCACAGAGGGACAGCTCCAGAAAATGTGGAAATGATCTGCCATAGTACCTCCACAGGATCTCCAGCAAACCGTTCTACCAGAGTATTTACACTTTTGAGCTGGTGTACTGAAGAAATGAATCATACTTTTCCAGCTAAACATTCTCCAGGAGGGAGAGCTTGTTATTGCTGTTTGCAGATCCTGCCCCATTCTTCCTCTGTTATTATGAGATTGCCCTCTGCCTCCCATCTCATTTTTAATTCTAAGGTGTGTTCCCCCTTTAAATCTTGAAGTGCTGAATATAGCTTAGCGATAATTATTTGATAAAAGGTGTCATCATAAGCTTTTTGAAAAAATATCAAGTATTTTACTATCCATTGTGGTGTATTTAGTGATGGGTCTTCAATTAATATGTTGATTGATCGTTCTATTTTTTTCCATCTTGACCCATAGCTAGGCTTGCACCATCCCATCAGTGTCCTCAATTGAGCTAGCCTATAGTAGTCTTTTAGACAAGGAAAGGCTAATCCTCCCTTGTCTTTCGATAGCTGTAAAGACTTTTACCCTTGGTTTTTTTTGATAAATCTAGATAAGGGTTTATCCCACTCCATAAAGTACTGTTCTGGTTTTTCAATGGGCACTGATTGGAACAGATATAAAAGTCTCGGTAAAATGTTCATTTTTATTGAATCTATATGTGAATTGATATCTAGATGGGGTATTGAATTCCATCTACGATATCCATTATAATCTCCTTTCTGAGAGATTTGTAATTTATTTCTTGTAATCTGGATAGGTCATTAGACAGATAGATTCCAAAATATTTCACATATCTCTCATCCCAGTGCATTTGGTATTTAGAGCGAAGGGTTATAATGCACACTAAGAACCTGTGTTTTTTGCTGATTCACTTTATAGCCTGAGTATGCCCCATAATCGTTCAACACTGACATCAATGAAGGCAGGGAATCTTTTGGGTTTGAGAGATACACAAGAATATCATCTGCAAAGAGGGCTAGTTTTTGTTCACCTTCTGTCAATTTTATGCCTGTAATATTACGATTCTATCTTTTCCATTGTGCCATTGGTTCAGTGAAGATTACAAAAAGAAGTGGGCTTAACAGGCAGCCCTGTCTTGTGGACCTCTCCAGTAGAAAAGAATCTGTGAGCTCACCATTCATTTTCAATCTAGCTGACGGCCTAGGTGTATAGAGGTTCTAGCATCTTGGTAAGTATAGTCGTAAAACCAAATCCATAATCTACCCATAACTTTTTTTTTTTTTAATAAATTTTTTCAGGGTTTTTGTGCCTTTATTGGATAGCACAGTAGAAAGAGAAAGGAAATGGGGAGGCAGAGAGAGGGGGAATGACATGCAGGTAAGGGCTTGTCCGATGCGGGACTCGAACCGGGGGCCGACTGCAGCGAGGACTGTAGCCTCTACACATGGGGAGGAGGCTCATCCAACTGAGCTACTTGACGCCCCTACCCATAACTTTAAATGAAAAAATTTCCATCTGACTGAATCAAAAGCCTTTTCTGTCAGGATCTGTATTCATTTTATTGGCATTTCCTGTTTTATTTTGAAGTCTTGGTTCGGTTGTGTTGCTGTTTGTTTTACTTCCTGGTTTTTCCCTCCTGTTTTGATTGCTGTCTCCGCCGTAATGTCTTTCACCTGTGTCTTGTTTCCTGTGTATTTAAACCCCGCCTCATTTCTCATGTCTTTGCCAGATTGTCTTTGTTACCCTTGTGTTCAAGCTCTCTCGCTTTAGGTCCTGTTTGATTCCCTGTGTATGATCTGTTTTTGGTATTTTTGTGACCCTCGATTCTGCCTGTTCCTGATCTGCCTTTTTGCCTGGTCTGACTGTCTCTTGGTATTTTGATCTCTGCTACGTTTCTTGGATTAAAGATTTGGATTTCGGACATTGTACTTCTGACTCTCTCTGCACTTGGATCCACACACACCTGCCTTTACATTTTCAGCATCTAAACTTATCAACATTGCCTTAATTTTGTTTTGATTTATATGTCTAATGATTTGGAGAGACCTTCTAATGTTATCATGGGTCTTGCGTGATAAAACAAATCCTGTTTGATCCATATTGATTATAATAGGTAGGACTTTTGGGGTTTGGCGATAATCGAGGTAAACAATTTATAATCTACGTTCCGAACACTAATTGGTCTATAATTTGAGCATTCTGATTGATCCTTCCCTCCTTTAGGTATAACTTAAATAATCGCTTCCCTCCATGAGGCCAGTGTTTCGCCTTTCTGTAGGGCCCAATTGAATGTTTTAAGTACTATAAGTGTCAGAGCCTCCTTCAGACCTTATCATTTTGGGGTGAACCCATTAGCCGCAGGTTGGTTTTAAGGCGATTTATAGCTGAGTGAATCTCTTCTTCTGTTATCTGTGAGGTTAATGTCTTATTGTGATCTTCTTTAAGTGATGGTAAATTTAATGATTTAAGCAATGACTCCATTTCGTCGCCCCTGCCAGCTTGATGTTGTGAGTATAATTTTTTCATAATATTCCATAAAACAATCTTTAATTTTTTTCGTTTGGTGATGGATAATCTTAGTTCTTGGATCTATTATTCTATATATCATGTTGTTGTTGCTTGTTGCTTTCGCCGTTTATAAGCCAACAGTTTTGTTGTGTTGTGTATTTACCACCACCCTTGTAATATTTTTGTTTTGTATATATTAGTTTCTTTTGTATTTCTAATGTGTTTATTTCCTATATTTGGTTTCTTATCCTCTTCATGTCTGCTTTTAGGATTCAATGAGTTTCTGTGCTCTATTTCTTTTTTTTTTTTTTTAATCAAGCTGAAGGGTGTTGAGCTTCTCACTTCTTTGTTTGTTAAGGAAGGAAGTCATTGCAATCACCTTTCCTCTAATCACCACTTTACAGGCATCCCACAATATGGGTGGAGACACCTCCCCATCATCATTATGTTCTAAATAAATCATTATCTCTTTTCAAAACGGTTCAATCCTATGTTTATTTAATATAGCAGAATTCAGCCTTCAACGCGTGGGTTTACGTTCTTGTCCCGCTGTAACTGACAAATACACTGGTCAATGATCTGAAAAATCCATGGTTCCAATGTGATAATCTTGTATTCCGCTGCTATCCATGCCAGATAATTAGAAATAATCAATCCTTGAGTATTCAGAATGGGGGTATGAGAAGTAAGTATAGTCTATGACTGATGGATTCAGGTGTCTCCAAGCATCAATCAAGAAAAACTAACAAAGAAAATAAATACTATAATATCAGAGATAGATTATATTATAGTATTTATTTTCTTTTTTAGTTTTTGGCTTGAGAAATTCTAGACCCTGAGAAATCAAGATGTGGGTTAAGAGAAATATTAAAGTCTCCTCCGCATATGAGAGTCCCTTGTGCTTCTATTGTATTCCTATAAAGAGTCTGTTTATAGAAGTTTGTCCCTGACCCGGGAGGAACATACACGTTGTAGAGAGTAAACAAGTTTCCATCAGTTTTTCCCATATGAATCTCCTTAATAGAAGAAATATGTTAGTACATCACTCTTTCCAAGATTAATATGACTACCCCACTATTATCTTTCAAGCCATTACAGGATGAGAAGGCATGTTTACAGTTTTTTCTGAATGCTTAAGCACATTTTTTGCAACATTGGCTATTTTTGCTAAACTCTACACACAAATGAGAAAACCTTTCACCAAATTATCAAAACGTTATAGTTCTCTTGCAAAAGCGAACACAGCTTGATTAACTCTTCACACCTTAGTAAAAATGGTGTTTTCGTATCAAACAGTAAACACATGCCATCATTTACTAAGCACATAATGTGCCAACTACACACTGATGGTATGAATACAAAACACATCTGGCTTTTGCTTTCTCTGTGCACAAGGTAGGCTAGGTCAGTTTGAGGTCATACTTTTGTCATAGTTCTGTAAACACACAGGGATCCAAACTTCAAGTATTGGTGTTTATTCACACTCGTCAAAACAAAGACACAGCACAGAACACAAAATAATAAATTCACAAAAAAAAGACAATCAGCCTACATCATGCCGTCTCTCTGGGTCCGGCCACAAAATCTCATCTACATCGCATGCGATGTCCTCCAGTCCAAGGCACCGGGGAAAATACCTCCTTGCATGCCGTATCCAGGCCTGACATGATGCCTGCTCAATATCTCCACATGCCTCCTCCATTGCCTGTAAAAGGGCTGCGTGTTGATGGGGATGGCGGTCGTGGACTTTCCAGCGCCAGGCAGAAAAGAACTCTTCAATCGGATTTAAGAATGGAGAGTATGGGGGGAGGTTGAGTGCCATGAAGAGTGGGTGATCGGTAAACCAGTTGCGGACCAAAGCAGCCCTATGGAAACTAACATTGTCCCATATGATAACATATCGGGTCTGCTCTGGTCTCTGAACAGTGAGAATGTCGTGTAAGGTGTCCAGGAATGCAATCATGTGTGCAGAGTTATATGGGCCAATGGTTGCATGATGGTGAACAACACCATTTTGGCTGATAGCTGCACACATGGTGATGTTACCACCACGTTGTCCTGGGACATTGATTATTGCACGGTGTCCAATAATGTTCCTACCACGCCTCCTTGTTTTACTGAGGTTAAAATCTGCCTCATCGACAAAGAGCAGCTCGTGTCCCATGGCATCTGCCTCCAGCTCCATTACTCTCTGGACAAGACAAAACAAATGCAACACATCAGGCCCATACACAGCACTACAGTAGCCTATGCACTTCGAAATTCAGAACCAATGACACTATAGCTTACCTGCACATACTCATATCGCAGTTGCTTCACACGTTCACTATTTCTTTCGAAAGGAACTTTGTAAATTTGTTTCATCCTTATTCTGTTGCGGGCAAGTACACGACTTAGTACTGACATGCTCACACTGCGTATATTTTGGAAGATGGTGTCATTATCAATTATACGCTGCTGTATTTCGCGTAGTCTTATTGCGTTATTGGCAATCACCATATTCACTATATGGGGCTCTTGCTCTGGAGTGAACATTCTTCCTCTGCCCCCAACATCTGGACGTCTAGCAATTCTGTAAAGTAACAATTTCAGAATTTTTGCATGTATGGTATTGTTGTCTTCTCATTAGAGTAGGGCAGTGCTACAAATCTTAGTGCAATGTGACTGTACTCATTAGAGTAGGGCAGTGCTACAAATCTTAGTGCAATGTGACTGTACTTACCGATTTTCATTTCGAAATGTCCTAATGATGCTCGCTACAGTGTAGCGGCTCAAATTAGGCTGAACCCGTTGGCCAGCTTCCCTCAGGGTCATTCCATGGTTTATGACATGGTCCACTATTGTTGCTCTGATGTCATCAGTTATTCTATTTCTTCTTCTTACCCTTCCTCTTCCCCCTCCTCGTCCTCCTCTTGCTCCTCCTTGTCCTCTTCCTCTAACTCCCTCTAACCCTCTCGCTTCTTCACCTCCACGTCCTCTTCCTCCAACTCCTTCACCTCCACGTCCACGTCCTCTTCCTCCAACTCCTTCACCTCCACGTCCTCTCCCTCTTGCTTCTTCACCTCCACGTCCTCTTCCTCCAACTCCTTCACCTCCACGTCCTCTTCCTCGGCCTCCTCTGATTCTTACTCTTCTTGCTCCTTCCATTGTACTCCACACAGACAGCTTACCTGTGGCTTATTTATAGTGCTTAGGCTGATTGCAAAGTGAACTAATTCTCTAAAATTGTTTTCACATGTGAAAGTGTGCCAGACAGTTGGCAAAATAGTGTAAATAATAGCCATACATGTGTATAATTTTGCTAGGAGTGTTTTGGAAATTTGGCAATTGAGTGTAAGCAGCGAGTTGTGTTTAAAGTTCTGCAAAAAGAGTGCTGTGCAGTGAATTGTGCCTACAGTTTTGCAAAGTGTGTGTTACAAAATTACAAACTGAGTGCAAAGCAGTATTTGTGCTTTTAGTTTGGCTAAGTCAGTGAGTGGTTTTGCTATATGTATTAATAGTTTTAGAAATTGTGCTACAAGAACATGATTAGCGCTTAAGCATTCAGAAAAAACTGTAAATCCTAGTCTTTTAAGTTTTTGATGTTCCTTCTATGTCATATGGGTTTCTTGCAATATTCTCTCTTTTTAGCTTTTATGAAAAGTTTACTCTGCCTGACTGGGTTTCTATTGACCATGTGGCATTTTTAGTAATATCGTAAGTTTTCTCACTGTGTTGTATAAAATAATATCCCCCCCTGACACAGATTCACTGCATTAAAATATATGTAAACTAATCTCCCCTATCAACTTGAAATAAACAATCAAATACACTCCATAGAACATCAGAACAATTGTAAAGACTTCCAAAAATTAAGGGATCACTGTCCTTCTAAAGTCCCAGTTGGACATGGGTGGAGGTTAAACTCCCCCCCAGGTCGATGGAGCCCTCCCTAGAGGTGGGACGCTCACTTGCATGCACATCCACATCCTCTAGATAAGTCCAACACAAAGGTGACAGTCTATTCAATCGGAGATTTATGGTATCTAACAGCCCACTTATTTTGCATGTAGTCCCCGAACAGTTTAGCCGAGCAGATTGATAGATTGATTATTTAGATACGTTTTTACAAAGAAGCAAAACGTACTGGTGTATTCTTCTCAACCGTAAAGGACCATAGTCAGCGCAGTATGTGTTGCAGGCATTCTGGAGGGAGTACACATTGAGGCAGACCGTACCATACGTGGTGAATCTTTCTCGACCTCCTGTAGCCACCTGGTAACCTACAGTGAATTACAAATGGTAAATGCCATGGTATCTTATAAATGTAACATGTAATCAAAACAAATTAGTGATAAGTTTGGCTATTGAGAATGCGACCTGTGGTATCTCAAAGCAGCATTTTCAGCTTCTGTGGGCATGGTTGCACAGTTTCCAGAGGAGCATCTATCCAAAATATAGGGAAAAGTATAAAGCAGTAAGCTTGTAAAAATATCAAGCGCATATAACATAGGTAATTTATAACATGTCACTAGTTGTATATAATGTGGAGATTGAGAAGAGTGTAGTGTAGAAAACATTGCACACAGCCTCGTCTTTGACTAAAGATTAATGTTGCTGACAGACATGTTTATGCTGAATTACAGCGGTGTAAATTCATTGTAATACACAAAATAAATTACTGCGTTCAGGAAGATATTATGATGAGCATCTCTGCTCAAAACATGGAGAAAAAGTAACAAAATAAAAATGTGACAGAAAACGTCCTGCTGCAGTCGTAGAGTTTGAACTTCTTCAGCAGCCTCTCCCTCTGGGTCAGATTCTGGATAAAAGTCGTGTGGTTGAACCAAAGCGCTTCTGACACCAGGTCACCGGTCACGTTCACCGTAAACATTAGAGCCTGGTGCCAGAAGCTCAAGCCGCATCCCCTCCAGAGAGGGGCGTGGTCAGGCACAGCTCATGCATTTAAAGCTACAGACACAAAAACAGCCTGTTCTGAGCAGGGCTGAAACAGAGGGGTTTATAGGCATGCTGAAATATAGGATCGGAGTGGATTTCTAGCAAGAAACTTCAACGACATGTTTTGGGGACCTCTGAGACTTATTTAAACTTGTTTAAAAGGAGCATAATATTTCCCCTTTAAGGTATTTAAATTAATTTCCTGCATAGTTTAATGGAGCTATTTGTAAGTTTTGCTATTGCTACATGCAGTCAACCTAAGCATTAATTATCAGTATATGTACAAACTAATAAAACAGGCTTCTACCTGGACTCTGTTTGGTGTTTTATCTTGAAACCACTCGCCTTTTGTGTCTGCTGTTATGTGTTTTTCCCTCCATTTTTTTCTCTGTCATCTGCGCCTCAATTAGTTAAATTTATTAATTTATTTATAGCTGCGTGTTTCCCCTTTTCTGCTGCTTGAACATTATGTTAGGTTACTGTCTCCTGTTCTTGGATTTTGACCCTTTGGCCTGATTTCTGGATTTTGGAATCTTACCTCTGCTTAGACTGGTTTGCCTGTTTGGACTGTGTTCTCTGATTATGACTCTGCCTCACCATTCTGACTTGTCAGCATGGACTGAACCTTCAAATTAAAATACTTTACATACAGCACCTATTTTGTAAACAGAAGACAGCATTGTATGTAGAATAGCAGCAAGTGAACAAACATCTAAAAGAAGTATCAAAGCAGTGGAAAGATACAAATCACATCTTCTTTCACATCAACTTTGTGTCCAGGCAACAATATGCACAATTAATCATGTTATAACTTGAGTTCAGCTAAATCTGTTAGGATGTTCATGACTCAGATCGTGGTCAGATCATCCACCCCACATGTTACACTTATAAAAATCACTTTTGCTGTGGTTTGTTTACCACTTTCCGCATGTGCTTGAGTCCAAGATGGATTGAGTAATGTCAACTATACTTCCTTAATTTGTGGTCACATGATCACTTTTGTTTGTGGTTACCTTGATACAAGGGTTAGGTTCATTGGCTCATTTTACCCTGTTCTCTCCTTACCTCTTGTATTGTCAATGCAGCGATGACTGAAGCTCTTGGCAAGAATAGTAAGTAAACAGCTGTGATTACTTATGTTGCTATAGTAGCAATAGCAAAACTCACAAATAGTTTCTTTTAAAAAAGATTGATTTTTATTGAATTCAATATTTGACAATTGATTCATTGTACATTTAACGTGCATTTAACATTGTACATTTAAAGTGCAAATATATATTTTAAGGAATTATTATTCAGTATTCAAATCCTTTACAGGTTTGCACTGGATTTGAGGTCAATTAATGGATTGTAATATGTTAGTGGGTTTGAATTGGCTGTCTGTACAGGGTATTTAAAGGATTTAGGGTCAGTATGGTTTTTAAAAAAAAACTGTTAAAATGTGCAGATAATACATTCTAACATATATAACGTTAGTTAGGTAGTTAAGGTACAAAATAAAGTAAAGTCCACCTGTAATGTGACTGTGTGTGTTTGTGTGTGTGTGTGTGTGTGTGAGATCTTTGTATGTGGTATCCATTTATAAAACCCATTAACAACCCCTCTAATCTATTCATTTATGCATTACTTTACCACTGATGTAAAGTAAACCTGTATCGCAGTAACACCTTAAATGAATGATGCATTACTACAGGAATCCTTCACCAGGAATTCATCAATGTTATCTCAGATGCCTCAGTCAGTGCTTCATGAAGCTAGAAATCACAGAGAGAGCTTTGCCTCAGCCTCAGAGATGATATATGAGACAGTAACTTGGTGAAGCCAAAGGATTAAATTGAAGAACAGAATAGAATTAAATTGTCACAGCAAAATGAAATTCAGCACTGATTAAATACACTGAGTAGTTCAACTTCATTTGCAGACACGCAGATAAAAAAATCTTTGGGTCAACATATCTAGTGTCCCAGATTCTGTATCCCAGAGACAGATTCAAGGGCCAGTTATCCATTCTTCAACAGCAGGAACAAGTTCTCCATGTCCCCATCTATTGACACAATTGTCCTTTGGCATAGAAATAGCATGTGTGAATTTTAAAATGGCTGGAATTCCCTTTGAAGCCTCACAGAAGTCAGATGCACAGTGGTAATGATGAGTCCAGTGTTCCGCAGGCTCCTGTGATCTGTTTCCTGTCACCAGGGTTTATCACAGCTGCTGCTGCTGCTGCTCAAGTTCAGTTACCAGCTGAGACAAATGACATTGAATGTATTCTGTTGTCCAAACTAACAATAACAGAACATTTCAAAAAAATTAAGGAAATTATTTGTTACTTGTATTTTATTTAGATTGTTTGTTGGAAACATCCATCACAGTTTACAGATGCTCACATTCACCTTGACCTCCAAATAAAGATCATCTGGATAAACCATTGGTTCAGACTTAATTGACATGATGTCACCATGTTGCAAGATCTCAGCACTTTCTTGTGGGTACAATGTTATCAATGCTAATGTAGTGTTAACGCCATATTTTAGAATTTACTCTCGTTGAAATGGGGCACCAGTCCTCTGGGAGGACAACAATGAATTACTTCATTGATAAATTTATCAATCTCATATCGGAAGCCATGACTTCTTGATTCAATGGATCTCCGTCAAAAGAATACAACAGGACAACAACTGGGTGTAAATAAAGGAGTTTATTAACTAAACTACTATCTACAGAGTAAATGCAACTTGTAATAATCCTAAAGATGAAAATAATAATGAAATGAGCAGTGTGATGAGTTGGCAATGGTGGGAGAGAATATGTTATGGCTATACACTATGACTATACAGCTAATGATGCTACATCTATGAATTAGGTTTGATGATTAAATATTGCTATATTTCGACATCAACCCAGTCATGAGCAGAGTGTTAAGACCGGCCTACTGTGAGTTGCGCTGTAGCTGAAGACCCTCGGCTGGAACCCAGGTGGCTGTGGTTGCCATGGTAACCCTGGAGACGCGGGATCTAGGTGGATTCTCCTGGAGGCCGTGTCCCGTTATCACGATGACGGATTCTGCCGGTGTCTCAGCGGTTCAGCTCTGGTGGAGTTTGCCAGGAGACTTTCTGTCTCGGGAACTCTTGATTTCTGCTCGGCTTCTCTGCAGGCGGTCATGCAGATGTTATCTGCTGGTGTCTCTTGCGGGTTGATGCGAAATAAACTCTAATGTTCTTCACTTTGGCTGGATAACTTTAGAGGAGAATGGCGTTGACCAGATGACTCTAAAGTTGTCAAAATCTTCAAAAAGGAAAACTTGATGATGATTAAAAGTTTCAAAATTACTCTGAGGCACTTCTGTTGTTTTGGTTCAGTTGGTCTTGACTTGGCTTATAAAAATAAAAGATCGCGTAGACAAAAATGATGTTACTTGGAGCTTGTGGCAAAGAAAAATAAAAGACGCGAAAAGTGCAAAAATGACCAAGAGTCATGAGTTTGTGGCGAGCAGCTTAGAGCTAAGAGTTTCCATGGCTACAGAGCCGGGCTTCGAGCCGGGACTCTGAGCTTTGAGCAAAGATCTCAGCTTCTAGTTTCTACATCGTTTTCTAGCTTCAGCTTTTCAGCCTCTAGGTTTTAGCTTCGTTTCTCGTATCTTCTTGTCATCTGGGTTTCTCTGACTTTTCTGAACTGACATCTGACCAATGTGTGAATGGTTCACGACTGTTTTATCCCCTGGGGGCTGCCGCATGTTTCAGGGG
This sequence comes from Seriola aureovittata, assembly GCF_021018895.1. Taxonomy (NCBI): domain Eukaryota; kingdom Metazoa; phylum Chordata; class Actinopteri; order Carangiformes; family Carangidae; genus Seriola; species Seriola aureovittata. Next base: position 711,699 of record NC_079375.1, read on the forward strand.
CGTCACCCGTCGTCTCCTTTGTTTCCACTTGGAGAAGAGAGTAATGTTCCACTGAACTTTAGAATAATTTAAATCTAGAGTTTACTTATAAACTCGCACATCCGTCTTCCACCATGACCATAAAACATTAAGTGAAATAAAATATAAAACTACTTGCACTAATAATGAGAGAGGAGTAATAGGAGTGTTGATTTCATATTACATCCTCCAAACCTGGAATTAATCATGATACAAGTGGTTAATTGATCAAACAACAATACAAACATTTTCCAAAGCTAATAGTTTATAAATGTGGATTACACATCAGTTCTTCAACTGTAATAATAATAATATGGACATTCTGGATGTCATGTAGTGTGTTACCTCGTGTGAAGGACGCTGACAGTATGGTCACATGAAGGACATTGTCCTAAAATCTACATGTTACATTTCAAACATTCTACGGGATAGAAGTTTGGGATTAAACTATTGCATAAGAACATCTCATGAGTTAGAGAGCAGTTAGATATTTAATTTCACAATCTCAATCTGATAGTTTGATGGTGGGAAGAGTCACAAAGTGTCAATTGTGGGTCCGTAACTCTGCATGTCCTTATAATGAACTTCCTTAATGGCTTGTGACTGATGCCAGGCTCAGGTATGTACGCTACACTAATAACAATGATAAGCAAAACTACAAAAGTAAAACCCAAGTTCTAATAAACTAGAATTATCCTCAAACATGCATTTGGGCTTATTTACTTTAAACAGGTCAAGTTTCATTAAGTGGTTCTGTTTTTGATTTGTGGGATATGCTTTTTGTGCTTCACCGACTCATGGTGTTCCCGTCCACCCACACACTCAAGTCAAACAAATACTGAAACCAGCACAGATGGAAATATTCTGAGAGAAAGTCAGACAGAAACTTTAAACAGTAAATGACATGTACTGTTTGTTTGTTTTTTTATATTTCTTGCTTGACTTTTCTATTTTGGGGGGAAAAAAACTTTTTTACATCCAGAAAGTGGCAAATTAACAATATTGTTTTTCTTGTAATTTATTAAGTTACTACAATAACATTGCCACAAACACTTTGAATCTGCCACTGATACTATTAATTTTCCCCATGACATTTTGCAGTTCCCACTGTGGTCAAACATATATATATATATATATATATATATATATATATATATATATATATATATATAAACATATTTGTCTTTTAGAAGTTTTTCTATGTCCTTCCTTTGTTTTCATGGTACATATAAACACTGTGTGTGTATATGTTTTTTGTGAGGACTAGTTCTTAAAAAGAATTGAGCTTGTATTGAGCCACTCTTGTACTCAGTCAATGAAGCTGCATAACAAAGTCAAATCCTTACATCATCTTTATCACATTTCTGGCTGTCACAGTGGAGCTGAGTTGGAAAAGCCATCTGTCCAGGCCTAGAGGAATTGTACTGAACTTTTTCTTCGGCAGATTCGATATTGACCCCAGTGATGTTTCCAATTAGACGCTAGTTTGCTTTAAAAAGCAACGTCTCTCTTGGGAGTTAGAGTGGTTTCTCTCAGCCTCCAGGCAACAACTTCTTCCCACACAGCCACTATTGTCAACCACTCTTTTTTTCAAACTGCACTTCCCCCTTTTTTCTCTCCAAATGTCAAACTGAGTCACCCTGCAAGAGAAGAGTGAAGAGTGAAAAAGTGAAAAGAGTGGCCTGAGCAGGCCATTCATACAAGTGGCCACACACTGTGTGTGTGTGTGTGTGTGTGTGTGTGTGCATGCATGTACACGCATAACAGTTAATCTTGCTCGCATCATAAAGACCTGGCAGCTGTAAAAGGGTTCCATTCTTTACCACAGAGGCGTATTGTAAAACACCGCATGTCAGAGCTGATGTTCTAACATCTGAGTTTCTGTCTGTATCAGACAAACCTTTATAGATTCTCCAATGTGGCATTTACTGAGCCAATCATGTGGCAGCAGTGTGACGCATAAAACCCTACAGATACAGGTGAGGAGCTTCAGTTCATGTTCATGTCAAACATCAGGATGAGGAAAATGTATCGCAGTGACTTTGACTGTGACATGATTGTTGGTCAGAGTGTTTCTCAACCTGCTGATCTCCTGGATTTTCACACTCAGTCTCTAGAGTTTTTACTCAGAATGGAGCATAAACAAAAGCATCCAGTGAGCAGCAGCTCTGTGTTATTGAGAAAGGTCAGAGGTCAGAGCAGAATGAACAGACTGGTTGGTGCTGACAGAAAGGTTACAGTCACTCAGATAACCACTCTTTACAACTGTGCTGAGCAGAGAAGCTTCAGAGTGAACAGCACCTTCAACCTACAACAGCAGAGACCACGTCAGGTTCCACTTCCTGTCACCAAGATCAGAAACCTGAGGCTGCAGTGGACTCAGACTCACCAACACTGGACAGCTGAAGACCTGGTCTGATGGATCTGGATTAGGGCTGAGGCAGGAGATGGTAGAGTCAGAGTCCATGGACCAACCTGCCTTGTGGCAACAGTCCAGGCTGCTGGTGGTGGTGGTGTGATGGTGAGGGGAAGGTTTTCTTCTTAATACCAATCAATCATGGTCTGAATGTCTCGGTCTATCTGAGTATTGTTACTGAACGTGTTCATCCTTCATGGCAGGGCTGGACTGGTAATCTGGCATACCAGGCATATGATTTGAATTTTTAATATTTATTTTTAAAAAACACCCCTCCACACAAACACACACATACATATACATCAATGACTGGCCCATATAACTGGGGAAGCAACCCATTGGTAAATTTTTTCCTTATGACACCAGACTGGCCCCACCTCTCCCCCTCTGTCCTCCCTGTGTCTCGTGTCAAACGCAGCTCAGAGCGCAGACCTGTGGAAGAGGGGAGGGAGACATTCAAAAATGGACAGACAGCAACATCAAAAACGGAAAAAGGGAGGTGCGGAGAAGTTGAGAGCATGAAAAATAAAGAATTTACATGCAGAGGCCGCCAAGTGTGCCAAAATCCCACATATGTTTGCTTCAGGGGCTGCAACTCAACTTCTTGGCGTCTTTCGGTGCCATCGTGCAGCAACAGGTGGAAGGAGGAGAGAAAGACAGAGGAGCAGCAGGAGATGCAGGAGTGTAGCCTGGAAGCCGAGGAGGACAGTGAGCAGGAGAGTAGAGCCGAAGTGAAAGCAGAAGGTAGGACGCAGGTAAAAAGGGACACTAAGGGAGTAATGTTAGGCTGTGTGTGCTGAGATGTTGATGATGATGCTGATTGACGTTAATTTCATTAAAGTGAATGATAATAAGATAACGGTATCATAAAGTGAGACCGATGCTCACTCAGGCAATCAATGCCAAGCAGTGTAGCATAAGATATACTGATACATTTGTCCATGGCACAAAAAAACACAGCTGTAATACTGTAGCAGCCCTTGGCATCAATAATTGCAGCGTTGAGTTCGACAGGCACGTATTTTATTATCCTTCGGTACCGTGAAACTAAAAGCAGCAAGAAGAAGAAGAATACAGTTCATCGCATATCAAAATACACATAAGCATTTAAGATTCACGCCAAACACAACATCAACCGGCGAACACTTCTCTATCTTAAAAACACACATTCATCATCGCACCGGCCACAATAATACTCAACATTTACATAAACCTACAAGTTTCATAAACCCACACACCATAACAATACGAAACTCAACTTTAAATAATCACTCAATACAAAATGAACATCAATAACACACCTCTCTTCGCCTACCAAGGGTGCAAAGGTGGCCCCATCAGCCGACCTCGGATAACAGCGCAAATCTCCACTCTAATTCCCATGATCGGCAACCAATGTCCAGCAGCATCCCATCGTGCAGCAAAGTGGCGTCTGACGTCAGCTGACGTCAGCATTCACCTTCTTCCTTTCACCCCACGAGGTGCGCCAAACCCCGGAATGTAAACATTAGGCGGCATCCGGCTCTGGTGGCCACTTACAAATACAGTCCGCATATTTAAGGGTACTGAAAAGGAGGTGGGGTGGGTGGTGTTCAAATGATCGAGAGGGGGGCGGGCTGAAATTGCCAGGGCCAATTTTTTGTCCCAGTCCAGCCCTGCTTCATGGCCACAGTTCACCATCTTCTAATGGCTCCTTCCAGCAGGATAATGCTCACAATGTCATAAACTGGTTTCATCAACATGACAGTGAACTTCAGTCCAGTCTCCAAACCTGAATCCAGTGCAACACCTTTGGGATGTGGTAGAACAGGAGATTGACAGCCTGAATCTGCAGAAATGATGTGATGCATCATGTCAACACGGAGCAGAGTCTCAGAGGAAAGTTTCAACATCTGCTGGGTCCATGACATGAAGAACTGAGGCCATTTGAGAGCTGAGGGAGGAACACATTTTTCTTGGTGAGTGTAGACTACTTTAAAATACTTTACACAAACCTCCTTGAGATGTGAAGTAGTAGAAAGGCACCTTCTCTGAACAAAAACATGTTTCGAAAAAATGAAATGAAAAGGCAGCAGTGTAACAGAGAAATCAATACAGAAGAAAGCACAGATAAAGTGTTATAGTTCAAGGTTTATAGATGGGTTGTTGATGAGAAAATGAAGTTCCTCTGTCGCATTTCCTTGAGTAAGTTTGTTTGAGTAAATTTTGTTTGGGTAGTTTTAATGTAGCAACTTTGTACTGTCACTTGAGTAGATTTTTAGAGAAAAATCATTTTTACTGTTACATTTGGATAGATTTTTCATAACCACTCTCACATCCTATGAAGGATCTTGTGGTCTGCTGGTCCCAGGTCTGCTGACTGTGGTTTATCCACGGTGGTGTGCTGGTGTTGTTCTGTTTTTAAACCTATTATGTTCATTTCTACTCGTCATTTTTTCAGTTGATGCTTTTGGTCTCTAACATAAGTACATCTTTGACTTCTTGACTTCTTGATGTTTAATATAATAACAATCAGAAATAACTGACCCTCTCGTCTGGCTGGTAGGTGGCCTTTGGATGGAGCTAGGCTAGCTGTTTCCCCCCATTTCCAGTCTTTGCTAAGCTAAGCTAACGAGCTGCTTGTTCCACTTTGCTACACTTTTACAGTACAGACAATATAAATATTCCTAGCAAACTCTCAGCAAGACAGCAAATAAGCATATTTCCAAAAATGTATAGTTATTCCTTTGAAGGCCTGATTTCAAACATTCATCTATTGTAAACTAGTCTGCAGTCAGCTTAGCATTTAATTTAATACAGTCTGTGGGTTGTCTTATGCTCTCCACTCACAGTTAATATTGACACTATCCAGTTTGGGATGGTAAGACCAAATGTACATACATTGTATTTCAGTACAGTACAGTTGAGATTCATTTTCAGAAATGTCATGAGATCTTGGTGGTTTCCGGTTGATTGATTTCCATTCTTAGAGGTCTGTCGCCACCTTGGTCAAAAATTCAAACAGTCCTCCAAATTAATAGACAATCATGTTATGAACATGCCCTCTAGAACAACATGTCCATTTTTTTTGGAGCTGAGCTTATCAGCAGGTTGACATCATTTGTCTGTGCTTTCCAAAACCCTTTCAAATCTCTGCTGAAAAATAAGTATGTTTTATCAAGTGACATAGCTATTGTTAAGGTTTGCTTAAGCACAAAATTACTCGGTTAGGTGAGGTTAGGGGAATTTTATTGTCATGGTTACAATAACAAAACACTTGGTTAAGACTAGGCAATGATTGTGGTTAAAAGAAACCAGTGTTTACTGGCTTCTCTGTCCACCCCGACCTTCTCCCCATGTGACCTTTATGGCATTCAATCTGTTCCCCATGATTAACAACACAGAAATAAACCGTCTCTTTCGTGTTTGTCTGATGTGTAAAACTGCAGATTTAAGAGAGCACAAGAATATCCTCAGCCACAGTTTCCCATGAGCTGAGTGAGCTGAGGACTTCCATTATGACTGTGCGAGTGTTCACACATGAATAATGCAGACATGCTTGTTGACACCTCATTAATTGATAGGATCCGCCTGGTGTGGTACTTTCAACCTCCTTGGCATGGATAAATGGGAGAATGAAGTGCTGTGTGTTGCAGATGAGGCTACTTAAATAGCTTTCACACACACACACACACACACACACACACACACACACACACACACACACACACACACACTCATACACACACACGCACACCTTTGTGCTATCTTTGTGGAGACCCGTCATTGAAATAAGGCATTCCCTAGCCCCTAACCCTAAACCGAACTCTATCTTTAAACCAAGTGTTTACCCTCAAACAGCCCTTTAAACTTTTGGGCTCTGGCATTTTGATGCTGTTGGGACCCAAGTACAGTGGGATCCCAGTTTTCAAACCCCATGAATATTGTAAAACAAGCCCACAGACACACACAGACAGAGTTGTAATCTATTAGTGCTGACGGATTGTTCCTAATGCAGTACTGCTCTGTGCTTATGTCTCAGACGGATCAATGTATTTATCCTCTTATGGAGGGTTGGCAGGTAGATCAGTTTTCTGAATGATTTACTGCTCCAGTGTTAAATTAAACCATATACTCTTTCTGGCTTTTACCAGCTGGATCAACTCAGTGCTTGATCTATAGGAATATATTTATTTCAAATAATAAATGGATGTGTTTGTGTCAGGGCTGGATCTGGTTCATCCTCACGACTGAAAAACACAATCATTCACCCTAAGGTTCTCATATACATAGAGAAGGCAGATCATTTTAGATGCCAAAAATGCAAATGGCTGGATGAATAACGCCTCCAGTGGACGACTTTGTTTCAGAAATGTCTTTTTAAAAAAGGATGAATTTTGGCTGTGAGGCAGCGAGAACATCAGTTAGCATTAATGAGGAGTGAAATGCTTGTGTTTAAGTTCACATCCTAATATAGTGATTTCAGAAATTTTGAAAAGACATTCACAGTTTCAGGCAGATGTCAGCAGAGGTCTAGAATAAGTCAAAGTTAACAGTTGTATTGAGACCCCTACACACAACGTGATAACAGTTACCTCATATGTTCATGACATCACATTGTGCAAGATGAGTCTAGAAAATTGCTTCTATCACTATTGATATAATGGCAGAGATACAACTTCAAGAACCCATGTCAAGTCCAGCAAACTTCTTGTTGGTTGGTGTAATTTTCTGTAATTTACTGTCCTCCTGTCACAAACGAGTCCATAGGTCGTCTGTGCAGCAGGTTATTATGACCCATAGTTAGGTTTTGTTGGTGACATCTAGTGCTCGTAGTAATTATGACATGAGTTTTCGATTAATACAAATCACGATCTTTTCCTAAACCTAAACAAGCCGATGGTGATGAAGGTAGATACACTGCAGTCCGTACAGTGTGCATGTTTATTATTGTAATCATGCTGGTAATGCCTGCCACCGTGGGGACACTATTTCAGGAGACACTCCTGTGTGTCGTACCAGAGGGTTGATGGCTGTTCAAGTTGGAGACTGGCTGTTCTTCCAGTATCAGTGTCATCTAATGTAGCAGGAGACACATTACTAGAATTTGGTCCTAAATTTCAGACACTTTCAGAATTTTAACTCAGAGTGTCTTTGTCTCCAAAGCTCTGAGTCAGCTGTGTCTCACAATATGATCTAGGACTATTGCTGGTTTAGTCCACTAGGAGGCCAGAGGGCAAAAATAAACTTTGGACAATTGGGTACTTTGGTAATTTGGATCCCCATTTATGCATTTACACAGCCATACTGATAAAACCAGTTACCTGGTTTAATGTTTTGGCTGATCTATGTATTAGTGTTTCTGTTGGCCGCATCACAAATCTGATTGCGATCCATCTGGGTTTTCCTGGCTGCATGTAAATCAGGGTTGGCCCTCCTCCAGACCATAAGGAGGTGCTAATGCAACTGCAACTCTTTGGTTTAGTTACAACATTTACATCATATTATTTATATTTATCACGTGACTTCTTTATTAAAGTACTTAAAATACTTTGTTTGTTTTGCTGTGACCTGTAGTATTAAACCACATTTACAATGACTTCAGGACTGAAATCCAGATTGCCACTTTAAGTTTAGATGAGACTGATATAAAGCTTCAGCAAGTCTGAAACCATCAAACAAAGCACAGATCTTCATCCTGGCAGCTGTGTGGAATGATGTAGCTGTAATAAGTCTCCACATGCAGATGGACTGCACACTCTCATCATGACATTCACGAGCTGGGACTGATTTGCAGGCATTTGGCACTGGGATCAGTCCAAAAGCTGCCCAGTCGAGCAGGTGGACATACAATAAGGTGAGGGATGATTGTGTGAAATGAAAGTGAGAGGTGTTTGTTGACAAAAGGCTTCATTACTGCTTGTTGAGTCAGCAGCTGACAGCTGTCAGTGTGCAGGAGGTGGCACTGTCCTCTGGCTCTTAGATCAAACTTCTTTGAATATTTAATCCATATGATGAACAGGACATACTGCACAGTCTTTAATTGAAGTCATTGTTATTTTTTTTATCACTAGCATTTAGCTTGTTAGCTCAGCTGTTGGTGAAGTTGTGCCAGGAATCTATGGGATGCCAAATGTAAAAATTTCGTTACAGTTGTTTAACTGATATATTTTGAATATTTAGCTCACTTTCCTCACATTTAGCTAATTTTCCTCTCATTTAAGACAGAAATTAATGTAAAAAATGTATGTATAGTATATGTGAAAAAATCAATCTTAAGTGTAAATTTTAAATCAATCTAATTGTTAAATCTAAAGCTAAATGTTAAATTTAAATATTATATCTAAAGCTAAATGTTAAATCTAAATGTTAAATTAGATTTATTTAATGTTAGCTTTACACTCGGTGACCCATATAGATTTAGATTTAACATTTAACATTTAGACTTAAGAGTCACATTGTTAACAATTAAATATAACATGTTTTACATAAATATCTCAAATGAGAGGAAAATGAGCTAAATGTGAGGAATATATAAAAAAAGTTGTAACCAAATTTACATTCGGCACCCCATGGATACCTTACTTTGCTTCTTAAAATCAAAATCTGAAATCCCTCATTTACAAAAGTATTCATACCCCTTAATTTGGAATTTTATAGAAGCCTCTTTGGCAGAAAAGTTTCAAATCTTCTTGGATAAATCTCTACAGCCGTTCAGCCAGTGTTTGGAGATCTGTTCAGTTTGTGTCTCATCAGATCAGAGAAAGTTTTCCTCATACTCTCAGACTGTCGTATGGCCTTTGTTCAAACAAACTCTATTATAAAGGCCTGTTTGGTGGGTGAGTCCACAGTGTTCCTGGGAACACTTGAAGCTTTACAAAAACTGCTGCTATTATTTGATTGGTCTGCAGAGATTTCCTAGGACATCATTGCTTGGTTTTTATCCTGCATGCAGTGTGAACTATGGGAACAAACAGGATGCACCATAATCATCCGCAACAGACCAATACTTTTGTAAATGAGACGATTTTAATGATTTAATTTGCAAACATTTCTAAAAACACGTTTTCACTTCTAGAACACAATCTATTATATATTTAAAGGCAAAAAACAGACACAGATTGTAGATATAGATATTGTGAATAGGAAAGAGGAAAAGCAATAGAAAAATATTCCTTGTAGGAATTCCTTATAGGAATATTGAATGAATATTATATACAATGGTAAACTTAGTGAACTAGTGCTCCAGATGTTTTGTATATTCATATAGTTTTGGTTTTTTATTTGACTGTTGATGCTGATATAATAACGTTCATGCTATCCTACTGATACATGTCAATATACTGTATTTAAGTAGTTCCATACACTGTTGCCCCATCATCTGCACCTGGAGAGAGACACAGCTGTCGGACTAGAGAACTCTTTGTCTCAACAGGATACTGACATACACTATGTATGATAACTACATAAATTACTTAATATTTTAACAACTCTACTCTGCTGCTCAGCAATTTGGCACATTTTAAAAAGCCAACCTTAAAAGCAGAATCTTGCTTTTACTGGTATGCTTTGCCAAAAAAATACTTTGATCACTTTCTAATTTGAAACAGGAGAAAAAAGAGCAGCTTTCCACTCCTACAACTTCAGACTGATGGAGGTCATGCAGCCTTGCCTTTTTTAAGCCTTGTGTTCCTGCTGAGACAAAGAATTTATCAGCTCAACCTAAACTACACAGAATACTGCTGCCTTCATCCCGGTAACAATATAAAGGCTCAGTCACACCAGCAATTAGAACCAATCAGCGAGGTCTTGTCTTCTGCGAATCTCCGTGAGGTTCTGTGCAGACCATCAGAGTACAGCTCACAGTTTATTTAGATACCCAGCATATAAACAAAACCACCTCTGAATATATCCAACATTTTGTTTTGTTTCAACGTATTTACAAGAAAAAAGGAAGCTTTGAATTGATGCAGTATGTGGCGTGCACTTTCCTGTGTGCACTCTGACCACCAAAATCTAATCACTTCATCATTGAGTCCAAATGGACAATTGTGCCAAGGTGAATGTGACAGGTGAATGTTTGTGCCAAATTTGAAGAAGTTCCATCATGCTGTTACTGAGATGATTCTGGCTCTGACTTTATTAAATTTTAAAAAACTGTTAAATATTAGGTTTTTGTGTCCGGAGACATATTGTCTTCAGGTCGTCCATCTGTCCCATTCTCGTGGACACAATATCTCAGTAACGCCTTGATGGAACTTCTTCAAATTTGGCACAAACATTCACTTGGACTCAAAGATGAACTGATTAGATTTTGGTGCTCAAAGCTCAAAGGTCATGGTCATGTGTAGGGGTGAGATCACCTTTTGGCACATGTAGCCTGCTTTTAGGACACATTACCCCGGTTTTTAGGCTAATTTACCCTGTGTTAGCTCGGGGCCAAAGAAGCAGCTGCCACTGTGTCAGAATGGGATTCCAGAAGATTCCACTCAAGTAGCTCTTTCATTGTGCCATCTGCTCAGTCTGCTCCAGTCTCTGTCTCTGGTTTTAAACGTCCATCTGTCGCTCTCAGACAGATGATCGCTTTCTCTTAAATACAGTATGTGACAGTGAGGTAGCTTACTGTAAGATATGAACACAGTCGTCTGCACATGATGGGCGAGGATGTGAGAGAGCATGAGGCAAGCAAAACAACTGTGTGCTTAAGCTTATTATGAATATAGATGGGGGGGGGGGGGGGGGGGGGGGGTTACTTACCTGTAATTCTAACAATATATTTTCCATTTTCATAATATGATTTCAGCCCAACCCTAAAGTGGACTGTACCATTTCTGAACCTTGATGTTAGTTGAATGTCTGGTCTGCCTGCCTCACTCCATCAGTGGCTCTGTCCTCAAGTGTCTGCTCTGATGTGTTGTGCAGACATGGTCATTAAATGTAAATAACAGTAGCTAAATATCTACATTGTTTAATACACTTTACTTTCTTACCTTCAGAGTTTCTGGCTTAGATTGTGTCAAGTATCTACAGATGAACGTTAATGTCAGCTAGTTTCTCACTTTAGCCTTAATTTACAGTTTAGCTAACTCATGTTAGCTAGTTTCTCACTTTAGCCTTAATTTACAGTTTAGCTAACTCATGTTAGCTAGTTTCTAACTTTAGCCTTAAGTTACAGTTTATCTCTATTAGCTCGCTGATAGCGTGCCCTTAGCATGTCCAGTGTTAGCTTGTGAGCAGAGAGACAGTGGTCAGCCCTATAATGATGAATGTCACTGACTGACTAACTGAGTGATCATATTTCCACCATTGGTAAGTCAAATGCCACGTGAGAAGAAATATTGTACTTCTACTCCACTACATTTATATGACAACTTTTTTTTTTGTGCCTTTATTGATAGTGCAGTAAAGAAGAGACAGGAAATGGGGAGGCAGAGAGAGGGGGAATGACATGCTGTCCGATGCGGGACTCGAACCGGGGCCGACTGCAGCGAGGACTGTAGCCTCTACACATGGGGCAGACGCTCATCCAACTCAGCTACTCGACGCCCCTATATGACAACTTTAATTAAACAAGTAAGATACTGTAATCACTGTAAAACTTGAGTTCACTGAAGCACACGCCTGCACTGTACTGGGTTCACTTTCGCCATGGAGAAAAACATGAGAGCAGAATACAAACACTCTGAAATTGTTTCTATAATAAGAATTTGAACGGTCAACTCCAATAAATGTGTGTTGAGTCAACAGGAAGTCAGGCACTGGCTCAGTCAGAGGAAGTCTCTGACATGTCTCAACTGGCCTGGCTGGTTAAGGACTCGGTGTTCGTGCTCAATAGGCCTGAAAAGATAGATGCCAGTGAGCAACTTTCATAGGAATGAATTGGGCACCAGCTTGGAACACAGTATACAGTTCTTCTTAATACGTCCAAGGTCAAGACACTGCTGATGTGCTGGCTAACAGTACAAAGAAAACAGTGGTGCAGGTGTTTTGACATGTTTCCAGTGCTGATGCTGTGTATTGACAGGCATCATATGTCACATCCTGAGACAGGTGTTGTCTAAACTTTGTAAGCTTCTGTTGCCTGGAAAACTATTCTCAACTGAACTCAAAGTGAACCCAGAAAAAGAGAGGTAAATTAAAGTAAGAGAGCAGCAGAGAAGCAATGAGCAATTATTATAGACATTTAGAGGAAATGATGGCGCAGTCATCACAATAGTTAGCACCTGTTCAGGTACAAGCTCATGATTCTGACATGTGCATTTCTGTGAGTATATGTTGTGTAGAGACTTATGAACCAACAGCTTTTTCTTTTTTGCACATGTGGCCAGGAATTGCAATTTACAAATGCCAGTGGACATACATGGTTTTGTCAAAGTGAGATGGTGTTTAAGAATTTAAAAGTAAAACATTTAAAATTGTAAATGAACATTAAAACAAAAAACAGAAGTGTCACTTGTACCTTCCATGTGTTTTGAAACTGTGTGACAGAATTAAATGTTTTTTTATCTTGTGATGTCTGCATGTAAACTAAAGTCACCGCCTGGTGTTGTTTTCTTCCACCAATCAGTTGCAGGAAATATGGTCACAGTCTCTCCTTCCTGAGTTACAGCATTGAACAATGGCCAGAGGTATTTTAGCAGAACATTATGATGTCACAGTGACCTGAACCTTTGACTACCAAAAACTTATCAGATCATTCAAGTGCATGTTTGTGCCAAATGTAATGAAATTTCCTCTGGGTGTTCCTGATATAGGGTGTGAGGTCACCGTGAGCTTGAACTTTGACCACAAAAAAAATATATATATATTATCTAAACAAAAAAGGAAGTCTTGAGATATTACATTCAAATGGCCAGAAAACCTGTTTTTTGATTTCACTGTGACCTTGACCTTTGACCATGAAAATCTAATCAGTTCATCCTTGAGTCCAGGTGGAAAGTTTCCTCAAGGTGTTACTGAGATGTTACATCCAAGAGAATGGGACGGACGGAAAGGAAAACTACACTACACTACATGATCATGAGATCACTGTCCAAACAGTACAGTTCAGAGGGTAAAGCCTCCAACATTAAATATAAGTAGAACATTTGCCCTGTTTGCTCACATTTGACATAATCTCATTCAGATAACTAACACTCAGTGTGTGTGATCATCCTCGTATGTTTCAAAGGACTAAAAACCTTGTATTTAAAATGCAATTATGTTCATCCTCGATCAGAGGATGTGCCAATATAAATGGTAATATCATTTTAGGATGGGAAGGCAGCAGATACCTGTAGAATCAGTGCAACACATTCAAATGTTGTGTTTGGTGAACCTGCAGGAGCTGTAGCCTGAAGGGCATAGAGTTCATCCTCATACGACACAACCAGAATTATACATGTTTGGAAAGTCTTTGCATATTTAAGAAAATACACAATTTGCATATGTTACAGGCATACAGAAAAGATCTGCCATGGTTATGAGCCATCAAAGACTCTGACCCACATTCAACCCTTCAGTTATACATATGTTTCTCCAGTGAAAATCTGCAATATGCAACGAATTTTACCTTTCAAAACACAGATTTATACCAACACAGAGCACATGAAAACACAGTAATATTCTGTCATTGCAATATGCAGTGCAAGGAAGAGACTCTTAAATAAGCATACACAATTTTAAGTAGAGTGAGGCCTGTGACAAAGGTGAAAGAATTTGCATGATGAATAAAGTGAGTGGTTCTTGTTTCAGACCTGTCAGTGGATGTGTATGGATTTTCTATGAGTCCCCTGATTTCCTGCTAAAGTCCAAAGATGTGCAGGTTAGGTTCAGGTGTGACCCTAAATTGCCTGTAGGTGTGATGTGAGTTAAAATAGTTGCCTGTCTCTATGTGTCAGTCCTGTAATCGACTGGCACTGGCAACGGTACCGACAGGGAACAGGCAGATCTCAGGAAACGGGTAACAGAAACGGTGTCTCTCCGAATGACAGTCAGGAAAACTCTGATAATTAACTCACTGGGGAAGAAAACACACTGGCAAAGCGCAAAAGGGACACAGTAATATTCTGTTGGGAATAACGAGACACAGGTGAAACACGTTAGGGAGAAGGCAAGTAATCACACGGGAGGAAGTAAAGACACAAGAGGGAAACTACCAAAATAAAACAGGAAATGACAAGACAGACATAAAACACTAAGGCCTGGGGACCGTTGTGACACATGGGCTCAGTCCTAACCCCAGCGGCCATGGGATCAAGTCTGACCCACAGCCCTTTGCTGCATATCATCCCCTTTCTCTCTCCCTGACTTTCCTGTCTCTCTCTCACTGTACGACTGGAATAAGGGCAAAAAATGACAGATTATCAAAAGACAAATTCTAATGACTTTTGGTTTATGACCAAATACCTGCAAAACCAATGACGCTCCCATCAGCCTCAGCTGAACAAGTCTGTGTCCAATGCTAACTGTTAAATGCTAGCATGATTACACACTAAAGTAGAGAGAATGGTAAACATCAAATTAGGAGTGCACGTTCGCAAGTTGCTGCTGGTATCCCTCTTTTTTTACTCTTACAATTCTCGCTCTCTCTCTCTTTCTTTTCTCTCTGCTGTACTTTAAAGTGTCTGACAGTGAAACTTGCTTCTGTTGGTACAACTACACTGCTGAATACATGGCATTGAGGAAGTAATCAAGCTGCAGTAGCGTGATTGACTCAGTCATTCAACATCAGGCCTTTACATTCTGCTTTTCCCCTAAAGATTGTTATGTTTCATTAAAAAGTAATATCATTTCCTTTGGTCTATATTTCAGCTGAGGTAGCCTGCCTCTGCTTATATACAGTCTGTGAATCCCACTAGTCCTGCCTCCGCCCACGTCATCTAATCCACCCAATCACTGCCTGAGTTCCTGGCCCACTTTCACTTCTCTTCCCATTCATAAAGCCTGTTCTCTCATTCTCTTTGTTGCTCATCTCACAGGCCCCTACCACCACCACCACCACAGTTCCTACTTCTGCCAGAGAACTCAAGACTCACTGCTGGGTCAGGCTCACGCTCCCTCCTGCTGAGTGCTTTGCCATCATCTGCCCCAGAACCTGGACCTGAGGAGCTGTGGAGTCTGAGGTGGAGCTATAACTCTCAGTAAGATCATGTTGCATATCATTCATGGAGGCAACATCTGTTACAGTTAAACATCTATGCAAAGTATGTCCTTGAAAATGTCACACAGAGCTCAATCACAACCTTTCACTGTATCAAATAGGGAGACAGCGTTAATTGCAATACTACTTCAAATCTTCATGTCACAGTGTTGATATAAGTGTCCATAATGCAGTGGTTCTTAGCATTTTCAACCCACGACCCCCCCAATACTCACACACTGCAGTGACCCAGACACTGCAGTGACCCACCTCACCTCGGCGCCCCGTTGGCACTGCTGTCTACACAGTCTCACACTCACAGAGCTTGGCGTGTATTAGCGCATGAGACATGACAGTTACCAGACGTCTGATATTTCTGACCGAAATCTGTCGAAGCCTTCAGCACCTCACGCTTTTCAGTTGAATTTGATGGTGATATTTTAAGTTGGCCCAACCTCACATATCTCTTCTCACATTTATATTTTATTCATGTGGAAGACGCTTTTATCCAAAGTGACTCACAAGTGAAGGACATCACTAAAGCGTAGTGGGAGAGCTTGGTGTGAGTAGTAAGTACTACATCTATTTAGTAATTGAAGGAGATCAAATGAAGAAGTGCAGGTAGAGTTACAGTAAGAGCTGGTTAGACTTGTTAGGGTGTTAGAGGTGTTAGGAGAGGAGGTCTCTCTGAAGAGAGGAGTCTTCAACAGATTCTTGAAGAGAGAGAGAGACGCTCCTGCTCTGATAGTGTTCAGTAGCTTGTTCCACCATCAGGGAACCACAGACTGTCAGTCTGGACTGAGACTGTCTTCTGTGCAGGGATGGTGATGACAGACCACATTCATCAGAGGAACACAGTGGCTTAAAAGGAGCATAAGGCTGAATGATTTAGTTCAAGTCGATAGTGCAGGCCCAGAAGTCTCTCTGAAGGCAGCGTTAGGGACTGAATCTGATTCAGGAGGTCATGGGTAGACAGGGGAGGTCAATGAGTGGCAGAGTGACATGTGACTTTTTAGTCTGATTGAAGACCAGACAGGCTGCTGAATTCTAGACCATGTGTAAGGGTTTTACTGTGTGTGAAGGGAGACCCACTGGGTGGAGTACTGAGCCAGATAAGACCTGATTTTTCTGATGTGATATAGAGCAAAGAGACACCACCAGGAGATGGATACAACGTGGTCAGAGAAGGAGAGCTGGTCATCAGGTTTCCGTAGACCTTGGTTGGGGTATGAGAGGAAGAGTTGATTTTGATATTGATATCATGATGGAGAGACTGATGGCCCGGTCTGACTAGGAGTTCAGTCTTACAGAGGTTTAGTTGAAGGTGGTTAACGTTAAGCACCTGCCGCTGTTCTTTGCCACAGTTGGTCTGCTTCCAGCTGGAGGAGATGACTTCTCCCTCCAGTATTCACACACACTCATTTCACTAACGCGCTCAAATGTGTTTTATAAAGACTACATTGTAATACCGCTAGTACGGATTTAATGGACAAATCATTAGCAAAAAGTATTAATGAATTTCTTCATTATTTGCCTGAAAATAATCTTGTGACCCCCTGGGGGGTCCCGACCCCCAAGTTAAGAACCATTGCCATAAAGAACCAAGGTAATTCATCAAAGTCAACCCATCGACCTGAACCTGAACATCATGTATGTATTTGGATCTCGGATTGCAGTAGGATATTTCATTTACATGTAAAATGATACAAATCGTCTTCCAGTGTGAGTCTGGGATGACTGTGGTATTTTTGTGAGAATTGGAAACAACTAAATTGGTAAGAAAAAGTGGGGATAGCTCACAAAAAGGCTGTTACCTGATGCCAGGTACCATGTTTTGACTGCAGAATGCTCTCAGTAACAGCTCTGCCTCGCTGTCAGTGAGGCATGACGATGGGCTGATAAAGCTTTCAGCAGCAGAGACAAACAGAAAGGAAACGACAAATGATTGATGTTTTTTCCCAAAGTGAGTGACCTGTGTTTGAAGAGTGATGGGACAGAAAGAGAGCAGCAGCTCGGATATATTCAGTACTGCACACCTTTACCTGCTTGTGAAATGCTGTCATCAACAACAAACTACATGCTCTGCAAGCCATGTGCTACAGTCAAGACGCCACCTGCTGTATGCCTCTCTCAGAGATATGAGGAGTAAAAATATGCCTGCTCTCTCCACAGCTGCACCTCGGAGATAAGTCACACACACAATTGTGAGAGGAAGAAAAGAAGCCATTTATTTAAATTTGAAATGTGGAGTTTTCACAGGTGAAGAGAGGGAAACTGAAAGCCGGAGACAAGACACAGTTTGAAGATGTGTGACGCAGCACTTTCCACATTTCACTGAGCAGATAATTAAGCTTTCAGCACCGACGTTCAGAGTTAATTTAAGGTGGTGCTTTAAAAAAAATAAACACGAGTTGTCTTCATTTACCTGAGTGAACGTTTGGTGTGTCACAACTTTGAACTGTGATTAAGCAGGAAAGCTTCTAAGATGGGAGGCATCCTATTTATTTTTCATTCATTGTGTCATCCTGGGTCTGAGTGTGACTCTTTACCTACAATCCCTGCAAATCCTAACGATATTCAGAGGTCAGGTCTCATGGTATTAACCTGATTTGAATAATTTCCTCTCTTCAGAAAACTTACTCAGACTTAACTTTAGAACACTGTCATATTGTGATGCATCACTCAACAGAAGATAAGTTACAAACATCTACACTTAAATACGTGAATAACTGATTGTATTTACTTATCTTCAAGGTAGAATGTACAGTTTTTAGATTAGTGTTTGTGTGATATATTGACCTTTATTATGTTTTTCAGGTTGTCCGTCAGTCCATACATACCTATGTCTCATACTCATGGACACAATATCTCAGTAACACCTCGATAGATCTTCTTCAAATTTGGCACAAACATTCACTTGCGGTTTTGGCCTTGTGAAGGCAATATTTTGTTAATGTGTTGAGGGAATTCTTTCACTTGGACTCGAGGACAGACTAATCGATTTTGGTCGCTAAAGGTCAAAGGTCGAGGTCAGTGTGACCTCACAAAACACTTTTTAGCAATTAGTCAAGACTTTACACAGCAATTAAGACAAAATTTCACATAGATGGTTCATACTTTCTATGACTGGATAAATAGGGATGTAATCTGAAATAGTCTTAGTGGATGAGGCAGACAGCAACTAGGAGGTGATTCTAGTTTTTACTAAGAACTGATTTGATGAATTCATAGTTAAGACAAAAAGGTTGATAAACTGAGGGTCTGAATCTATGTTGATGTGAGGTGACCTTGACCTTGTAAACAGGACTCTTTATTACCCTTAATTAATCACAATAGAACAAAACATGTAGTGTCCACATGAAGCACAATGGTTCAAGTGATGAAGACAATTATATATTTCATATAAAGATGATTGAAACCATTTGTGTCAGTCTTGCATGTGTTTATGTACAAAAGAAACAATATGCAACAGGCAGCTGCAATGAAAAAAGACACTTGTAAATTTCTTAGGCTTCATGTCAGGATGTAGCATGTGCACTAATAATCGTTAAGGAAGATGTTGAATCCAACAGACACAGATTAGCTCTGATTTATTTTTCCTGTTATTGTTATCATCATATAAGATCTGATGTAACAGA
The DNA here is from genome assembly GCF_021018895.1 of Seriola aureovittata. NCBI lineage: Eukaryota > Metazoa > Chordata > Actinopteri > Carangiformes > Carangidae > Seriola > Seriola aureovittata. The sequence continues at coordinate 730,870 of NC_079375.1, forward strand.
TAGGCTTGGAAATTTTATCTCAGGCTGTTTTAGTGTTTTTTTTCTTTCCTCCCGGCCCACCCAGTGTAATAAATAGTTGTATAATAAATCAATCCCTCCCTATTCTTGTGGGCCACTCAATATGTATGTGGTGTGACAGGCTGGGGTGAGACTCAGATCATATATCTGCTGAGATGATGGCAGAATAAATCACAGCTTTTACAGTAGCAGGCTGGTCACTCTTTAGCCTTCCTTTTCTCTCCCCCTCCGCCTCAGTGATACGATTCTCTCTTTCAGGCTCTCCCTCAGGGCTGCCTATTTGTAACTCAGAGATGATGTCCTTTCAGGTCTGTAGCCCCTATTTCGTCTTTGTCCTGTAGCACACTACTTTAACTGGGCTGCATGGAGCATTTTAAGATCAATGAATGACTGCAACATTAATTTCTACATTAATTTGACACATTAGCATAATTGCCATGGCTAACAAAACACACAGAAGACTGGCTGCCTCAGCAAGTGTCTTGATAGGATTTTACATGTGGAACCACCAGATCTGATTTTGCAGAAAGCTTCACAAAGATACATACGACTGTTTGCACTTCACAATGAAGCCATAACTTTATTTGACTTTCATCATTCTATCTGCATAATTTCCTCTACATCTCAGGGCTTTGCCTATAAATGTTGAGGAATTCTGAGAATTTGGTGATTTTAAAAAATACATTTAATTGAATTTTAGTCTAAAACAAGAGTCAAGTCAATTTTATTTATATTGTGTCAAATCAAAACAGACGTTATCAAGTATAAGGGCACTTTTTATATAGAGCAGGTTTCTATGAATACTAAATACTAAACAATATTTGTTCATATCAACAGTGAAACAGTTTTTGGAAAAGCATTCCTCCTGTCCACTGGCTGTGAAGTGATTCTTTCAGTGTGTGTTTTTCTTGCTAACCATCAGTACAGTGATAGTAATACAAAGGAAATGTTCTAAAAACCTGTAACTAACTCATAACTCAGACCAGTGAAGGTTCATATTATCTTATCTTCAACTGAAGCCAATAGAAGAGAGATTTGAAAAAAATATGAACCTATTCTCAAACAACATTTCATGATTACAGACACGTTGAACATAGTGGATTTTTAAAGGCTGGTTCTGATTTGATTCAGTAAATTCAATGTGACTTCAAGAGGCAAAACAGTCAATAAAACAATGAGGTTCAGTTAATATAAAATATAAACTGCTCAAAAAAATTAATTGAACACTTAATCATCACAGTATAACACCAAGTCAGTTAAACTTTGGGGATATCAATTTGTCCATTTAGAAAGCACAAGTGATTGTGAATCATTTGCACCTGCTTTGGTGCAAATGAAAGTGACAACAGGTGCAATGGAAAGGCAAAAGCAAGACGACCCCCAAAATGGGAATCGTTTTACATGTGGTGGCCACACACAATTGCTCTCTCATGATCCTTCCTGACTGATTCTTCTCTAGTTTTGTGTTTTGCTCATGTCCTGGTCACTACTAGTCTCATGTGTTTCACGGAGACCTGGTTAAACGTGGATTTACCCGGCTTCACTGCAGTACGAGCGAACAGAGACGCCAGAGCAAGTGGAAAGAATAAAGGTGGAGGACTGGTTCTGCTTGTGATCAATAGATGGTGCAACTCTGGTCATATCACAGTGAAGGAGATTCTCTGTTGGGATATTGAACTGTTGGCAGTTGGTCTTAGATAGTACTATGTACCGAGGGAGTTCTCACACATCGTCGCCATTGTTGTTTGCATTCAACCGCCTGTGATGTCATTCACGAGACTGTTGCGAGAGTACAGACCCAGCACCCTGATGCATTCATTGCAATATCGGGGGATTTTAACCATGTCACTCTCACCTCTCACCTGACTGGCTTCACTCAGTATGTTGACTGTCCCACAAGGGAAAATAAGACACTTGATCTGTTGTATGCAAATGTCAAGGAGGCCTACACTGCTTCACCTCTACCACCATTTGGCAGATCAGATCATAATCGGGCCAGGTAGTTACATGAGGATTATGTTCTTTGATTTTTCAAGTGTATTTAACACCATCCAACCCCCCATTCTTAAAGACAAGCTGGAAGGGATGGGGGTGGATCTCTGCTTCACGTCCTGGATTGTGGATTACCTGACAAGACGACCACAGTAAGTCAGGCTGGGTAACTGTGTCTCAGGGACAGTGATGAGCAGCACTGGGGCTCCACAGGGAACTGTTCTGGCTCTGTTCCCGTTCACCCTGTATACAGCCGACTTTAAATACAACTGTTGTCCTGCTACATCCAGAAATCCTTGGATGACACAGCTATTGTGGTGAGTATCAGGGCGAGTATCAGGAACAAGCAGGAAGAGAAGTACAGGCATTTGACGATGGCCTTCAGTGAATGGAGATATCCTATCATTAACCTGATGTCTTACCTTGGTTCTTTTGAAATATTGACTTGGCTCATACCCACTCCTATCAGCTTCAGTTGTAGAGTGTGTTTAGTACTAGTTAGCACATGTCTGACACGCTAACATGGTGAAAATAGTGAATATTATACCTACCACATTAGCATGATGTCATTGTGAGCATGCTTACATGGTGAATATGGCATTTAGCTCAAAGCACTGCTGTGCCTTTACATGGCTCACAACTGTGTTTGTATTTGTTTTAAACACCAAAGACTAAAGGACTGTTTTGTCCGGACACATGGGAGTTTTTTTTCTTCTATATTGTCACTCTTGTTTTGGATTCATGTTCTGCTTGTCTCATACTACATGTTCTTTTTGTCAATCTTTGTAGCTTTACTGGGAGTTTATTCCCTGAAAACTTTTTAGTTGTACATACTCTGTCATGTCCTCCTTTGTAATTGTAATACAGGACCATAGGCATAGCACCATGTAATGCCCTTGGTTTAACATTTTGATGTTAATCATTTTGAAGTGTGAATGCCTGTGGGCATGGCTCATCCAATGGACTGACCTAAGTTTCTTTCCAGTTCCTTACCTCCTCATCTTCTCTGTCTGGTGTCTTCAGTGGATGCTGCAGGAAATTTGAATCATGGGTTACTCTTCTTAGCTGTAAAACTACCTAGCAATGTTTTTGTTTTCATGGAAACTACATGTGATCTTACATTGACAGACAAGATATAAATGTCTTTTTGCATTTCACTTTTGCTAGGAATATAGCGAGAGAGAGAGAGAGAGAGAGAGAGAGAGAGGAGAGAGAGAGAGAGAGAGAGAGAGAGAGAGAGAGAGAGAGAGAGGGAATAACATAAGTTGGGAGAAAATAGTAGTTACCTGGTTGTATTCAATTGTTGGACTTGGTTGGTTAATATACTAATACACTGGTTAATGAAATAAGGAATAACAGTGAGGTAAGCTGTGGATGTGTCTGTGGATGCTACTTTCAATAATGATAAGGCTCTCTGTCTGTAACAGTTGGTTCCTCCAGAGGCAGAAAATGCTATAAAATCATCATATATCAATATTTTATATTCTGCTTTTTTTTTGCATACATCTCTTAAACCACTTCAGTTCTGCTCAAACCTACCAAATGTTTATTAGTTTTCAGGATTTTAACCCTTTAAATGCCCGTTTGAAGACATGTTGCCTCTTGTTTTATCAAAAAAAAAACCACAGAATATGAGATATTTCCAACATAATACATGATGGAGGGATGTGACATTGTTTTATATCAGAGTCTTTTATATCAAGACATTTCTCAAAACCAGAATATGATCAGGGTGACTTTTGAACACTGGAAATAAATCATGTACTCATCCCGGCAGTAGCCCCCGTGGCACTCAAAATTTCCCTGGAATTTTCTAGTTAATTTTATTATTGTTATTATTTAATATTAATATTTTCTTAATTTATGATAGCCAATAAATTGATAGACAACCGAAATCCAACATATTTGGGTTCTAGCTCATGAGATAGAGCTCAGACCCAACAGCCTCTAGAGGAGACTACCTTTTGTTTCTACACCTTTTTGATCCCCTCGTTATCCTGTCCAACCACGTGTCTGTAACAGTTATAAAGCTGGGGAAAAGGGGCATGGTCAGCTGTTTGTAAATACGGTGAGCCTACTGACACAGAGCGGGTCTGAGACAATAGACTGACCCAGAGTGAAGGGCTGGGGGACAGTTATTCATTTGTGGTAAAAACTCTCTGGAGCATTTAAAAGAAGTTGTAACAATAATTTCAATCACAGAGGACAAACCCAGTGTAAAATACTCTCAAATGGATAACTGTCCCCCAGCCGTTCACTATGGCTCAGTCTATTGTCCCAGACCCGTCCTGTGTCAGTAGGCTCACCATATTCTGAAATACCAATAAACGCACACCACTACAGCAAACTTTGGAACTAAGGACTTAAGTGAATTTTCTTCAACACTTGTTTCAGTCTAGTATCGGATGGTTCAACCAGTGTCAGCTGGTTTCAGTCTAGTATCAGCTGGTTTCAGTCTAGCATCAGCTGGTTTCAGTCTAGCATCAGCTGTTTTTTTCAGTCAGTCGTTGGCTGTTAATACAACACTTCCTGTAACCAATTAAAAAATGAAAAAATGAAACTTAAAAGCCCTCTTGCATTCCAGTGGACAGAAATCCTTTATGATCCCACATGATTTTTATTGCTGTACTGCAGTTAGAGTATTGTCTAATTTCCTGTTGCTATGTTTCTGTTGTTTACATGTTTTTCAGATCTGCTAGTTTCTTTAGCAGTTAGCAACGACTTCTCTATCACTCTTGTGCTTCTTTGCTGTATTTCTTTTTTGTTGAACATTTCTCATCTTAACCTGATTATATCCTTATATCCCCCCTTTTTTAGAGTTCCTGAAATTATACAAATAAAAAAAGCATCTGTTCTGGTACACAACATGTTTCAAAAATATAATGTAACCTTGAATTTTGTCATGTGTGGACAAATGTAAGGTAATATGTAATCAGATGTCTGAGGTAAAGCAACTCATTTATCCTTTGGAAATCACTGGTGGTGCAGCAATTCCTGGGAGTGTTGGTTGTAAGCCTTCAACAATACAGGCTTTATAACCCACTCCCACTCCAGAGTAATTGGTTTGGAATGACACTTAATGTGGTAGACCCTCCATGCAAACACGCAATCACAGTGAAAGTGGGTAAGCACCCTCTACTTACAGAAGCAGGATTGGAATTGGGCCTTGGAGAGAGACAATGAGACACAGGTGCAACTAATTGGGGTGGGGCAGACAATCTGGCGGGGTTGGGGGGTGAGTTGATTGTGTCAAAAATCACTCACTCTACTCATCAGTGGAATGAAAAAACACTTTCGGACACTCAGGTCATTTTCCCCCTTACTGTTTTTCTGTCTTTCAGCACGAGTGCAATGCATGATGATATATATTGTTTGGTTAGTGACCATCGGTTGTAGGGTTAGGGTTTCACAATGCATTGTGGGATACTATGAATCCACTATAGGGAATAATAATGCTCACTATACATCCGGACCACACTACAAAATGACAAATTCACTATATAGTGGAATATAGAGGGAGTGTTACAGCAAAATGAAACAGGAAATACGGCACCAAAGGTGAAGAAACAGAAAACATGAAATTGTGTGTAACACTGGGCATCACATACTCCTAGCTCTGTTTATCAAAATGTGTAGACAGGATTGACAATATTGGCCCACAGATAGACTCTGATTTCAGGTCCAGATGAAAGTCATGACAATCATGTCTACATAGATATAAAAGAGAAACTGGTGTGGGCATCTTATTGTTTATCATTGTAGACAATTACTACCCAGCACCTGCAAAGAATTTGAGGACGTGTGTTTGCCTCTTGGAGATTGCCTGACATATCGGGTTACCTTTGCTGGCATTTTGTTCTTTTCCTCAAACCAGCTGAAGTAGACATTTAGTGTATTGCGGTAGTCTGTATTGTCATTTCAGGGAGGTGGGGTGGACCTGTGGTCTGTAATGGACTGGATGCCTTGCTACATGTGTCTGGGATCTTTTGAGTCAAAGAAGTGACTCTGGATTGGACAACATTGTGGCAGCAGCCAGTTACCAACGTGGCCAAAACAAACCAACAAATGCAGGTATCATAAAAACCTAATGCTATCCCTGTATTGTCTAACCCAAATTCAAAATAGAATTATAAACTATTACTTGTGATATGAAACATAGTTCAAACTATTTTTCACACTTTTTTGTAGCATTTCTTCAAGCAACCACATGAATACCTAATTTTACGGTATCCTGCTGTAACTCATACCAGGACTAAACATCTTCCTGTGTCACTCTCTCCCACACACAGTCCTGAGTGATAAGATAAGACAGAAAAACAGATTTCTTATCAGCTGAAGATTGTCAGGTGAAAGCAATAGGATAGACCTACTGGACAGTATGGTGAGGATAATGTTTGTGTACTGTACATGTGTGCATGCATGTATAAATTCTTGTGATTACTCAATCATTTTAGTCATACACCACATGTAGCCATTTTGCATTTGTGTGTTTATTTTATTTTGAAATTCTGTTTAAACCCCCTTGTGTTTCCCCATGCTTCTGCTACGTGTTCAAGTTCCCTGTGTTACATCATGCTTCGGCTTCCAGTTGGTTCACCAGTTTTGTAAGTTCTGATTAAACATTTTTCACAGACTCCCTTGTGTTGGCTGCATTTGGGTCCAGCCTTACAAAACCATGACAAAAACAAACGTAAGGAATTAAACTTTTATTCAATGCATAGGTTTCTCAAAGAAAAGAAAAGAAAAAAAAAAAAAAAAAAAAAAAAAAAAAAAAAAAAAAAAAAAAAAAAAAAAAAAAAAAAAGAAGTGGAGTACAGGATCTTAAAATTCACAAAAGATCCTCAATACTAAAATACCTAAAAACCAGTCCAACATTAACTAAGCAAAATACAAAAGTGATCTGAAGCCACTGGTGGAGAGGCAGACTACCGAGGAGTGCCCAGGGGTCCTACAACTCACTCACCTCAAGTGCAGCACAGAAAACAGGTTCCAAAAATGTTTGAGTCCCAGTGTTCTTACTTGCATGCATAAAGTGTAGGTGACCTCACCTGGGGTGCCTAGCCTCCCAACGTGGCCGCACTCAGCTACAATGCAAAAGAAAAGCTAATACAAAAGCTATTAATCACAAGTTAATAAGCAACTAAACAACCAAAAAATTAACAAAAGAACCACCAAGGAACTAAACAACCCAGTCGACTAAACAAATGAAACCAATAAGGCAAAATAAACCAAGCAAAACAACTAAGGCTAAACAACAGAAGGTGAACCTAAAAAGAAAATGGAATTAGTTGGCTCACCATGCTGTATAAAGTTATAATTTAAAAAGCTGGCCTACTCACCACCTCTGGTATGGCGCATAATTGGCCCACTATGGACGAACTGGCCGTGGATAGACCACTGGACCACCTACCTGCAACCAATGCTACCAGCCACAAGTGACAGGAACCAGCAAGAGACTGTAAGAAGCCTGCAGGTGCCCTTTATAAACTGGCCCTGATGAGGAGGTTGGCTGGGGGAGGAGTCATCCCAGGGCTGTGTTCACAGGCCCTACACTACCTGAAAGCGTTCACCACTACATTTGTATGGAACATGTTGAGAGTCAAAATCTAATAAAGTAAAGATGCTGTAGCCACTACAAGTGGATATTGTATCCGAGGTTGGAAATTTTAGAGTGAACATTTTACTGAGTAAGCATATTAGCATATTTGCAACTTGCCAGATACATCAGTTAACGTTTGATAATTATGTTATGTTAATAGAAAATGTAATCCTGTTCCAATTGCATTGTATTTGCTGTTGCAGTTTAGATATCTGTCTGATAACAGATATGAACAAAGTCCAGATATGAAACATTACAGTACATTATATGCTTGCACAGTAATGACAATCCAGTCATACTTGTAAACTGGAGATATATTATTGCTATACTCCAAACCATCTTGGAAATGATCACACAGGTTTGCAGCAGTATATTGTAATGAAACACACAGATGTGATTTGATCCATAAGTTTTCCTTTTTTGCATTTTCTCTCCATGTTTTTTCAGTTATTGAGTATGTGTGAGTGCATGCAACCGTGCATAACACCAGATTATATGACACACTGGCCTTTACCGATAAGAGAGAATGGCTTCACCTCAACCCACAGATCAGAGCACAAGATAGACGAGGAGGAGGCAGTAAATACCAGGGCTGTGGGAGAGAAGAGAGGAATTTTCATTAAAGTCTAGAGAACAGTAAATTCAGTGACTGTTTAATCATGCCACATACCATGTGTAACCCCCATAAATTTAACAGACTCCAAACTCTACTGTTTAACTCCACTTGTTTATAGTTTATAGTGGTATAAGAAAGTTACAGTTAAATCTTTATTATTTTTTATACTTGTTGAAACCAGTGTTAAAGTTATCCAGAAGAGACTTACCGTGTTCTGGGATATTATTGATTACGAGAGGATGAGGGAGGATCGCTATTAGACATGTTTTTGATGACAATTCTCCGGTGAGTGTGTTATCTTTCAGTGCTAGCTTAAAAAAAATCGATGTTAGCTCATGCTCACTTTATCACGGTGGATAAAAAAAAAAAACAATCGGAGAAATGTGTTGTTTGTAACTAAAATAGAAGCACTGCAAACATTTGTTATGTGTGCATTTTCTGAGAAATGGTATGAGATGTGAGATATTATTGCTGGCAGAAATTATTGCCATGTGAATTTTATTTTCCATTTCTGGGCATGTTTTTATGTTCATTTTGTGGACATTTAAGCCAGCAATAATCTGAGAAAAGGTTGGGAAATAACCGTAAGATCTTCATATTAATTTGCATACTAAAAAGAGAATTTGACGTTAACTGAAGTTAACTTGTACGGTGTGCAGGTTGGTTTTTTTGATGATCGATTTTCTGCGAGCGGGAGGCTTATCAACGACCACGGCTGTCGCGTGTGGGACTGTCAGAGTCAAGACGCTGCTGGATTTGTGCGATCCAGATCTCCATAGGGATTACAGATAAACTTAAGCAAAATACAGAAAAAGACAAAGGAAAAAGGCTTGACTTGCCTTGACTTGCCTTGACTTAACTGAACTGAATTGAACTAAATTTTCAAGGAAAATGAACTATTCGCATCCAGGGAGGACATAAAGAAGAACTATAAAATTGTATGGAACCGAATGTGATACTACCCAGGTAGGGTGGACAATTTAATTTAATTTATTTAATTATTTATTTTTCTGTTTAATATTTGAAGAGCTCTGAACAAAGAGGGATACATTTAAATTGGTCTGTTGTTTTATTTTAAAGGGGTATATATTTTTTTTAATTTTATTACTATTGGCCAAATCTAAGGAATATGTGAAAGAGTAAATTTTGGTTTATATTTAATCCTTGTGTGGAATAAATTCAATCTTTTTATTTTCATTAAGTTGAACTTATGTTTTACTTATCATCCTCCTTAAAGGGCCTATACATAAGATATTGGTGTAGTTATTTATTTGGCACTCAGCCCGATTCATAACAAGTAATGGTTACACATATGCTAATAGGCTTTTAACATTTTTTCTGACTGCCACATTTTCTTTCTGTTTCAGGGAAATCTAAAGTTTTTGCGATATAGGATATAAATGGTGTACCTTTGATTATATCTTTTAAGGTGAACATACAGAGTCCAAAATGTATGACTACCTGCAGCTACAGCTGCATTTTTCATTTGCAGCACCATAAAACCTTTATTTTATTTCCATTTCTTGTGCTAAAAATGTCCAGGGGAAGAATTTGATTTTGTTTTTACCTACAACGTAGATGTGGGGCATGTATTTTAGGAGGCAACAAATTTGTATGCTGGAGATATTATGGAAAAAATGGGAGTGCTGATAATATGAAAAAAAGAAAAACAAACGTGACTTGGAAAAAAATACAGTGGTGGCAAAAAAAAAAAAAAAAAAAAGTTTTATATTATTTATTTTATATCTGGGAACGAGACAATGTCCAAAGATCAGTTACTGTTTCTAGCTGGACAGTGGGGCCAGCAGATTGACTGACTGACTGAGTGACTGGCTGACTGACTGACTGCTCATATTTCCACCACTGATCAGTCCAGTGCCTGGTTACTGAGTTGGCGTTTCTGGATCAAACAGGTTCTGTTAGGGGGTGTTTACAGCTGCAGTGTTGCCAACTTAGCTGATTGTCTCTAGATTTTTTTCTAACAGACTGGGTATAAACTGCAGCAAGAGGAGGAGCGCTTCCAATACACTGAGCCTCGCCTCCATTACAGCAAACAAACTACTTTCATTACATGTATCATTATTACTAAAGGAGGCAGAGGAATAACTAAACATAAGACACACCAAGCAGAGAGAGCAGCAGAGACAGAGGTAGAGAGAGAAGTCATCGCTAACTGAAACTAGCAGGTCTGAATAGCATGTAGCATGTAAAGCAATAAAGGCATAAGACATAAAGGGTTTCTGCCCAGTAGTGTAGTCTATGTGATACGCAGGTATACGCTGTATACCCACTAGAAAAGGTCCCAACTTACCGTACAACCACTTAAAAATGCGCAAAGATACGTATCAGTATGGGGTTTTTGACATAACGTTCAATTTCCCTTTAAAATCTGTGTCGCGAACGGTCGCGAAGTGCGCTCTTTTGGACCACAGGGGCTTCCGTCAGGCGTGACGCGAAACCTACGTAAGTTGAAATTTTCCTGGCGGGGAAAAAAAGTAAACTAATGGGTGAGCGTTATTCATCAACAAAGAAAAAGCAATGAAATGAAAGAGGAACCAATTGACTCTATTTCAGTGTTTCAATGCTTGTCCGGTAAATACTGCCGCCACTTCGGGGGATAGTACAGATGGAGCAGCAAACACATCATAATCATATAAATACAATAAGTATTTCATGATCTCATGTTAATGCATACTTAATGCATTAAGACTACACCACTGTGTCTGCCCTATGAACACTAGAGGGCTTTTAATTTCACTTTCGTACTAACCGCAACGACCAACTATACATATATCAAAGAGAGGGAGTTAGACATAAAGACCTGCCTCTAATAGAAGTCTGTTACTTTCTGGAGTTGAAGTAAATAAAGACTAAACTATTGTGGATCCAGACGGAGGCTGTGCTCTGTGTCAGAGACTAAAGAAAGACAGATAGATTAAGAAAGATAGTCTCTCTATAACTTTCTCTCTGAGTGATCATTTTATAATAGAATATACACAAACTCACAGCTCAGTCTTTGTATGTATCTGGTGATTTTGTCAGATGATGTCGTTATAAAATCAGGATTTAAACAGAGGCTGTCCATACTGCTAATATATTAGTGGTAGTGTAGCTTGAAGAAATACACCACTCAATATCTGTATCAGGGAAGGACTGAAATGGTGGACTGGGAATTTGAGAGGGAAAGTTATACAGATTACAAAATACAAAAATGTGGGAAGGAGAAACAAGTAGTCTATCTGAATACTGAGTTTTTTGGTTGTGCTAAAAACTCACAGGAAATACACCAATCACAGCACCAATTCAAGCAACAAGCATATCAGAGGTATCATGGGGCTGTTGTGTGTGTGTGTGTGTGTGTGTGTGTGTGTGTGTGTGTGTTGCTGAGCTGCTGTGGAGAAGCACGTGTGTGTGTTCTGCATCTCTGCCGTGTCTCTGCTGCTGCAGCGTTGTCCCTCTACATAGAGTTTGCAGGTTACTGGAATGTTGGATTTCTCTACATTATAAATTATTTCCTTATTTATCTTTGATAGAAAATGTTTTTTTCATGTCTGTGTCATATTCAGATAAGACATAAAAACTATAGTGGAAGGAATCAGTTTAATGTGATGTTGCTGGTAGGATGTCACTATGACATCATCAGGTCTTCTCTGTCTGTTTTTGCTGGGAGACGAGTCACACGTAAAAATTAGGCGAGAAGCCGAATCTTTAGACCACATGACAAAGCCTCGAGGTGTGAGACGTGTGCAAGGCAGTGCATTGCTCTAACCCAGGGGTCCCCAAACTTTTTCCTGTGAGGGCCACATAACTTTTCCCTTCTCTGATGGGGGGCCGGGTTCAGTTGGTAACAGAAGAAGTGTGACAATCGCAGGGGTGCCTAAACGTAAAAATGTATTGTTTTCCAGAAAGCCACACATAACCAAATAACCCTTTCCGGGTTCTTCACAGAAAAAAAAGTCAGGAAATAAATAATAACACTATTAATGAAATAAATAATAATAGTTCAGGGGGCGGGGCCAAATGTGGGGGCGGGCCGTATCCGGCCCGTGGGCCTTAGTTTGGGGACCACTGCTCTAACCTGTTAACATAGGCACCGAAATGAAAACCTTTCCTCAGCCGCGATATCTTTGTCATTCTCTCCCTCTCTCCTCCACCTTTCCTTCTCTTCTGTCCATTTCACCAGGCCACTTGTCTAAAACGCTGTCGGTGGAGAAGCACATAGATAGTTGCTATGTGCATTACCGAGAGATGTGAAAATGTAATTTATGACACTGATGTGTGGATTGTGAGGGCGCCATCAACTCCTTCCTGATTGCTATAGTATTACTAGTCAAGTTGACTGTTCATGGTGCAGGCCAACACATCCATGGTGCACCTGATGAAGTAACAAATATTTGCGGACTGTAAAGGTTCAGTTTCAGGGTTAGTGGTAAGTAGGACCCAAATGCAGCCAACACATGGGAGACGGTGCAGACAACAGGAGAACATGAACAGGTAACATGAACAGACCAAAAACAAACCAGACATGAACAGACTAGGTGAACAGATTGAGGATTAAACAGACATGAACAGATCGAGGACAAACCCAGAGAACAACAGATGAACCGACACAGACAAAGGGGAGCACAAAGACTATATAGACAAGGGAGGCAAGGGTGATTGAACACAGGTGAAACACATCAGGGCGGGGCAGACAATCACCACACAGACACAGGACCAAGACAGGAAGCAAAACACTGAGACACACATGGAAACAAATTACAAAATAAAACAGGAAGTGCCCGGGGAAACCGAGCACAAGACAGGGAAGACTAAACTAGATACTAGAAATACCCAAAACCCAGAACAGAAACCAAAAACACAGAAAACTAAATCAAGAAAGTCCAAAAAACCAAAACCTTGGAGCCTCCAGGCTGAGACCATGGCATTCAGTATGTTTCTGAACAACAAATCTCAGTACACTGCTCCCATGTTGAACCTTCAACACCTCACAGTTTGATTCCTCACAATTTATCAAGGCAAGGAAATATTTGTAAAGCATCTTTCAATAGCAAGGTGATTCAAAGTGCTTCACATGAATCACAAAAGACATTAAGAAAAAAACAATATAAAGTCTGAAAGATAAGACACATTTAAATAGGTTTCATTTCATTTCAAAAGGTCAAAACAAAAGAGGAGATAAAAGATCAAACTGAACAAAAGAGACAAAACAGCGGAATACGTGTCAGTGTGCTTCATGGTGTGAACTCTTCTTACTTTGCATCCCACCTGTATTTAGTTACCTGTAGCCTGCTGCTTTTTTCATGACAGTAACATCACTGCATCAGTCTGCCTGTTTATTCCAGGTTCATACCACATCTGCATTTATGACTGAGGACAATACAGTAGAACAGTCACATGCTTTACCTTGTGAATATTCCTCAATCGTTTTTCTTGGATTACAGTATGTTTACGTTTTTTGAAATTCTATACTCTGTACATCACATTGACACCATACTTGTACAGAAAGTTTAAATTCATGTAAATAAAATGAATGAAACATAACAGGATCTGTCCCTCTGTTAAATACAGAAAATATGAATATATTCATACAGATTTCTCATAATGAACTTTACGTTTTTGTATTTTTTTGTATTTTTTATTTCATAACGACTATGTAATTTAGTGACATCACAGGACACAGAAGGCTAATATGGTTTAAAATACACTGCTCAAAAAAAATGAAGGCAACACTTAATTATCACAGTATAACACCAAGTCAGTTAATCTTTGGGGATATCATTTTTTCCATTTAGAAAGCACAAGTGATTGTGAATCAATTTCACCTGCTATGGTGCAAATGAAAGTATTACCACTCTATTGAGCCACATACTGTAACATACCTATCTTTATGACAGAAGCAATAGAGTAGAATGATCATGTGGACCAACAGCACATGCTCTGGAGACAGCATCCTGTTAATGTCACCAAGATGTACTGGAGAGATTTCTACTGGTAATAAAACACGAAAATACGAATGGTTCACTTGATAATAATAGTTTAATCTAAGACAAATACTCTCCAACCAAATAAAGCCAGCTCAACTTTTATGTGCTTTCCAAATTAGTTAACATCAACAGACTCGTTACCGAGTGACAAATCCTCTGTTGCTTTGGGGATTACCAATAGTACTTTGCTATTATTACTCAATGCAGATGACATAGGTGTCCCATTTGGTGGGATTTATGTGACCCTTTGTGGGCCATTCCAGGGGCCCACAAATTTACAGCAGTGGCCCGGGTTCCAGTCCATCCTGTGGCCCTTTACTGCATGTCATTCTCTCTCTGATCGCACTATAATAAAGGCAAATAAGCCTAAAAAAAATAACAATGATGATAAAAAAACAAAAACTATGTTACACTTGCATAGAACTCATATTAAAGTGTTAAAAAAATATGCTCAGCAAGTAAAGAATGAAAGCACAGACGGCTGGTTCATACTTCTGTGTAGAATGTAGCCATAACCTTAGCACTATAACACTATAGTAAAACATTCGCAAACATTCTCTTAGACTCAATGATGAAATGTTTCGGTTTTTGTGGTCAAAGATCAAAGAATAAGGTCACTGAAACACGTTTTTGACCATAACTCATAAATTCTTACATAAATATGACACAGTGTAACGCAAATGTTTATAAGGATAAAATTAAGGTCAAACGTCAAAGGTCAATGTTTTACAAAAACACTTCTGGCCATTATTCACTGCTGTAACTCTGACCGTATTTCCTGCAACTTGACTGATTGGTGGAGGAAACAACCACAAGGTGGTTCCCTTAAATAAAAAAAAAAGGATTGCATACTGTGGAGAGGTGAAAACAAATAAAATGAGAGAGAAGTAATGAAAAAACCCTGACCAATATGAAACCAGGGACTGCTGTTACTGCATCTGAACCATTACACCACCAAGACATTTGAAGTACATAGTCAGCAAATACTTAATGGTCAAAAGACAGACTTTCAGGCTGCTCACCTATGTGTCACAGGTAAATATACTCAGCAGTTTTGTATGACATGTTTTCTACCGCGTTATAAAAAGCCAAATTGTGCACAGAAGCTGGTCATTAAAGAGACGGGGATGAGAACAAGAATCCTACACACTACAGAGCAAAACAAAAACACAGTGAAGGTGAAGGAGGCGCCTGTCAGTGCAGATCTATATGGCCTTTGTTCAAAGCTGATCCAGATTATAGTCCCACTCCTCCATCTCCTCTCTGGAGTCTGATGAATATACAGCTGACACTAAAAAATATCTAATACTTTCATGTAAATCTGGACATAATCAGAAAGTTTGAGGATTCAGAAATAGTTAAAAACACAAGAAATGAACTCATGTAAAATGAAGATGAAATATTTAATATTCCATTAGTTGTACCTGTTCCATTGAGCAGGTGTTGTAGTGAAGTCATCTACTCTTCAGGGGCTCATTCAAGTCACTCAACTTATAGCCAGCGTTCACCTGTTAGAAGCAAGGCTGCGCCTCAAGTTTCCAACACATCATTGCTGATTATGTAGCATTGTGATGTGTGAAAAATGGCATCAGAACTAAGTGAAAGTCAATTGTTATTCTAAGCAAAAAGGGCTTAGCATCAGATCATGGAAAAGGTTTCTAAGGGGGCAAAGTCATGTTTACTGATGAGTCCAAATTTGAGATTGATGGCATGGATTCATTTTTTTTTTCCAGCAATACATTATTTCAAGCTATTGTGAGCTTTTATTCTGAAAAGTTCTGAAAGGAAGTTCCAAAGGTTCTATTACTTGCTTGACAAACCTCTGACAGAGTGGACATACATGTGTGATAGGAAAAAAACAATAGGAGTTCAGTAAATCAGTCAGTCAAAAAATATGTGACTGCAGGTGGACAAGCTTACAAACATCCGAAAGAAGCATCAAAGCAGTGTCAATTTAACACAAATGGTTCATTTTTTTAGTAGTTGGCCCTAGGCCAAAACTTACATGCCAACCCCTGGTGTATGTGAATGGTGTGTTAGTGTGGACAGAGATCGTCTCTGATATGGGGCTAAAACAGTCATAGATCAGTGTGGACGTATGAGAAGGAGAAGCTCTCTGGAACACTTTCAGATGATGCTGGAATATAAAGGAAAGGTAAAGCCCATCAAAGGTTGTAGAGAGGTGCCGATCAGTGGATGCAGACTTGAGAGCAGGAAGACCGTGTTGCACTGTTTGAATTCATATACATTTTTCATTTATGAAGACAGATGAACCCGGGAGTCAGGTGATGCCTGTGGCTCTGAGCAGAGTTCAGCTTCTGTATTTCAGTTTACTGTGGGTGTTGCTCCACAAAACAAGCACACTGAATTCATGATGACAATAACAATGGTTGTTGCTGCTCATCATTATCACCTGGGAGACAGGTGATATTGACAGAACAATGACAGTAAAGCTGCTGCATTCATCACAGACTGTCTTTAGTCTGAGTTTAATCAAGTTTGAATTGATAGGTGGAGGTTAAACTTTTTGAACACACTGAGTGTCACACTGCGAGTGCAGAGATTTGTCAGTGGATTTTGTCCTCATCTCTATAAAGTTTCACAATATCCACAAATATATATATTGTTGCCACGGTGATACACAACCACAGGTTTGAACAGACACACCCACTCTACCTTTTCCACAGTTCCTTTCTCCTTTACTTCACTTAGTCATACACTAAGTTTATCACTCCACACACCCACACACCCACACACACACACACACACACACACACACACACGCCGTAACTCATCTGCAACTGTCATCCTCTCAGGGATTTATATCTTAAGAGAAGAGGAGATTGAAAAGGTGAGATCAGTCGAGCATGATGAGGGAGACAGCTCGAATGGGAGCGAGGGATGATGCACGATCCGTGTCATTCCTCCCACTATTTTCCTCATCTTACATCAGAAACCATGACATCCTGCCCATATGACTTTCAAATTCAAGTTGTGCTTCACTGAATAGTTTGAATTAACACGATTCCTCCATTCAGTTGCAGTTAATTGCATCTCGTAATGCATGCATGCCTGAACAATACAGGGTCATCCCCTGTTTTATTCATGTGATGCACCAATAATCCTTTTTCCCTTTGATAATTTAAGACAAGGTGAATCTGGCACACAAGTGTTGGGATTTAATATGTGACTATTATCTGCTACTACTTTACACTTAATAAATTTAATGTCCCATTTTCATCCTAGTTTCAGTATTATTTGCACAGAGCAGCATCAGACCTGATGACAGAGGCAAAGCAAATTTGAGAGGAAACAGGCTCAGACAGGCTCAGTCGACCTCCTCCAATTCAAGAATGATATAAAACTATATCCCCATTTAAAATCATTAGTAAACTACCTCCACGTGGTTGTATCCCTCCACCGCTCAGACTAGTTTCACTGTTTAACCATTGCTCAAGACTTCACACAGCAATTATGACAAGATTTCACACAATTGGTTCATATTTTCTATGACTCTGGATAAACAAGGATGCAACCTGAAACTAGTCTGAGTGGAGGAGGCAGACAGCCACGAGGAGGTCATTCTAGTTTTTTTTGTTGGTGAAAGTGGAACTGTAGCTCACACTCTGAAAGTTATGGAAGTGAAATGACCAGGGGTGGAGCAGAATTCTGTCATGTATTAACTTGCTTTAAGATACAGTTTCACTGTGTCATATTTTTGTTTGTATCGTATATGAATGAGTGAAATTAGTTATTGTCAATGTAAGAATTTAAAGTATTCCATCTCCCTCAGCTTCAGTTCAGTGCAGAGACAAAGTCAGTGTAGAGAACAGAGTAAAATAAACGAAGGTTTCCTTTGTAAAAGTCGTCAATTTTAAGGTGTAAACTTGACCAGTCTACACAACCTTGATCCTCTGCAGTCCTCCTCCTCCTCATTCTATGTTGTTAAAGGGGCGACTTTGATCCTGTGTGTAAATCTGATGATTGAACTGCAGGCAGAACATTTACTCTCTCTACTATAGGAAAGTGAGGAATTGTGAATTCAAACAGGAATACAATGTCTGACACAAAACCTTTGTGCTCATATCTGATACATCCAATGCCCATATAGGAAGAAAAATCAAGTTTGCATGTGGTTTACATTGGCATGATGTAGGTAATATCTTCATAGATCTGATCCATGAATACATTCTTACTTAATGTTTATGTAGAATGAAGCAGCTCTTTGAACTGCTGTAACTTAAACTCCACCAGCTGAATTGTGGCAGTCAGCTTAACTTCATAAATGTTAGAATAAAGAATAACATGTCAGTGAAACACTGAGCAGTTATGACACTTCAGAGCCAACAGATGAAACATTTTGACATGTAACTGTACATATGCACTACCCAACAATCTGATCACATGATACCTATCAGGCCACTGCTCCACAGTCCCATCTGGGCCCCATTAGCAGGGTTGGCCCACTTTTGGCTGTAAATAAGGTGAGAATTGAAACCCAGAGGAGGACATTAATCTGTGAGCTGGTGGATAGCCTCATGCTGGAAGGGTCTGGTCATAGTTGGTGCATCTCAAACCTCTTACACCCTGTGACAAGTTGATTGTTTGGGTTTTAATCAAAAAAGCTTTTAAATGATTTTTACTTTAGCAGCTGGGATTACACACAACCACCCACAACTCAAATACATTATTTAGACACAGATGGTCTGACTTACAGGACCCAAGTGTAAGGACGTCATCACACAGCTTGCAATAATTAAAGACACATGGCAAAAGACAGAGAGACAGGATCATATGTAAAGACCTTTCTCTAATAATATAATGTATCGTAAAGTAACACCGACCCCTGAACCCCTGCTGTGCTACCACCCATTGATCTGGTCCTTATTTTATAACTTTATTTAAAACATCAGCTAAACCAGCAACTGTGCAGATGATATTGGTACATTTTGCCTTGGAAAGCAAGTTATGAATATGGAGGACGACATTAAGTGGCCTAGTTTATTAGGCTTTGATGTAATAACTCATAAATCACTACAGGGGCGCTGAACGAATCTTTAAAGAATGGAAATGAATGATCAAGGCCTAGCAACATAAATGAACTGTTGCAACCAGTGCACAGATGTTTGTAATTTACATGACTTTACATAAACATCTCCAATTAACTCAAAAGCAAGATAATGCAACCATATGAATAACTTGAGCTAACACTCTGCTATAACTGAGCCAGGCTTAGTAAAGTTAGATATCTTGACAATGTCAAGGTGTGTGTCTTTCGAAATCATGTCCATGTATTTAAACCTACCACAGCTGTTAGGGGTCAACTGTGCTGGAACACAATGCCTGCGTGGCGTCCATGTTAATAGATCAGAGCAGATGTGTCATGCCTCGCAACTGATCTTAAAGGGCTAAGGGGCTAAAAAAACGTGTTTTAAACACTTTTAAAAACACCAGAATGGAAGGTAAACCTCTGAAAATATTCCACATGACGCTACATTTAAACGGATATTAGATTGTTTTGGTGGGCATTTTTAAAATTGTCTAAAACATGTTTTTTCACATGGCCCCGTGCACAGCAACACATCGCTCTGCCACTCTGCTGGTGCGCTGAACAGAATCTATAGTGGGTAATGTACCAAATATTCATGAGTACATCACACAACCCCACTTTAAAAAAAACCTGAACTAGCCCTTTAAGATTGAGCTTCTCACCAGTTTTTAATCAAACCAGCAACATTACATAACACTGACACATTCCAGTGTTTCAATGTCTGGGCTGAATCTGAATAACTGGTGAAGGGCAATATTTTTCTGTGTGTGTGTGTGTGTGTGTTGCTCTGAACGAGGGTAAATAAGGTTTCTAATGAAAAGAAATCAAACACTCAATTATTGATCATCCAAGGCAAACTCAGTGCAGAAAGATAGAGCTGGGAGTAGCAGTGATGCAGCCACCATGCAGTGATGATGATAAAGATGTCTGGACTGGGGGCTGCTTTAATATTAACCTGTTAAACTCAACATCGAAAGTTTTTTTTTTTTGTTATGTTGAGAACACAGGATGATAGGATGCTATAAAATAATGTATGATTAAAAGAACCAGTAACTGCAAAAATTTGACTCTTTCAGATGTGGCATCCGTAACTGTAATCACAAAACAAATCAAATATAATGAAGATGAGTTGTCAACATTCTATATTTGCTCATGGTACAAAGGTAAAAATAACCTTTTCTGAGGAAAAAAAAAATCCTGAGTTGAAAAAGGAAAACTAAAATCACAGCCTCGTGGTTGTTTCCTCCCCCACCCAGCCGAGTTACAGAAAATATGGTCACTGTCTCCTGAGTTACAGCATTGAATAATGTCGAGAGGTCCTTTGATGTCACAGTGAAGGTGACCTCTCATCCTTTGGATATAAAATGTCATCACTTCATTTTATTTTTATAGACATTTCAGTTAAATTGTTTCTTTACAATTACAAGTCACGTAAGCTGGAAAGAAACATGCCTTCTAGCTTTTACCGAAACATGGCTCAGTGAATTGGATCAGGACAGCAGTGGTAACCTTTGAGCAGCCGGGCAAGGTATTAAAATGATGGCATCCACCAATCAATATGCTAATGAGGAAAAGCAACCCATTAGGGTAAATGGGGTGAATGATTCAGATATGCCGGATATTTTAAAATTTTCTCTTGCTTTGAAAGAGCTGTCTTTTTTGATAATGTTTCCTTGCTTAAAAGTTCACTTGTACCCAAGAACAACATTGTGATATCCCAGGATTGTGTCACATCCTTACTAAAGCAGGTTAACATAAGGATACCCATGATCTGGAAAACATCCAACATCATACCTATTCCTAAATCTAAAAACACTAAGGAACTAAGTGACTTCAGATCAATTGCTCTTACATCCCTTGTTATGAAGATTTTTGAAAGGGTCATAAAAGATATGGTGGTCTCCCTTATAGAGGGCAAATTAGACCCCTTACAATTTGCTTACCAAATCAGCAAGGGTGTTGAGGATGCAAATTTTTTTATTCTAGACAGAGTGTATAAGCACCGAGAGAAACTGAAGTCTCATGCAAGGATTTTATTGGCTGATTTTTCTTCTGCCTTTAATAAGATTCTGCCTCACATTTTAATTGACCGCCTCACATCTTATTTTAAATTACCTGACCAGCTTCTATTGTTGCTTTTAGGTTTTCTTACTGACAGAACCCAGCAGGTTTGAGTGAATGGACAATGTTACATTGTAAAGTTCTCTGATTACACTGCCCTCCTGTCTCTTCTTCAGGGCCCAGACTCAGACCATGGTCGTGCCTTACCTGCTTTTGTTGAATGGTGTGATGATAACTTCCTGGATCTTAATCTGTTAAAAACCAAGGAGTTAATTATTGGTTTTAGGAGAACTAATGACACACCAAAAGTGAGAATTATTCATAATGGAAATGTTGAAATTATAAACTCCTATAAGTATCTTGGCACTGTGTTTGATTCACAGCTCAAGTTTGATGTAAACACAGAACTGATTGTCAAGCGGGGTCAACCTAGGATTCACTTAATGCGGAAGCTTAATTCTTTTTATGTCTGTGATACAATTTTATGTAACTTTTATCATTCTTTTATTGAAAGCCTTTTAACCTTTTCTTTTACCTGCCAGTTTAATGGGTCTGTGAAGGACAATAACAGCATTGTAAAAGTGTGCTCCAAGATTATTGGAGTTCAGCAAAGGGACTCGGGCTCCCATTGGGAGAAACAGGTGGCTGAGAAAGCAAAAAAAATTAACAGCCAACCAGACCACATTCTCTCGACTGAATTCTCTCTAATGCCTTCGGGCCGACATTATAATGCGCCCATGGTGAGAACTAATCGTTACTCCAAGTCATTTCTTCCTTCTGCTATTAGACTGCTCAACACCGACAACACTCATTTTAAATTATTGTTATTTTAGAGTAATTCATTGGATATGTTGTTGTATTTACTGCTTTCATTTATTGTTTTACTTATTGTAACTGTCCCATGCCTTTTGATATGTTTCCTCTGACATTTTAACTACATCTGATTGGTTAATTGTCTGTTGAGACTGAATGTATGAACCGGGACGCTACAAATGAGCTACAAATGAATTGCCCATAGGGGATAAATAAAGTTGTCTGAAATGAACTGAACTAATTAGTGTATGAATGTGTGAGTTATGGGCAAAAACATGTTTTGTTAGGCCACAGTGACCTTTGACATTTGACCACCAAAATCTAATCAGTTCATCCTTGAGCCTTTGAAGTTTGAAGTTCCCTCAAGGCGTTAATGAGATGTCACATTCACTAGAATGGGACAGACAGACCTGACTGTCCCAGGTGTGGAGGCATAAAGACAGATGTTTGTGTGAGCTAACTTTTGAATTTTAACATCAAAGTCTAAGACTCTAAGAATAGTCATGAACATGAATGATACAGTACCAGAGCTGTGTTCTGGCATGGCAGCAGGAGTGGTGAAAACAGCTCATCCTTAATCAGCTCCAAAAGTGGCACAGAAATAGCTTTTTATCCAGAAAGCACTGGATAGGTCCATCTATGTACTAAATAAATGATGTGTGTATTTAATCCTGGTGATAGAATTGATTCAGCCCAAAAGAGCTGCAACACCCACACCACATATAGCAACTAGTCATCTTTTCTCCACCTCATTTTACACACAACATCCCCCTGGGGGCTTGACTTGCATGGAGTTGGGCATTATGTGGTTTGCTGCCAGTTGATCCTAGAGTCTGGATGATGCATTAGCCTGTCAACAGCATGATCTCCTTCATCAATATGGTTCACTGCTGTACCACAGGCGCTGGGAGATGGAAAGATTCCAGACAGACAATTCAAATCTTGCCAAGTGCACTGACAGTCTAACATCGACGAGACTGATGCAGCAAAGTGTTTATTCATGAAGCCATGTTCCCGTCCAACACTTTTGTCCTGCTACCTCCTGTCAAAAACATCAGTAAATATCAGAGGCATGCGGTGACTTGTACCGATCATGGCAAAGAACTGTAAAGTAAGATGTGTGACTTCCTGGAGGATGAGCAGATGAACTAGAGCTACAGTATGAAGCATGAGCTTCATTACAGTTGTCAGATGAATGACCTGATCTTGGTGCTCTATATGCAAAGCTTAGAATTATATTTTGACATATTACAGATTTACTTACTATTTAGACCCTATCAGCTCGATCCTCTGTGATCCATACAGTTTCTACAGCCTCCCACCACTGACTTACTGCTGTCTGTTCCACAACATCTCCTGGACCTCACACCAGTCAGTGATTGGTCCTGCTGGCCTCCAATCACCTCTCTGCCTCCTGTTTTTAATACTTGCTCACTCTGCTGCCCAGAGGTCAGAAGTCCTTTCTATGTAACACTGCCCGGTTTTAATATACTAAATATTTTTAGTAACTATGAATGACAGCTGGCCTGACTATCACTGCATTCACAATGAATGGTTCCATCTGTTAACCACAGAAGGAATCAAATCGAAGGATCATGAACAATGATTCAAAACAAAACCAGCAATATGTTCTTTGTTAATAAGCAACACCACTCATGCTTCAGTAGGTTGTGGCTGTACGTCCCACAATCGTATTTGTTGTGGAGAGGAGGACACCTCTGTAGATAATTCAGGCAGAAGTTACAGACTGTGCATTTAACCAGTCAGAAGAGGGATGATTAATCGTTGATATTTGTCCAGACCAGTGAGTTCTTTCACTGTAGTTCCTTTAGCCTCCTCAGGTTGATCCACACTGAAGTTCCTTGTCCATGTTGCTCGTATTTTGTTTTTGTCACTGTCCCTGAGTGGACCATTTCTGTGGACAGCTTTGACTCTATGTTTGGACTTTTATTGATTTCCTGTTTTGCTTTGTAATTACTTGTGTGTCTCATGGTTGGTGTACTTCCTTAGTGCAGTCTTAATCCATGTTCCCTCCGTTGTCTTCCCCATTGTAATGTGTTTCACCTGTGTCCTCCCTGTGTCTTTCCCTCTGTTCTCTTCAGTTCATCTATCTTTCTCCTGCTTTGCTCCTGTCTCTTTTCCCTTGTGTCTCCTGGTGCTTGTGGTTTTTGTAAGTCTGTTTTCATCATTAAATTACCTATTATCCACATACACCCTTTTGTGTTTGTCTGCATTTAATCTTCAAACATAACAGTTTTGTGTTTTTAGGATCAGTCTGATGCCTGTTACATGTTCATTCTCTCATGTTCGCCTCAGCCCCCTACCCCGACCCCCACTCCTCTTCGTTCTGGACCTACCTAAGTATTTCAGTGTGGCTTTTTTGTTCAAAAAGCTCATCACAATTATGGATGTTTTACTGTGCTTCTCTCAGTGTATGACAGGCTGTTTGTATATTTACATTTTAGCTTTCAAATAACTGAAGCTATCCTGCCCTCAGTGAGTGTCTGTACAGGTAGCGAACAAGACTTAAAGAAATCCCAGAAGCTGGAGTAAAGTTTATATTCTTTACTGTTGTCTGCAGCTCTTCAAGTTACAACTTGTAAAAAAGCAATAAACTGTCCAAATGATGGACACAGCTTCAAAATACAGCTAGGAAACTCAAAGCAGACCTTATGGCAAAACTAGCATTTTCAGAGGAAAAACTGGCTGACCTGGCAGCATCACATGACAAACTTAACCAATAGCCTTGAAGCTGGAGAAAACTCAAAATGTCCACCAGAGGGAGAAACACAACATTTTCTATAGAACATGACACTCCCTGCCTGGTATTGACAAATACCACTACATAACCAACAAAATGATGGGAATACACTCAAAGACTAATTTCAGTCCAGTTTTTTAGTACTCATGAGAAGGACCGTCTCAGAAGCCGGCCTCAGGAACGTCTTCATCAATCCAGATCTTGTGACTTTGAGTTCAACCTTTCTAACTTTTCCATCTTGGCTGGGAAAGGTTTTAGTGACTAGAGCCATGGGCCACTTGTTCCGCTTCACTTGCTTGTCCTCCAACAAGACCAGGTCGCCCTCCTGGATATTTGGCCGCTCATCCTGCCATTTGCAGCGACTATGAAGTGTAGGAAGATATTCGTGTCTCCACCTCTTCAAGAAGACATCAGCCAGATGTTGCACCCGTCTCCACTGCTGGTGATGGAGGACTCCGTTGTCGAAAGTTCCCGGGGGAGGGAGAGGAGTACACATCTTCTGTGTCAGGAGAGATGCAGGTGTCAAGAAGAACTGAGACTCTGGGTCTGACGTGATAGGAGTGAGCGGTCTGGCATTAATAATTGCTGTAACTTCTGCCATTAAGGTGGAAAAGGGTGAGTCGTGAAGGACTAGCTTGCAGAAGCATGGAGTCGAGAATGCGCCTAGAGACTCCAATCATCTGCTCCCAAGCTCCTCCCATGTGGGAGGAATGGGAAGGATTGAAGATCCATGTGCATCCTTCTTCACCCAAGAACTTCCTGACACTGGGCTCTTCAGGGTTGGTGATGAGCATACCCAGTTCCTTGCAGGCACCTGTGAAGTTGGTTTCGCAGTCAGAACGGATCTGCTCAGAGCAAATAGCCGACGCAAGGCATTGATGAAACTTGATGTGTCCATCTTCTCAATGAGTTCTATGTGCACGGCATGTGTACTCAGGCAAGTAAAGAGTACAGCCCACCTTTTGTTGTTAGCATGCCCGCCAGGAGTACGTCTTGTGGTGACAGTCCATGGACCGAACACATCCAGCCCCACATAGGTAAAAGGTGGTTCCATGCTCAAACGATCAGAATGTAGATCAGCCATTTTCTGTTCAACAGCTCGCCCACAAAGTTTATAACACTTCACACATGCATGAAGGATGGTCTTGATGCACATCTTAGTTTCCACAATCCAAAATCCTGCCTTGCGAATGGCAGCCTCAGTGAAAACACGTCCCTGATGTCTAACCTTCTCATGGAAGTACCTCACAAGTAGGGTTGCAACGTGACTGGAATAATGAGAGGGTACTACTGCTCAAGCCTACCTCCTATTCACAGAAGGCCATCTTTTTCAACACAGGGGTTGAGCTTTCTCAGAGGACTCTCCTTTGGAATACCCTTGCCAGCAGCCAAACAGATGAACTCTTTGGCGTATGTCTCTCTCTGTACACACCTGATGACAAGAGTCTCTACCTCTGAAAGTTCTTCTGCTGTGCGGGGTTGCGTGCATACATGCCAACCACGACAGGTCTTGTCTTTTTCCGTGGTTTTCTGGGACTGGATGATATGCACCAGAAATACTATGGTGCGTACCAAGGACTTCCAAGACAAAAAGCGCTTGAAACAATGGGATCCCAGAGTAGCTGGAGAAACAGAGAGGTTGGTGGTGTGAGAATGTACCTCTGGATCCAAGTTGGGTTCAATGAGATCGTACGGCTCCTCCTCTGTGGTAGGCTGCCCTTCAGGAATGGACAAAAAAGGAAGTCCTGTAAGCCAGGTTGTACGAGCGAGTTGAGTTGCAGGCACAGATCGAGTAGCATGATCAGCTGGGTTCTGAGTGGTGCAGACATAGTGCCACTGCTCTGGTTTGCTGAACTTTCTGATACGTTGTACCTTGTTGCATACATACACGTGGAACAATCTGGTCTGGTTGTGTATGTATCCAAGAACAATTCTACCATCAGTGTAGAAGTGCAAAGCATCTAACGGGATATCCAACTCAGTCTGTGCCAGCCAAGCTACTTCCACAGCCAACACAGCAGCTCCTAACTCGAGTTTTGGGATAGTGTGCACTGCTGGAGGTGCTAACTTAGCTTTTCCCAGGACAAACCCCACATAGCACTTTCTTCCACTGTCTGTGACCTTGATGTATGCTACTGCGGTGATAGCTTTCACAGAGGCATCTGAGAAGACGTGGAGTTCTTTTTGTTGTGCAGTGCAGAGATTGGTGAGGGCATAAGGTCTAGGCATTTCAAACTCTCTCAGATGTTGTAGAAAGTCTTTCCACATCCTCCATTCAGCCTCCCTTCCTTCAGGGAGAGGACTGTCCCAGTCAAGGGCTTCACAGCTCATGAGCTCTCGTAGAAGGTGCTTTCCTTCTATAGTGACAGGTGCAATCAACCCAAGAGGGTCGAACAGGCTGTTCACCGTAGCCAAAACACCTCTACATGTGAAGGGTTTCTCTGTGATGGTCACTCTGAAAGTGAAGAGGTCGCGCTTGGGATCCCAACAGAGCCCTAAGCTGCGTTGTATGAAGGTGGAGCTTTCATCGAAGTCAAGATTTTGCAGACCCTTGGCATGGTCTTTTGAGGGAAAGGCTTCCAGAACATCTGAACAGTTTGAAGCTATCTTGTGGAGCCTTAAGTTGGAAACAGCAAGCATCTCTTGTGTTCTTTTCAGCAGGTCTACCGCCTCTGTCGCTGAAGGTAGTGACAAAAGGCCATCATCAACATAGAAGTTGCGTCCGATGAAATGGCTAGCATCTTTGCCAAACTCGTCTTCTCCATGTCGTGCTGCACTGCGGAGGCCATATATAGCTACCGCCGGAGATGGACTATTGCCGAATACATGTACTTTCATACGATACTCCACAATGTCTTTGCTCGGATCATTTTCAACAAACCCCAGGAATCTCAGAAATGGTCAAAGATCTTTTGCATGAAAGCCACGAAGTGAGTCTTCATCTCTGGCTTGCGTTCAAAGGTGTGACGAAGAGATGTAAGGTGGTGATGGGCCTGTGGTCGGTTATTTGGGAGCCGATGTTGAGGGGTTAGGAATGGAAGTGGCGCCACCCAGCAGTTGGCATCATCCATGTACATTTCCCTATCCAACAGCCTATCCTCAATTGAGAGACCTACCCTTTCATCAGCTTTGGTCCTCTCAAAGATCCTCTTCTCAATGTTGCAGTCTTCGAGGATTGGTGTGACAGATGGAGGGCTGTGACTCGAGGGGGGGCACTGGCCTCGGATTTCAAACTGCTCTTTGACAAGTATATGATTAGGGCATGGTGTAAGGAGAGATGGTCGTCCATTTTCTAGCACACTGGTGTGGAAGCTTGTCACATCTGCTGGTCTGTGGGCTGAACCCAAGCAAATGTCTCCTATAATGACCCATCCAAGGTCCAATCGCTGGGCATATGGAGCATTGTGAGGACAATTTCGCTGCTCTCTGACTTTATGCACACGCAGGATATCGTCCCAACAGAAGAAGGATTTGGGCGTCTGGGTCCAGTTGTGGTATTTTGTGAGCAATGGACTACAGATGAGTGTGGTGCTGTGCAACATCTGAGGTTGGAATTTCTGACTGGTCATCTGGAATGTTATTGCACTCAATGAACGTAGGCAGCATCATACTTGCAGTTCCATCCAACGACAAAAACCCAGCGGCTCTTCTCCCAGTTTTCTCAGAGACCCCTGCACATGTGCGAAGTGTGTATGGAAATTCTGACCCAGTAATCTGGAAGAGGTCAAAGAAATCCGACTTGGCCAGCGACCTATTACTTTGGTCGTCTAGAACCACGTAGACCTTTGTAGCCTTTTCTGGATTTGCTTTAGGATAGACCTTTACTAAGCAGATTCTAGAGCCTAGAGGACCTAGAGCTCTTTCCTTCACCGCTGACATCTGTATATTTAGAGGTGACAGCCACCAGAGGGGCTTCTCCTTCACCCTCCCCGCCATGCTCTAAGGAGGGGTCCCTCATGTCTTTGCGAAGTGTGTCGTAGACGAGCAACACCTGAAGCAGATGTTGTTCTCTTTCAAAAAGCTCTTTCGCTCCTCGAGCGATTTGGTTTGAAACCCCCTGCACTTTTTTAAAGGATGGGGTTTCTTGTGGATGGGTCATTGTTTGGAGATTTCATCAAGCTTGACACTTGAAATGACTGACTGAGATGCTGAGTGATGTGACGACACTTCTGATTTGTAAGTGGAAACGTCGCCTTTGGCATACCCTGGTCTCCTTTTTGAACGCTCTGGCTTAAATGGACCTGATGAGGAACTGTAAGGATTGCTTGACTGGCCTGTAGGAGCTGTTGAAAGAACGAAGCTAGGGTCATTTCGTCTGCGAGCTTCATTACAGATGAAGTTTGCAAAAAAGCAAAAGGAGGGAAAGAGACATGGTGTTGCTCCTTGAACATAGACCCCTGAACTAACCATTTTTCTTGCAACCCGAGTGGCAACTTTTCAACAATTGGGTTGACGCCCCTGGCAGAGTCCAGATATGAGAGCCCAGGCAGGTAACCTTGTGATTTGGCAGCCACTAGCTCTCTGAGAAGATCTCCCAGTTCTCTGAGCTTTACGGGATCCTTATGATTGATTTTAGGAAAGTTTTCCACTCTCTCAAAGAGAGCTCTCTCTTTATAACTTCTGGAGAGCCATATACTCTTCCAAGCGTTCCCAAGCCATGCGTAGACCTAATGAAGGGTTGGTGGCACACGAATCCTCATAACATGATATGAAGACTGGCTTCCCAACCACTTTGTTAAGAGGTCGTGCTCCTCACCGGTGGTTAAGTTCAGTCCTTCAGTTGCATTGTGAAAGGAAGATTTCCACACCCAATAATTCTCAGGGTGATCATTGAACTTGCTAAGACTGGAGTTGACAAGCTCACGCCGTACTAGGTATCTTGCAATGTCACCCAAACCTGTGTGATCGTCAGCAGACATATGAAATGTGTTTCTGTTGGGCAAAAGCCAAGATGACAGAGTAGGGTAGCTGTGATGACATGTTGATGTAGGCCTTACAGGCTGTTGTTGTGACATGGGTTCCCGGCTTTCCCTTGCGGGTTGTTGATGGGGTGCAGGTTTTGACCATCCAGTTTGCTGCACTGCATTGACATCACCATAAGAGACTCTAATGTCAGATATGTGCCCCTTTGTTTTTGAAGCGTTAAAGACATGCTCTCTGTCTGGCTTTATGTTGGTGTTGATGAGAGGTAATAGAGATGGTGTGTAGGGATCAAGCGTTGGTGGTTTCTCATCACTGAGGTGCAACTGTGAGTGATGTTCCACATAATCACATGTTCGCTGAGAGGCAACATTCACTACATCATGATTAAGGTCCCTCTTGCTGCCTTCTCCAGAATTTGCCCCTGCAGCTTCCTCAAGAATTACCACCAAATTTCAGAGAGTACTCTTATACTGCCCAGATGAGATACCTTGTCTATTGGTGCTCACCAGATTACCAAGCCAGGTGGAAGTATATCGAACTAAATATGGATCAGCCTCATCCTCAAGCTAGGCTGGTAGGGAATGAACACACAGACCAAAAGGGAGATAACTCTATAATAGTAGAAAAAATTGGTATGAGATTGTTAGGAAATATAATTTGGAAGGAGAAAGTAAACTTCTGGTTTGGCCATCCCAAACACCCCGGTTTAGACCTGGAGTGCTTGACAATACCTTTGCAAGGTGGACAGTAAGGGGGATGACAGCGTGTACACTCTTAGATGGGAAAAGTTTTGAAACATTCGAAAAACTTAAAGAAGAATTTAATTTGGAAAATTGAGATTTTTTTCAGATATCTACAGTTAAGACATGATATAGAGATTAAAAAAAGACTGTCAGCAGAAGATACTGGAGTGGTTGAAGTACTGACAAGTGCATATAAACAAACACCTACAAAGATTGTATCTAAACTGTATAAAGGTCTAGAGAAGCAGAATGGAAGGAACTGTTTATATGTGAAATTGAAATGGGAGTTAGAACTAAACATTAAATTGTCAGAGGGTGGTTGGCATTCTATCTGCAGAACGCAACAAACCTCCACTAGCTCTAAAAGATGGAGGGAATTCGGGTGGAAGAACTTAATCTGCTTTTTTGTCACACCCCATATTAAAAACAAACAGCTGGGTTCACCGCAACAATGCTGGAGACAATGCAGGCAGATGGGTGCCAACCACTCACACGTTTTCTGGTCTTGTACAAAATTGTGATAATTTTTGGATGGGGTTACTCTGATCCTTTTGATCCTCCTGATTTTAGGGTATAAGGTCCTAGGGACCCCCTAACAATGTACCTGGGTCTGATAACAGGGGACATCATTCAAAACGAGGATACCTATCTTTTTAAAATTTTGATACTGTCATGTAAAAAGGCTATCACAAGAAGCTGGCTGAAAGTTGACCCGCCGAGCCCAGGACAGTGGCTGGACATTGTAAAGGAGATACACTCTATGGAAAGACTGACTTACTATTTAAGACTGAAAGCAGGGACGCTGGATCAGCGCTGGGAAAAATGGACTGAATACACGAGAAGCGATGAGTTGCAATCACAGCAAACATGATTGAAAAGAGACAGGAGCATCATGGTATCCCCCCTTTGTTTGTTTATATATATTGTTAATTTTTCTTTTTTCATACTTTCTCTTGAGGCATGGGCCCACGTGGCATTCTCTTTGTAACATTAAGTTGGATATCCCCACGGTTGAGTGGTGGGACATATGCTTGTAGTATTTTTGAAAAAAGACAAATAAAAAGTTTTTAAAAAAAAAAACACAAAAAAAACGTATATTTATGGATAAAACAGCATAAAACAGCTACATAATGTTAGCTGTATTTACATAAAATAATATGCGCCAAAAATATCAACATAAACAGATAATTTTTTAAAAGAAAACAATTAACAGCAGCATTTTTCAACACAACTTACCCTCATCAATGCTGTGAGGGGCTGACGTGATGACCTATGGAAACCCAAGAGGTACAGAAAGAGGTGACGGCCAAAAAGGTAGTTTCCTCAGGAAACTCAAAAAAAAAAAAAACAATAAAATAATATAATAACTAATAATAACTGATTGAGATAAAATTCACAAATACTCAGCTAAATAAATAAACACTAAATAAAATCCCCAAATACAATTTGAAAACAAAAATTAATAAAGTGCATTTTCGAACTCTGTTACATGAGTTGGCAATGGTGGGAGAGAATATGTTATGGCTATACACTATGGCTATACAGCTAATGATACTACGTCTACGAATTAGGTTTGATTATTAAATATTGCTATATTTCGACATCAACCCAGTCATGAGCAGAGTGAGTTGCTCTGTAGCTGAAGACCCTCGGCTGGAACCCAGGTGGCTGTGGTTGCCGTGGTAACCCTGGAGAGGCGGGATCTAGGTGGATTCTCCTGGAGGCCGTTTCCCGTTATCACGATGACGGATTCTGCCGGTGTCTCAGCGGTTCAGCTCTGGTGGAGTTTGCCAGGAGACTTTCTGTCTCGGGAACTCTTGATTTCTGCTCGGCTTCTCTGCAGGAGGTCGTGCAGATGTTATCTGCTGGTGTCTCTTACGGGTTGATGCGAAATAAACTCTAATGCTCTTCACTTTGGCTGGATAACTTTAGAGGAGACTGGCGTTGACCAGGTGACTCTAAAGTTGCCAAAATCTTCAAAAAAGAAAACTTGATGATGATTTAAAAGTTACAAAATTACTCTGAGGCACTTCTGTTGTTTTGGTTCAGCTGGTCTTGACTTGGCTTATAAAAATAAAAGATCGTGCATGTAGACAAAAATGATGTTACTTGGAGCTTGTGGTAAAGAAAAATAAAAGATGCGAAAAGTGCAAAAATGACTTAGAGCCATGAGTTTGTGGCGAGCAGCTTAGAGCTAAGAGTTTCCATGGCTACAGAGCCGGGCTTTGAGCCGGGACTCTGAGCTTTGAGAAAAGAGCTCAGGTTCTAGTTTCTGCATCGTTTTCTAGCTTCAGCTTTTAAGCAATTGTGGGTCCGTAACTCTGCATGTCCTTATAATGAACTTCCTTAATGGCTTGTGACTGATGCCCGGCCAGGTATGTACGCTACATGAGACAGAGTGAGGGGGAGATGAAGGGGAGCAGGGGTAGATAAGGGATATCCTTTGCTTTTCACTTCTACTACTTTCCCAAGAGGTCTCCCACTTTCTTTCCCTCTGTCTGTCCAGTCTGAGCAACAGCCTCCATCATACTGTCTCTATTTATCTTCCTGTGACCTACCTTCTTTTCCTTCTGTCTTCTTGTTTGAGTTGAGCTCATTAATACACAAGGACCCCATCATTTATTTAATTTACAAAGGCAGATTCTGAATCCAACATGTCATAATTCTAAGATAAAAGAATCAGCTGAAGCAGTTCATCTGCTTCATGAATAATTGGATAATTTCCTCCTCCTCCTCCATGACCCCATCTCCTCCAGCTGGCTCTTTTCTTGTTGAAGCTCCAGTGCTCTTCTTTACTAGCGCTCCTTCACATGGAAGCAGAGTCTTCCAGAGTGTAGCACGGGTTTCAACTGCTTGACTCTAGATCAGCTCCTTATCCTCGACACTCAACAGGGTCAGGGTCTGTGGATGTGATCGTGTGTGGCTTCCTCTTTTTGGTGACCCTGCTGATCTCATTCTCTCTTTCTTCCACTGCCTCCTCAAGCTCCCTCACCTTCCTTACTCAGCTTTCTACCACTTGTTCAGCCTGGCGCGTCCACCTCTGTCCTGACATCTTTGAGCTCTTTTTCAAACCCAGGTCTCGTTCTCTCATTTCCAGAACACTGAGTTCTTTCTCTGCAGACTTTCTTCAGCGCAGCTTTCAACTGCCCATCTCCTGAGTCTCTATGTCTCTAAGAGGAATGTGAAATATTGTAAACTTCTTCATGGTGACATCTGTGTTCTCTGAGGCCCTCTCTATGAACAACATCTGGCCAACTGTTTCCCTTCTCCCTGCTCATATCCTTCTCGTTCTGCTCCTTCAGGGCTGTGTTCTCTGTGGCCGGCCTTCGGATGTCTTCTTCAGCTGAAGAATGGTCACTTCAAAGTCCGTGAACATCTGGGAAGCAGGTCTGAGGAACAGCTGCAGGGAAGAGGAGTGAAGACTTGACTGCACTGAAAGTAAAAGTGGAGAAGTTACAGGTGAGAGGGAGAGACGAAAAGACAGTACATGTGTGATAGAAGGAGAGAGAGGCAGTCTGTGTGTGTGTGTGTGTGTGTGTGTGTCTGAGAGAGAGAGGGAGAGAGAAAAAGAGAGAGAGAGACAGAGAGAGAGGACAACATAACAGAATTGAGCAGGTAGTGGGAGATCCCTTCCAGGTCAATATTCCTGGTTTTAATTGTTTGGGGAAGACTATATATCTAATATATCTACCCTGATGCTGCTGCTCTCTCTCTCTGCTGCCGGTGAGCCTGTGCTGCCTCTGCTCCATGTTTCTTTTGTTTGGTTATTTTGTTAGTTTAGTTATTGTGTTTTCTTTAACTGTGTGTTTAGTTAACAAATGCTCAGTTTTGTTGTTTGATACAGTGCTTTGAACTTAGCCTTTAGTTCAATTGGTGTTTTCTGTTAGTTGTTTCTTTTGTTTGTACGCTGTTGGCCCTCCTGGCGATAATTTGGTTATTTCCCCCAAGAGTGTATACCCTTGCTGTGATCTAATGCGTGTTGTTTTGTCCCTGTACGAGTGCTGTAGGTGTGGCAGCGAGCGTGGCCGGCCCGACGGTTTGGTGGTACCTATTCCTCACCTGTGCTTCGCCACCACCCTATAATAGTGTGTTTGGTAAGTTTTTATATAATGACCTTTTAACTTTTTTTCTTGAATAAATTTGTAATCTTGGGGGAAATCCTTGTCTCAGTCCTATAAAGGCAGGTGTGTGTGGATCCAAGTGCAGAGAGAGTCAGGCAGAATTACAATGTCCGAAATCCAAATCTTTAATTCAAGAAACGTAGCAGAGATCAAAATACCAAGAGACAGTCAGACCAGGCAAAAAGGCAGATCAGGAACAGGCAGAATCGAGGGTCACAAAAATACCAAAAACAGATCATACACAGGGAATCAAACAGGACTTAAACGCGAGCGAGCTTGAACACAAGGGTAACAAAGACAATCTGGCAAAGACATGAGAAATGAGGCGGGGTTTAAATACACAGGAAACAAGACATAGGTGAAAGACATTAGGGTGGAGACAGCAATCAAAACAGGAGGGAAAAACCAGGAAGTAAAACAAACAGCAACACAACAGAACCAAGACTTCAAAATAAAACAGGAAATGCCAATAAAATAAATACAGATCCTGACAAGTCCATTTTCTTTTCGTCATCTCTATGGTTAAGGGATCTGTGGACTAACTAGTTTTACGGGGGGTATTAAAGGGGTAAATCCGGGCCTTGCCACAATAATCTCCAATGGAAGGACAGTTTTAATCATGTTGCATAGCAGGATGCAAAGCGACATCCTCTGTTCCTCTACATCAGGTGTGTTCATGACTAGAGAGAATGTTCGCCATGGTTTCCTTTTCAATAACACAACATGCTGGTTGCACACAGGATGCTAGTTTTGGTACCTTTAAGATTAAAATATTTATTTTTTATGCAGCCAACTACCAGTTTTCAGTGAGACTGCTCCTCAACTTAACCTCCTCTAGTTCCATCTCACTGACAAACAGACAGAGAGACAGACAGACAGACCTGGGGCACCTGACAGACGTGAAAATGATTAATTCAGTCAAGTGTTGCTGGGTTTCCAGAAAGCCAAAAAACAGGTTAAAAGGTAACTACAACTATAAAGTAGTAATACTAATAAATATGCAAATGCAGATGTAGAAAAAGTCATGAACAAGATTGAATCTCCAGGCCTCATTAATGTTACAGCAGGTCCAGGATTGTTTCATCCTTCAACCATCTGAAAGCTGTTGATGGTAGTGATGGAAGAACCCTCTGATTCCTCACTGAGGCCACTAGCCGTCGCTCTGTCGCTCTGTTGTCTGGACATAGCTCTCTTCCCTCGTCGCTTCGTTCCTCCTCTGCATCTTCAGTGTGTCCTCTTGATTTCTGCAGTTATGTCTGTTGTTCTGGTCGCCATGGCAGCCTGCTTCTGCGCGATCAGCTGGTCCCTGGTGTAAATGATGTGACCGTGGAGTTGCTGCGCAGGTGGTAGCTGAATGATAGCATTCAAAAAAGTAAAGAAGTGATAACAGACCATAACTCTGCCAATACGTCTATAGAGGGCAGTGCAGCTTAAAGAATCTGCAAGTAAAAATGTAAACGAGTATGAAAGAAGAAGAAAGTTAAAAAATTGTTAAAATAAGTTTTGAAATTCATAACTCAAGTCTGAGCGGAGCAAGGATCTCATCCAGTTCCTGGAGTTTTGGTATTAATATTCTGCAATAATAATTACTGACCGAAAAATAATTATACTGTAGCATTACTATTTAATACTGTACACGTACACTGTACAGTATTAAACATACACACCACGTACACTGTGCTATTTCCATTTTCATTGTATAGTTTTTCTTGCTGTTTCAGAGATGTGTGTTAAATACATTTTTCAGTTTAAGTTTCTTAATTGTATAGTTTCATACTTGTGCTTTTATCCCACATTTTATTGTACATACTTACAGTGATTCAGTGCTGTTACTTTGGTCTGAATCTGTGAGATAACCACGCCCCCTCATTTGAATACAACAGATGTAAATAAAAAGAGCTGGGAAATAAATGGGGCATTCGGAAATAAAGGTCTCCATATGTGGAATTATAAAGTAAAAGTCCCCTGAAATAAATAAAAAGGTCATTTTTAAAATAAAAAGCTCTTTATGTATTTATTTATTCATTTATAAAGCTATTTTATTTTATTTATTCTATTTATTTATTTACTCAGTCATATATTTATATTTACTTTTATAATACCTAATTTGATTATTTCAGGAATTAATTCATGCTTGTATTTATTTATTCATTATGTATTGATTTATTTAATATTTATTTAGATGGCATTCCATAAAGAGTTGAGCGAGAAATTGTAAAAAAAAAACCTAATGCCAGCCTTAGGTTTGGTCTTAACTTACTGTCCTAGAGTCTTTCTAGGCAACGACCAGCCTCACATTAATCTCAGTTTATGAGTGAAAAGCATCGTCCAGGTACAGCGGTTTGTTCAGCTGGTTCAGGATTTAGTGACCGTGGTCTCAGGTTTGCCACTGGCTCCTCACTGTGAAGCTTTGTAAGACATTAGATGTTTAAAGAAGCTCAAACAGCAGAAGGTTTTTGACTGAATGGCAGCATGTGTTTGTTCCTTCCTCCCACTCTCTGTAGCGTATAAACCATCTGCTACAGGCTCACTGAGGAACCAGAGGTTATAGGATTTAAGATGAAAGTGATTACTTCATGACTCATATTGTGTGCACTTCATACAATTCTGGATTTCTTTTTATATTTTAACACGTGCCATCTGAAGAATCTGAATTGCTCATCTGTCATGGACAGTCTCGTAGTGTGTATTCTGCTGGGTGACAGTCATACATCTCTATTTTACTACAGATCTGAAAACCATCTACACCACAGGAGTGGATCATTCACTGCCTCTAACAAACTGTTAATGATTATTTCAGACCTGTAGGGCTGTAGTAATTATCACATATTGCACTTTGAAATTTGAGGGCACAGTTAAATTATATTTGTGTTCATTTACACTTCAACCTAACAGCTCCCCTCTTGTTGCAAATAATAGTAGTAGTAAAAAAAGATAAACTGGTTGCTGAACATTCAGTTCACTGTGCATGTGGTCAGATGGTCAGAGGGTTAATTTGACTGTGTGGGATAAAAACTATCAGAACTAAAATGAAAAAGAAAACAATTCTTTAAAAATTTAAATGAATTGAAAGATATACACTCACCGAGCACTTTAGAAAACACCCGTGCATCTACTTAATCATGTATTCATGTATCAGCCAATCCTGTGGCAGCAGTGTGATCAGGTACTGTGCTAAAGTTTTAGACACATCAGGTGCAACTGTTCAACATCTTTATTGATTGCAACATCAGCCCACAGGTCGTCTGTGCAAGGAGTTTATGAGCACCCATAGCTTTGTTCGATTGTTAGAGGAACTGAAGCAGCTGTAGTTATTATGATGAGAGCAAAGGAGAAAATGAGGTGATGTGGTTTATAGAACAGCGGTCCCCAACCTTTTTTTGCACATGGACTGGTTTCAGAAAGACAAATTTATCACGGACTGGTTGTTTGGGTGGGTGGGTGGGTGGGTGGGGTTTCTTACCACACTGAAAAAGGTTCCTTAGGCCTGTAATTACTGCACAAACAGCATATGTGATAATAGCCTACTACCAAGCAACTGTTGTACTGTTGTCATGTTGTATTTTACTGATTAAAACATAATTAAATGAGTAATTTGTCCTTTCCATGTTGGGAAACACTGTAATAGAGCAACAAAGTCCACATTAGGAAGAGGGTTAGTGTGGATAGATGAGTTGACAAAACACTGGACTTTCACACATGTGACATTTCCTATGTGAATGTGTCTGAACCTAAACAAATCACAACTTGCCCACAGAGCCCTGCTTTCAACAGCAAGTCAGTCTGGGATGACATGAAGAGACAGGAGACACTGTGTTACGGCCTGCAAAACTAGGCTGCAACATATGTGTCACAACCAGACTTATACACAGGACGCAGATGCAGGGTATCAGAGTCTTTAATAGTAATTCAGGTTTAATTCCAAGGCAGAGAAAAAAAAGCAGGCTATGAAATATTATCTATGACGTGCTTCTTCACGAAGAAGCAGGGTTAATCAATACCAAAAATAAAAATCACTCCAATAAGGGAGGAAAAAGACTACAGGGAACATAAACAGAAAATCACTGTAGCTTCAGAGGAAAAAAGAACAAAAAAAGAAATAGAAACAACAAAAAACTCTCCTAAAACTGGAGGTACTATAATATAAAAAGGTAAGTAAATAAAAATCACTCCACACAGAGGAAACAAAAGGCTATGCAAACATTAACTAGGAAATTCAACTAAGATATAAAACTTACAACAAAAATCTCTCACTTGGAGGAAACCGACAAGAACTGTGGCAATGACTGATCCAAAACTGTGAAGACGGCCGGGGTGAACGCACATGAACCAAGACGAACACACTGGCACAAGACAAGGGGAGACACATGAGGGTAATGAGGAGCAGGTGAACACAATCGGGAATCAGGGAAGACAATCAGACCGGTGACACATGATAAAGGGCAAGTGACCTGAAACGAGAGGAGAGTTACTTCTTTCAAAATAAAACAGGAAATGACAAGACAAAAAAAGACCCAAGACAACCCCACCACGGTGTGACAATATGAAAGAAAGACACCAGACAGGAGTAACACTTAACCCAGGCTTTATTGAATTAACCCACAAAATATTCAAGGTTGCAAACAAAAACTAAGGGAAACAAAAAGTACTGGCGACTCCAGCCAAACTAAACAAAAGAATGGAAGATGCTGGGCCAACCACGCAGTGGGCCGTTGCTCTCAGTGCGACGAATAACATGACTACCGGTAATCTCCAGCCCAAATGAACACAATAAACTAAAATAACAAAATCCCACCACACCTAAATATGCGTGGAGGACAGAACCCTGCTTGGGGAAGGAAAAGGGGACAAAGAATCCATACCACAGGTTCAGCTGTTTCCACGACTAGTATTCAGTATTCAAACCAGACCTAGATGGTATTTGTTCAGAGGCACCAGTATAGAGTAGCTAACATTGTATCTGTCTACAAAAAGATAAATATGAGCTAAGCTCCTATTGTAGCTTGCCCTCCCCCAGCAGTGCAGTGAAGTACTTGAAATCAGCAGGATTTAAGTAATAGCTGGGCTTTATGGCTCATATGATCCCACCAATACAGTGGCCTATTCTCAGGCTCTTTTGTCATTTCACACACAACCACCCACACACACATTCACACACATACATTCAAACTTTCAAGCAGATGCAGGATTAGCCGATCTGCTTCTGAACTGCCAGTATATCTGTTCAGAGGAAATGATAAAATATTTTCAAGAATATTTCCCTGTTGCGGCTCTAAACTTGAGTGGTAGCTGCGCTTCAAAAGGATTTATGGGCTTCATGAGGACAGACGGGCAGAGGTGTGTGGTTAGAGAATACCGATGTGGAAATTGATCTGTCCACATTCTGGATGTCTCTGTGGATATGCCACTTCTACTTCAACTGATGATGTCCAGGGAGTGTGTGTGTGTGTGTTTGTGTGGCCCTCAGAAAAGTGATACAACACTCACCCACAATCTCAGATGTCAGATTGTGGATTTTCAACTCAGGTTATTTTACTAAATATTTCAAATACGGTAAAGGAGGATGGATTTTACAGGACATGCTCTATCTTTAAAAACTGTTGGAGACAAGCAGTTAAAGGGTTAAAGGAATATTTTTTCTATTTCTGTTGCCTACTACATAAATCCTGTACAAACAACAAAATATTTGGTCTCACAAAGTCCTCAAAATTCATAAAATCTATTAAACCAGATGAATAACACAGATAATGTAAGTCCACCTCGGTTAAATGGAACAAGTATAGAATTCAAACACAGTTTAAATGATAATTTAAGAGCACTACAAATGGAGGTCGCCTAAAATGGAAATACTATTAATTTCTCATGTATTCATAAACCAAAGAATTGGACGAGGTAAAATTTGATGACATGATGATGGAGCTAAATAAAAATGGTTTCCGAGGAGCTTGCAAGACATCCGTATAATTACACTATACCACACCCTTGTTTCACGAATGACACACTCCTCAAGTTGCAGTTGCTGAGGAATCTGAGTTTGATCAATCAACAATTATCAGCACTAGAAGCTTCAGCCCTAAAGTTCCTGAACCTTTGGAAAATGCTAACATCAGACGTTTATACAACCTGGAAATCAGTTTGGTTCCTGGTTTCCTTGGTCGAAACCCAGGTTTAGTTCCTGACTTCCTCAAAAGGTTCTTGGCCCTGTGGGAAAGTTGTGGGAACCAATCATGTCTTGTTCGGGTGCCTAAAGCAGGAAGACCGGCTGAGATAAATTACTTTTAGAACAAAGTCATTTGGAGTGATGAGACCAAAATTTAACTTTATGGTCACAACCATAAATGTTATGTTTGGAGAGGAGTCAAGAAACCCTATGACAAAAAGTATGCCATCCCTACTGTGAAGTGTGGGGTGGATCTCTGATGTTTTGAGGGTGTGTGAGCTACAGTGGCACAGGGAATTTAGTGAAAACTGAAGTATTGGTGGACAATTTGCATTCATCAGCCCGGAAGTTGCACATGGGACATACTTGGACTTTCCAACATGACAATGATCCAAAACATAAGGCCAAGTCTACCCTTCAATGGCTACAGCAGAAAAGTGAAGATTCTGGAGTGGCCATCACAGTCTCCTGACCTCAATATCATTGAGCCACTTTGATATCTCAAACGTGCAGGTCATGCAAGACAACCCAAGAATGTATGGGACCTGGAGGCTTTTTGCCAATTAGAATGGGCAACTTTACCATCTGAGAAAATAAAGCAACTCATCCACAACTATCATAAAAGACTACAAGCCGTCACTGATGCTATAGGGGGCAATACACAGTATTAAGAACTAAGGGTTTTGTTTAATGATGTGCTATTCTGTGATGCCTTATAGTTGAATTTGAATCCCATTAAAAATAAAAGAAATGTGTTTTGCCTGATCACTAATGTTTTCTTTAAAGAATGGTAGACATCTTATTCTGACGGTATGTAAACTTATGAGCACAACTGTATTCATATTCATACATCCGAAATATCCGCAGAACTGTTACTGTCTGCAGGTCCTCCTGCCTCCAGAGCTGTAGGTGTAGAGTCTGGATCTGCAACTGCAAACCAATTACTGCCCCCATGATCCTGTTTAACACCTGCTGCTAAACCTGCTCAAATTTACTATAATTTGTAATGATAATTATTAATGTTATTAGCTGTCATTACTACTTTTATCAGTTTGAGCACTACAGTTGTAATTACAATACTATCGCTGTTACTGCCTATCACTATTATTGATATTGCTATCATTGCACGTTCTTATTTTTTCCCCTCTGCGCTCTCTCTCTCTCTCTTTCTTTCCTGCTTGAACGCTCTCTCTCTCTCGCTCTCTCTTTATCTCTCCCAACCCAACCGGTCAAGGCAGATGGCCACCCGCCTTGAGTCCGGTTCTGCTCAAGGTTTCTGCTTCTTAAAAGGAAGTCGTTCCTTGCCACTGTCACATAGCGCTGCTCTTGGTGGGAATTGTTGGGTCTCCGTAAATAATATTATAAAGAGAAGGTCTCGACCTGCTCTATTTGGAAAGTGCCTTGAGATAACAACTAACTGTTGTGAATTGGTGATATACAAATAAAAATTGACTTGACTTGAAACATCAGCATCAAAGATCCAGTTGCATGAAAAAGGAAGCCAGAAGGTGTAGTAACACCGTGATATTGCAAATCAGACGGTGGATTTTTTGATTGTCACTTTGAATCCACTCATCCTGTCCCTACCTGCCTCACAGAACAGAAGTGTTTTCTCCTGCTTTGATTTCAATCCATCCAAATGTCATTTTTTTCAATCAAAACCAGAAATGTCAACCTCATGTCACCAGATGAAAAGTCACAGTATCTCCAGTAGGAAGGATTCAACTGCTGGGAACCATGAATGTCTATACAAAATTGTAATCTTGCACTTTAGTGCAAACCAAACCATACAGTAGTTACTGAGGTACAGTTTAGATTAAACTGGTGGACCAACCAACTGACCAGCTGCCTAACTGACTACACTTTTTGTCAAATTCAGAGAACCTCCTTGTGGTCTACTAGCTGTTTGTTATGTGTGAAATCCAGTAATCCTTTGTAAATGGTAAAGGAACTGACAGGGCTGGGAAAAAGCAGCTGACTGAAACACCAGCCCACTTGACACCGGCCCACAGCTGTGGGGGTCCACCAGGATTTGTCCCCGTTGTTCTGATGGCCAGTCCAACAACAGGCATGGAGATGGACGTGGAGCTTGCTCTGTTTCTGCTTGACAGGTGGGGAACATGAGCTTTGTTTCACAGAGTGAATTGGTTCTTTTGTTCCATTTGCTAATATTTGTGATAGCTAACCCCAACTGATAAGTTAGCTAGCAAGCAGGTACTGGTGTAACTACAGACATTCAGCTTACTCTCTAGTTTGCCAAGATGTGCTGTTGGAGTGATGTTGGCTGTAGTAGCAGGGTAGTTATGTGTATCACTGTCTGGCGCTCTGCATGTTAGCTTAGCAGCAGCAACTGTCTCATTGTTTTCTCCGTATCATGGTATCTGTCCTGTAGCGTTAACACCGTAATTTAGAATTTGCTCTCGTTGAAATGGGGCCCCAGTCCTCAGGGAGGACAACAATGAATTACTTCATTGATAAATTGATCAATCTCATATCAGAAGCCATGACTTCTCGATTCAATGGATCTCCAGTCTCTACGTCAAAAGAATACAACAGGACAACAGCTGGGTGTAAATATAGGAATTCATTAACTAAACTACTATCTACAGAGTAAATGCAAGGTGTAATAATCATAAAGATGAAAATAATAATGAAATGAGCAGTGTGATGCGTTGGCAATGGTGGGAGAAAATATGTTAAGGCTATACACTATGACTATGCAGTTAATGATGCAACATCTACGAATGAGATTTGATGATTAAATATTGCTATATTTCGACATGAACCCAGTCATGAGCAGAGTGTTAAGACCGGCCTTCTGTGAATTGCGCTGTAGCTGAGGAACCCAGGTGGCCGAGGTTGCCATGGTAACCCTGACCCTTGGTTTAAGTTAGCAGCAGAGTACTCCCAAGTGTGTCAAAGCTCGGAAAAAAGAATAGGCTGCTTCACGGCTTTGTAGTCATCGTTGTTAGATTTTTCCAACTACCACCGTAAAGGTCCCCAATCTTGGACTCATGAGCTCTGTGCTCATTTACTTGCTGCACCTCTACTCACATTTTTAATTAAAATCCCTAAAACCTGGAAAGCTGCTTCTTTCAGGTCATTCATTACATAAATGTGGTGAGCCCAATGACTTGAACTACAAATTGTCCCAGTGAGCAAAAACCCTCGAGTCCTCAATAAACTCTGGTACTGTCTCTGAAGTTGTTTCATTTGAATCATGGCACAGAACAACAGCTGCAACTACACTACTCACAATAAGTTAGCGATATTGTGAGAGACTCAGTGGATTTCATACATACGGTGTTTGTTTCGCTTCAGAGATTTTTGGGATAGGGAGGCAGTTGTATTGGGGTGATAGACACACCTCATTTTGTGTTTTCCACGTAATGGTCTCACTGTGTACAGTGTGCCTTACATATTGGGGCCACGAGTGACAGACCGCAACGATGACCAGTACCTAAGGACCTATGCACTCAGACATCGTTATGCAACTGCCACACAGCTGCAGGCCCGTTTACGAGATGTGAGGGGTACTAGGGTTTCCAGACAAACCATTC
Source organism: Seriola aureovittata (assembly GCF_021018895.1). NCBI lineage: Eukaryota > Metazoa > Chordata > Actinopteri > Carangiformes > Carangidae > Seriola > Seriola aureovittata. The sequence goes on from NC_079375.1 coordinate 775,274, forward strand.
GCAACCGACTCCACCGCTTTGGCTTGAATGCCAGACGACCGTTGCAGGTGACTCCACTGACACCAAGACACCGCTGTGAACGTTTGCAGTGGGCACAAGACCATGTGACCTGGACAAGCAGTGGTCTACCGTCCTGTTCACTGATGAGTTGGGTCGCCTTGCACAGAAATGATGGTCATCAGCGTTGCTGGAGAAGGCGAGGTCAACATGGTCCCCAGGGTTCGCTTTGGTGGAGGAGGTGCAACAGTCTGGGCAGGCATCACCAGTCAGCGCAAAACAGATTTGGTTATTGTAGATGGCTCAGTCATAGCACGTTCTTACCTCAGAGACATCATAGAACCCATCATCATCCCCCAATTCCGCCAGCACACCCCCAACTTTCTGTTCATGGATGATAATGCTCCACCACATCGTGCCAGAATTGTCACAGCTCGACTTCAGGAAGTCGGAGTGCCTCATATGGTATTGCCAGCAATGTCCCCTGACCTGAACCCCATAGAGCACGTCTTGGACCAGCTGAAGCAGAGACTGGATGATCGTACCCCACCCCCACGTGACCTGGCAGAACTGCATGTAGCACTTGTGGAAGAGTGGAACGCATTGCCTCAGAACAACATCATGAGGCTAGTGAGGAGCATGAGACGTCGCTGTCAAGCTGTCATTGCGGCAAATGGTGGAAACACCCGCTACTGACATTGTCAATTTTTGTTATTTGGGGCTATCCTTGTTATTGTCTAAATTTTTGGGGTAATAAATTTTAAACTAATGAAAATGGTGTTTCTTCTCGTTCATTATTAATAATATCAAAGGGAACTTTTACTTATTTCATTAAAATTCAGACCAAATAGGAAAAGCACTCATGTAAATAACAATATCCCTAACTTATTTTGATTAGTGTAAATGATAGTTTTAATGCTCATCACTGTGCTGCACTTTTGATATTCTGTTGTTAATGATAATATTTGACAAGAAAAACCAATCTTGTTAGATGAATACTCCATGAAAGGATTCCGTGACTATCTCACTGATAGAACTCAGCAGTAGTTTCAAATTGTGTTCAATTTCAAAAGTGCTCTTAAAGTTAGTACAGGTGTCCAACAAGAGTCTGTTTTAGGTCCTTTTATTCTCTTTTTCATAATATTATCTCTGCTACTCCAAATTGCAATGCTCATTTTAATGCTGATGATACAATATAGTTACAGGCTGGCCATTACAAATCTACATTTCAAATATATCTCAAATATAAGCTTGTTGTAAATTCCAACAAAACAAAGTGTATGCTCCTCTCTCAGCCTATTGTCCCTATCCATACTCAAGAGACCCACATGGAAACTGAAGGTTGAAATTGGATTTTTGTATCAAAACTAGTTTCTCTTTCTCTAGTCAAAAGACCAGTGTGCAATTTACTTTTATGCCGGCTCTTGATTATGGTGGTATTGTGGATACGCATACCTCTCACTCCACCATAAAGCCTCTACTGCAAACACTGCCTCATTACCTCTGCTTTCTGGTTTCAACATGGCCCCTACAACGTCAAATCATTGAATATTTTAGCATAATCCGTATTGGGTGTTAACTGATCCTGGGAGAACTGGTTAAATTCCTACAAATAGAATGAGCTGCAGAAAGCTTTGAAAGTGAAATCACTCTTCCTGAGTGAGTTTCTTTTTTTATTTGGCAAATCAGAAACTTTACTTTTACGCTTACTCTCCCACTGGACTCCACCACACTTCTAGTTGCCATTGCCTACACTGTCTCCGTCGCTACAATTGCTCCAATCTTAAGCTCTGGCAAACTTGCTGGTTGACATTAAGTATCACTACCAGTGTGCAGTGTGTGAAAGTCACCACAGACACTAGATTTAAAACTGTTATACTACAGAGTTATAGATATATGTGGCACTGATCGGCTTGATGTGTGAATTTGTTTGGTGAGTGCTTGGATGTAACTGACTTTCATTTGTATGAAAAAGCCCTGCACTCCATCTTTAAGATCCACAGGCTGTTCCTTGGAAATGTAGGCGAAAACTGAGTGACCTCATGAGTATAAAGGCAGACAGTGTGTGTCTGCAAATACAGTAACAGAGTAACCCCTAAACTCCAAAAGTAGGACACTGATGATGCTTTTCATCATTTCAGTCTGAAGGAATGAGGGCAGCGTTCATTTTCTATCTGTCTGTATTTGCTCTCTCTGTTCTTTGAGAATTGAGCACAAATGTAGAACATTAAGATTTTCTGTAATTAAATTAAAAATGTACACAAGGGAGTTCAAAGCTTACAGATAAAGAGACACAGGAAATGCTAGACCTGCCAGACAGTTTGTTATCTTTATCACCAGAACCAGCAGAGAATTTGGGCCCACTCAACTCAAAGCAGTGTCTGATAATTACTGACTTCACAAGGAGGAAGGTTTAACTCAAAGTGTTTCCAGGGGACATTAAAAAGTGATCAACCCAGCTGGGATGCACTTGTTCTTCAATGCTTTGTGACTTTTGAGGTTAAAAGCATTGGACAACAAGTCCACATGGATGTATTACAATATATGTATTATAATACATCCATGCAAGTGTGGCCCAGCCAGATTCAGCACTCTTTTGTGTGCCCTGGAAACACGTCTGTGTTCCAAGCTGTTTCTTGGTTGTAATTTCATATTCAACAGACAGCGATAGTGAGATCAATCTTCTCATTTAACTCTCAGCAAGAAAGCTAATGAGCCAACCTCCCAACGTGGTGAACTTTCCTTTAACTTAGCTTCCTGGTATTGAATGAGTGCTCAGTAGTTCCACAGTAGAAACTTGATTAAAACTTCAGGTCACAGTTGTACTGTGAAAAACTGCCGGACCCATAGACTCACCCGTAAAGATCGTAGTGCAGACAATAGTCCATGTTTCTGGCTGTTTCCACTGGAAGTGATTCAGCAGCGATCCTGTCTTTTAGTTGTCCCGCCACACGTGTCTAACCGAACAAGTAGGTTTTAATCAATGTGTGTAATGATGCCTGTTTTAATTATGTATTTGTGTTTTTATGTAAAAATATGCTTCAAGTCACAGCTTTCATAAATTGAAACATTTGACCTGCTTGTTGCTATGGATAAAGGTTTTGGGGTTCCTAAAGTTATCCTCTGGCTACCATGACTGTCTGCAGTAAACAACAATTTCATGGTAACTCTGGATGAAAAGTCATTAGGTTTCATCTTTAAGTTATTCTATGTGTCTTTTTAAATACTACTGTCTCTGGCGGAGTAAACTTTTCAAGAATATGAAGCTTTTAAACTGAATGACATCTGTGTTCGGATGCTGTTAGCTGATCAAAGTGTAGGATGAGTGAAAGTCGGTTGCCTTGTCTCCTTGGGCAACTACAGGCTAAACTTTGGTCCAGTGAAAAGAGAGAACAGCCCTCCTGAACCTCTGGCCTTTTAAATATGTTCAGCTAAGTGCTGCATTTTCCAGCTCACCACAAGGTCAACAGTCTTCAAGTGTGTTTAACAGGCTGTAGGGTTTTCATTACATCTTTGTTGAACTGCTGTGTCTGAAATGCCTTTAGTGGTAACATTCATACACTAGCCGTTGAACTGTAAGTTCACTGAATGCTGCAGTAATGATTTTTCCATTTCACATTTGACTTCAAATTGGTTGTAGAAATATTTGCCTATCTAACTGGAAACTCTTTTAGTTTCTGCTTTTCTGTTTTGTGCATTCAGTATAAGTTGTTATAGTAATAATAATGATAATACAAACAGTAGTGAAGCAGCTTTAATAACAAATGTCCAAGACTGGAAACTAAACACAGATGATCCAAAATGATTCAAAGATTCAAAAGTCACAATTGGGCATTGAACAAGTCCCACCCAGGTTCATGACTTTTTACTGTCCCCTGGAAACACTTCTGTTGTAGGACTGAATTTACAGTGCGTTTATTTATGTGTGAGTTTTTGCAGCGTGTTTTTGTCTTTGCATGTGTTTTCTAAAGTTGCAGTGTGTTGAGCTCACAGGGCCACCGTATTATATGACTTAAATGAGGCATTTTGACTTTTTATTCTACAACATAAAATACATCAGTAAATACTCCAGTCCTGATTTCTTGGAGCTTTCACGTCTGTTAATGTGTAAATGAGACTACAGAAGTTGTCAGGGACATTAAACGTCATCACGTTGAACATGTACACAGATCTACTTACAAGTCCACCTTTACAGCTTCGTGTTTATACAAACTGTTACTTACTTTGTCAGAGGAAAGGCTTTTGTAGAAGAGGTCAGAGCTGAATCAAACTACAAGTTGAAGTTAAGTTACACAGCTTAAAAAAACGCAAAACTTGTCAAACTGTTTGGCAGCATGATTCTCTGCTGCCTGTGCATGTCGTATTTTCCAGTTAGTCTTTAGTCATTTGTGCTAAACAGGCCTGCAGGAATTCACTAATTGGTAGTAATCAAGCTGATGGGGAGTATTACTCTCTGTCAATCCAAGATGGCAGCCAGTTTCTGTGACGATATAATATGTGAACAACAATATGTAAATAAAAGACAGCAGCTTCCTTGCCTACTGTACTGAATCGCACTGGGTTTCACTGCAATGTATCCACCACTGATAAGAACTATTTCAAATAGAGGGAAGAACTCAAACTTTGGAGTAATTAGTCAGATTATTAATAAAGTCCAAATAAAAAGACCAAACATCAAAGGTCAAGGTTGTGGTGACCTCACAAAACGTGATTTTGGCCTTTTGAACACAATATCTTCGTAACGGCTTGAGTGATTTTCTTCAAATTTGGTAAAAGCGTTCACTTGGACTCAAGGATGAACTGATTAGATTATGGCGGTCAAAGGTCAAGGTCAGTGTGACCTCACAAAACACTTTTTAGCCATTACTCAAGACTTCACACAGAAATTATGACAAGATTTCACACGAATGGTTCACATTTTATATGACTGGAGGAAGTAATGTGAAACTAGTCTGAGTGGAGGAGGCAGACAACCATGTAGAGGTGATTCTAGTTGTTCCTGTCACAGTACAGAGCGGCTCTGATGACACATCACTGACAGATGAATATTAGCATTTTCTAATTGTTTCGGGTCTTCTAATATGTTTGCTGGTTTCTGACAGAAGCAGGACTTGAAGCTCTGCAGTGTGAAATTCTTCTTTTTTATTCCTGTATGACACTTGTGAAAGTGACTTTGCTAACGCTAGCAGTGGATTAGCCAGTGTGTGTGTCTAGCTTGTCATTGTTATAACCTGCTCTGTCAGATACTGGTAGTAGACAGCAGTAGACACGCAAAAGCGTTGAGACTACTCGAGAATGCAAATCATCTAGTTTTGAAAGTAATTAGAGGATATTGTAGTTCGAGTAGAGAGCACAACTGATGTGTGCATACACTTTGGCATCAACACACAGTCTGTAACTGTAACTTTTTAGACATTTTAATCCAGAAAAGTTACAGATTGTAACTTAAAAGCAAAACTATAAGCACTCTTGACACTAGTTGGGTTCCACAGGTATGATTATTTAGAATTTATGGACATTAGCTGTGGCTACAAGTGTGTAGTGATACCATACATTTGATGCACCTCATACATACAGTTTATATTATGAATCCCCATGAAAACCATGGCTGCCAGAGCAAAAGTCTGTAAACACAGCTGTGGTTCACAGGATCAAAGCTTGGCCCCCTGCTTGCTTTTCGTTTGGCGGTAAATCAGTAGGTAAAATCATTCGCTTTCTTTCCTTACTGCATGATAATTGAGCACTGATTGTCAAAAGAACCCCTTCCTGTTCAGCCGAGTGTGTGTGTGTGTGTGTGTGTGTGTGTGTGGGGAGGGGGGGTGGGTAGATATGTATGTATACATTCTGTGAACGTGCACATGCACATGACTAAGATCAAATAACATGACCATGGAGTCGCAGCTATTTGATCTCCTGCCTGGTGGGCTACAACTAACCAGGGATGTTTAACGTGAACACTGCTTCATTATTTCATTTTAACCCGATGCAGTCTTTGAACCTCACAGCCAAATGATTAATTCATGATCTTCTTTCTGAGGCTGGAGTTAGAGTGAAAGAGAAAGTAAAGCAAAGAAAAGCAAGGTTTAGGTCATTTATCATCACCTAATCAGAATTGTTGGTTTACCAAACAAGGCTTACTGGGCATTACACAACAATAATAATAAGTAGAAAATGTTTCAGTACAGGTTACAAAACAGTCACAGCAATACATACAACAGACAAACAGAGCATAGTAAAATAAAAAATGTAATTTAAATAAACATCACAAAATAAAAGCTTTTATATAAAATAAATGTGTTTTAAGACGTGAATGAACAATGGACAAAAATAACAAGCCAAATCAAAGAGAATAAGCCTGGAAAACAACAGCAATCCATAAAGAAGGGAAATGAAATATGTAGAGGCTAAAGTCCTGGAGGACAGTGTGGATCTGAGTGAGTGTACATGTGTTCAAAGAGATAGCAAAGCATGTAGTCGTTTGGATATATTGTGAAGGTAAGGTAAAACTCCAAGGCAGTAGCTGTGTTTCCGTTCACCTGTGAAATGAGCAATGGAAACATGAATTTTGAAAAAACTTTCAAATGTTGCAACAAAAAAAAAAATGTATATGCTTTATCTGTCACTGACAGATAAAAGAGGTTTGTATTTCTGTCATCACCTGCACCAGACACCCTTGATTAACACCTTTTGATTAAACACCACAGCCGCTACTGTGGTGGATGCAATCGTCCCAGTGATTAGCAGATGCTGCAAATCTGTCACCAAGTTTAATTGGAATGATATCATGAGAGGAGACACCCCAGCTTTATTCACTTACCATCAATCAGTAGTCAAAGTTAGTTCAATCACTTTTTTAGGATCTCTTAGCGAAGTCTGTATGTGTCTTTGTGTCTATGTGTACATGGGGTGTGACTGAAAAACACCACAAATGTAACTTTTTTTTAAAGGCCGAATTACTTGTAGTCAGGAGCTGTATAATAATGACTTAAGACGACATAGTCTGTAACCATATGTCTCTGAATTGTAGTGGAGTTGGAAGTATAAAGTAGCACGGTATGGAAATACTGTGAAGTAAGAGTACCACAAAATTGTAATTCAGTATACAGTACTAGAGTAAGTTAACTTTGTTGCTTTCCATCATCGTCTACATGGTCATAAGAATCAGTGAAAACGGGTGACATTTTCTGTACTGCTCAAAAGCATAAAATAGCCTACTACAAGGCCCAGAATCCTTTGTGCCCTGACGATTGCGATGTCCTTCCAGGCAGTCAACTGCAGTTGATACCGCAGAGTGTATATTAAATGTTTGCTACAGTAAAAGACAGAGAGAGAGAGCCTGTATAAACTCTGAAATAATGAAACTCAATGAAACACACCACATGCTAATTACATAAGGAACTATGACAAACGCTGCCATCAAGAGTTCTATTCGGTGTGAAGGATAGACGATCGTCTTTTGTTTGGTAGACGCGAGTTCGCCTCCCGTTTGACCCATTGACTAAAGTTAGTTCAATCACTGTTTTTAAGATCTGCTGGCGATGTCAACGAACACTTTCCCCAGGAACCAGGAACTTATTAAGGAACTATGCGCATTTCCATCTCAGTGGGTCTAAATTTTGTTCCAGGGTAATTGATCAACCCCCAAAAATGTCCCTGGTCGGGGGGGGGGTAGTAATTTCCCATGATGTTTAAAAGTCTGCAGCAAGCGAGCGAGCAAACACATTTTCCACACCATGAAACAGGTCTGGGAGAAGGTAAAAAAACTGAAACAGGACTTCAAAAAACTAAAGGACCACAACAACCGGAGGGGCTAGGGTTGCTACTCGTCACGTATAATACGGGATCGTAACGTATTTGAAACTAAAATGCTGCGTCCTGTATTGAATATATACGGGACGTAGTTTGTCCCGTATTTTCGTTCATGTTATGTCCTCAAAGTGCTGTGAATAATGTAATGTCAAGTAATTATTTTGGATAATCTTGATTTAGGCCTGGAAACCCAGACCACAGGAACCTTTTAGTTAGAACTTAAAGTTCCAGGTACTTTTTGGTCAAAAGGCAGCTATAGAGGGAGATGACAGTTCCATTACTTACATTACATTACTGTCCTTCGGTTGTTAACTACTCCTGCATACTTTGTGCTACATAAACCATTCAACTATCAAAACGTTCAGCTTCTTCAGGAGATGTATCTTTTCCTTCGAGTTTTAATACAATTCATCATTTTTGAAATAATAAAGCTTTTCCTGCAGTCTTTTACAATGTAATTGAAGGTAGACGATATTCAAATCCATCAAAACTTCAACGTCTTTGAAATTCAACTACTTGAGAATACTTTCAGCTACAGACTTTATTCAAACTTTAAACTGTTCACAACAATTCCAGCTTTTAAACGATTTTTCAGCTTATTCATATCTTAAATTAAAGTTTCTGCTATTTAGGATACAGTTCATGTGTCTGTTACTAATAAAAATGATTACTTCTTCACATGTTGCATTTTAATCCTATTTACACCTATGGCGGCAAATAATTTGGCTTTCAAGTGTTTCAAAATCATGTTTTGGTTTCAGTTGGACTTCAGCTCCTCCAGTGTAACACTTTAGCATCTAATTTTTTAAAGCACTGTACTTCAGTTAATATGAGCTGCTTTTCATTGTCACAGAAATCTCCTTCAGGTGTTACATTAAAAGTTTAGCTTGTACATTTCTTCTTTCTTAGGTTTTTTTTTCACCCATTTTAGGCTATTTAGCTTTCGACTAACATTTTTTTCTGTTTTTCACATGTTGTATATTTTCTGCAGTTTTGTGCTGTTTGTTACACTTTCCAACAACAACTTAGGTCTTTTTCAACCATTTCATACCATTCAAGCTCCATCTTACAATTTCTGTCTTTAATCTTCGGCCATTGCTTGAGCAACTTTAGCATTGCTTCAGCAGTTGCTTCAGCCTTTTCAGCAATGCTTCAGCAATCTCATTCAGCTCTCAGCATTCTCATGCATTTTCACCAGGAAATGCATTTTCTACTCGGTCTTATTCATCTTCCGTATAGAAATTTCAGTGCGTAACTAGTCCCGCAGCTTTGAGAAAACCCAGACAATATATATTAATGCATGCAGCTCGATCGGGAATAGTGTGCTATGACTTTTCTAAGCGATTCAAGTAACCATGGTGATGTAAATGGCAATAAAAGGCAAAAAAATTCCCATAGAGAATGAAGGGGAGACGTCTTAAAAAGAACCAATTTTTTAGCTCTACTGCTATGTAATACTTCAACGTAGAAAAATGGTTGGAACGTTAAAAAGGTCACAAGACTTGAGACTCTTTTGGGTTAAATCTGTATTTTGACAACTATTACGGTTCACATAAAATTTGAGTTTACTTTAGTTACAGTTTTACACCGTTTCAGACGTCATAATGGGCGAATATTGTACAGAATGTTCAGAGCTAGAGTGGATGACATCATTGATAGAGTGGGAGATGCTCTAGAACTCCTGAAAAAATTCTGTGTAACTCATCCTCAACACCACATATTTCAGTCTTCACACATCACGGCTTTCTCTATAGTAGAGAAATTTGTCCTGTTTCATACAATGTGTCTACCTTAGCATAGAGACTTACAGAATTTGAAAATGAACCTCAAATGCAGTGCATGAAGGTCTTGTGCCGGTCATGGTCCGCTCATGGGTCTGATAGGAGTTGCAGATTTTTTCATAAATAGCAGTGGTTTGAAAGAATCAAAATCACACCCAGATCTGTGTCAGCTTCGTGTCTTCCAGTTAGACACAGGTGTTCGAACCAGCTCGTTAAGAGACTCTTTGTGATGTTTACAAAGACAGCCACATAGACACACACACACACACACACACACACACACACACACACCTCAATTTATATTGCAATCTGTGCATTTTGTATTTCTATAACACATAGACTACTACTAGAGCATTTTATGTTACTCCAAATAACAATTACATCCTGGAATGTAAGAGGAATCAGCTCCCCAGCAAAAAGAACGAAAATATTAAACCACTTATATAAAATAAAATCCAATATCTGCTTCCTTCAGGAAACCCACCTAACGGAAGGAGAATCTCAGAAACTTACAGCCAAATGGATTAACCAGGCATACCACTCCGTTTATAACTCAAAAAAACGTGGCACCTCAATTTTAATCAGTAAGAATATCCCATTTTCTCACATCTCAACACTGGCCGACCCAGAAGGCCGCTACACAATTGTAACCGGATCCATTGGAAAAGACACTATGACACTAGCAAATATCTACGGCCCCAACACAGACTCCTAATCCTTCTTTCACTCCCTATTTGCAGCACTATCCAAATTTCCAAACTCTTGCGTTATCCTAGGCGGTGATTTTAACATAACACTAGACTCACACATGGACCGCTCTTCATCAACTTCTACAAATAAATCTAATCGCCCCTCAATCCTGCTAAAACAATACATGTCCGATTACAGACCGATTGACATTTGGAGACTAAACAATCCCAGTAACTCCGAATACACATATTACTCACCCTACCACAAATCATACTCCAGAATAGACTATTTTATGGTTTACAATTCCATCACATACAAAATTATAAACCCTACAATTCATAACATCATCATCTATATGCCCCTATAAGCATCACTTTCCTAGCAGAACACCAACCCAACTTTCCCTTAAGATGGCGCTTCAACAACTCATTACTCAAAGATAAAGAATTTTTAGAATTTTTCAAACAGGAATGGGCATCAATCATCGAGACAAATAACACCCCAGGAATAATGGCAGGTACACTATGGGAAACAGCAAAGACTGTCATGAGAGGCAAAATAATATACAATTCCTATTAAAAAAAAAGAAAGAAATTGAGAAAGAAAATACTCTCCAAAAAGAAGCAAAGAGATTGGACCGCCTAGCTTCCCATACTCCCACCAACTCAGTCATAAAAGAATTTTTAAAAACAAAACACGAACGAAACAACATTCTACATAAAAAAACAGAAGACATTCTCCTCAAGCTCCGACAACAGCAATTTGAATTTGGAAACAAAACGGGAAAATTCTTAGCAAATCAACTTAAACAACAAACTGAAAGATCAATCATTACCGCAATAAAAGACTCATCTGGTACCATCAGTCAAAACCCGTCCACTATCAACGATTGTTTCAGATCATTCTGTTTGAATTTATACACCTCGGTCCAGAATAACACAGAGGAGGATGTCGAGCAATTTCTAAAGAATGCTTTCTTACCCAAACTAAATCAAACCCAGTCAGAAACCTTAGACAGACCTCTCACTATAGCAGAAATCACAAAAGCACTCCAACACATGCCCAATAATAAATCACCCGGACCAGACGGTTAGACAATAGAATTTTATAAACAGTTCTGGCACCTTCTTTCACCACTGTTCTTCCAAGTAACGGCAGAAATTCACAAAAATAAAACTATACCCCACCATATGAATATGGCTTACATAACACTCATCCCAAAATCAAACAAGGACTACACACACTGCTCTAATTACCGCCCAATATCATTAATTAATACAGACATAAAATTAATTAGCAAAACTTAAGCCATTAGACTGGAATCAGTAATACCCTCATTAGTCCACATAGATCAAACTGGCTTCATAAAAGGGAGACACTCTTCAGAAAACACCAGAAGACTATTCAATCTTATAAATCTCTACAACAACACACACCTAAAAACCACACCCTTTATTATAGCAACCTTCGATGCAGAGAAGGCTTTTGACAAAGTAAACTGGCCATTTCTCTTCTCCTCCCTCAACCAATTCGGTTTTCAGTCAATTCCACCTGGATTAAAACTCTCTACAGTTCCCCCTCGGCTTCCGTTATCACCAATGGAATCATATCAAGACCCTTCAAACTACAACAAGGCCCCCTATCACCCCTTCTGTTTGCACTCTTCCTTGAACCTCTGGCTGCCTCCATTAGACAATGCGATGCCGTCTCAGGCATAAAACTAAAAAGCACCCACCATAAAATAAGCCTATATGCTGACGACGTTTTACTATTCATTACAAATCCGTTATCCTCACTCCCTCAAATCCACAATCTAATCCACAAATACAGCAAGATATCAGGCTACTCTATAAACTGGAAAAAATCCAAGATTTTACCAATCAGTGGGTGGGACAGACAGCTGCAACACCCTCTTCTAAGCTGCACAGTTAAATCAATTAAATATCTTGGAATCCACATCTCCTCCAACCCTAACGAATTATTAAAACTCAACCACACACCTTTATTACAAGAAATAAAAGACAATCTAGAAAGATGGAATAAATTACCACTCTCCTGACGCATCTCAACGGTCAAAATGAAAATCCTTCCAAAAATAAATTACCTCTTTGCCATGATCCCTATAGCCCCACTCCAAAGCTGGTTCTCCTCTCTGAACAGCACAATCACCAAATTTTACTGGAAAAATAAACAACCAAGAATAAAACTATCCACACTTCAAAAACTTAAAGGGGACATATTATGCTCCTTTTCAACAAGTTTGAATAAGTCTCAGAAAAAGCATGTCTTTGAAGCTTCTTGCTAAAAAATCCACTACGATCCTATATTTCAGCATGCCTGTAAACCCCTCTTTTTCAGCCCTGTTCAGAACAGGCTGTTTCTGTGTCTGTAGCTTTAAATGCAAATGAGCTGTGCCTGACCACGCCCCTCTTCGGAAGGGGATGCCGTTCGGGCTTCTGGCACCGTGCTCTAATGTTTATGGTGACCGTGACCGGCCTCCTGGCGTCGGTAGCGATTTGGTTCAACCACACGACTTTTATCCAGAATCTGACCCAGAGGGAGAGGCTGCTGAAGAAGTTCAAACTCTACAACTGCAGCAGGACGTTTCTGAATGGTTGGTAAGCAATTTTGTGTATTTTGACATTACATTTTCAGTTTGTTGATGAGAGCTGGCACACAGTTACTAACATGTAGCTAGGTAGCTAATGCTAACTGTTACTGTCTCGTCATTACTGGGAGCTTCTTTTGGTAAATAAGCACTATTGTGAATTGCGTAATGTAGTTATCTGTCATGCCTCCTTAGATATACTTTTACAGTCTATAAAAATGTTTGTTGTATGTAGACTGCTACAGGTGTTCAATGTCAGTACTAGTCAGATATTTTAATAGATGCTGACAAAGTAAATCATTTTTCTCCATGTTTTGAGCAGAGATGCTCATCATGACATCTTCCTTTATGTAGTACATTTATTTTGTGTATTACAATGAAAGCTGTAAATTAGCATTAACATGTCTGACAGCAACAGTAATTTTTAGTCAAAGACTAAACTGTGCAATTTTCTGCACTACACTGTTGTCAAGCTCCACATTATATGCAATAATTGGCATGTTATAAATTACCTGTTATATGCGCTTGATATGTAGCCAAGCTTACTTCTTACCCACCTTAGCTCCACTGTCTGTCAGTGTTTGAATTTCATAAGCTTTATATTTTGCTGAATGTTTCCATTTTTCTCTATATTTTGGATAGGTGCTCCTGTGGAAACTGTGCAACCATGCCCACAGAAGCTGAGAACATCTGCTGCTAGGAGATACCACAGGTAGCATTCTCACTGGACAAACTAATCACTAATTTGTTTTGACTACATTACATTTATAATAAACCATAGCATTACCATTTGCAATTCACTGTAGGTTACCAGACGGCTATGGGATATCGAGGAAGATTTACCATGTATGGTAGACCGTCCTGGGTTGGAGCCGCTCTGCCTCAATGTGTACTCCCTCCAGAATGCCTGCAACATGTACCGCGCTGACTGCGGTACTTATAAATATAAGAAATAAAATATGTTAGGCAGTCTTGTTTTACTTCAGTGCACATAATTTTACAATGGTAATAACACACCACAAATAGAGTAACAAACCCTCAAATAAATTAGTTTAGCTGCTCTTTGATTTGTAAAGTTCTTCTATCAGCAGATAGTGTGCATATAATATATGAATTCAGAGGAGTCATTTCTTTAGTAACAATCAAGCATTTATTTACATCAAATGAGGGACTTATAATCAGTGATAATAAAAAAAACTGTAGGATTCACTGGATCCATAAAAAAAAATTGTGAGACACATCATAGATATATGTTTGCAAGTGCCCTGTCCAGTTGTTTTAGTCAGTACAGGTATCTAGCCTCTAGGAGCTTTGTGAGCTGGTGCTGGGGCTTCCATGGTCACAGAATCTGGGTCGTCATTCCAGCCTGCGTGGTCCTACACATCCATGCCGAGTTTCCTGACGCCACATGCCCCAGTACGTGGGTTTTAGACTTCCCCATGATAGAACCGGGACACAGAGCTGGATATGACCTCCTCCTTCTCAGGCCGCTCGAACTGTGCAGTGAGGTCCTCTGGGATGGGGATGGCCAAAGCCGCTTCTGTGTATGGTCCCAGGTCAACAAAGACTTTTTCAAATATGAGGTCCAACACATTCCCTGTTTGATAAAACACAAAAGATTTTGTTTACATTTTTCACTTTTTTTTGTTGTTTTTTACAAAACAATGAATGAAAGTCTGTTTCTAACTACCTCCTGACATTTTCTTTACTGCATTTTGTTGTTGATGGAACTGTGATAATATTATACGTGCAATACTTAATACAATGTGTACAAAACATTTTTTGGTTGAAAAATAAAATAATATAACACACCTTTGGAAATTGGACCTTGAACAGTGGTTCTCCTTCTTTGTTTGGGCTTGTGGTCGGTCAGCATTTTCATTGTAGTAAATGGCAGCCAGGTAGAGTCTGGAGGTACAGTAAAGAGAAAATCAAAGATGTAAATGTTGACAGAAACCTTAGCCTACACACTCTCACAAGTTCTAAGTTACCACAGCTTCATTTACCTGCACATTATTCCAAGACTGATAAATGACTGTTAGGTTTATCAAGAGTAGATGCACTTCAGATGGCTACAGACCTGTACTTCTGATGTGAGGCTGAAGAGTCCTCAAGGATAACTGTGTGCCTACAGTGGGTCAGTCTGGCATGCAACATCCCTTGTTGCAGGAAGCTGTATAGATGCACTTGATGTGCTGGCCTGAACAGAGGAAACAGAGGCTGTAGTTATGGCAACAGTTGCAAGCAGTGCAAAAATGATAACAACAAATGCACTCAATTATGTGTAAATTGGGTTGTCACTAGCTTGTAAATGCTGCAAATAGCTCACTATATGTGCACAATGCAAAAAATGTGTATTACAGACTATCCCCTTGGACATATCCCCTTAACTCTGCGCTTATCTAGATATTTCCTACAGGCACTGTATCTGTAAACATGATATAAACGTTAAAACGGCCATCATAAGGCATGACTCTCAATAATTACCTTCACAGCACTATCCGAATTTTGCAGGTTCGACTTTACAGACAGTTAAAACGCCTTTAAAATATAATACATTTAACAGGGTGGCTCTAATCAATGTCACACGGCGATACCAAGCAGAAGAATTGCATACAATCTGTACCCGGCTATACCCGGCTGCGTGTCGACGATGCTAAACGTTAGCCACATTAGCTGCCATGCTAACAACACACGCAACAGGCTCTCGTGAACAAACAGTAAAGCAACATAAAATGGTAAAACTTACAGCTCTCAGGTTCAAAGTTGGGTCACGGACAGTCGGTGCTGATCCAAGCTTTATCTTCAGACTTGTAGCAAATCCTGCATTGTACTGGCCCAGGTTGAGAAAGCAGTCCGAGGTGAAATGGTTAGCACAGTACAACACTTTCGGAGTTGGAGCGGGAACATTTCCATCAAAAATAAAATGAATCCACTGGGTCTTCAGATCCTCGGGCGTAGGGATTAAAAAAGACTTCTGTGTTGGTTTGTGCAGCCAACAACAAAGCAACTACTGTGTTTCGCTCGTACCTTCGACATTGTTCTTGTGGTGAGCTTGTGTTCGCGAGGGAAGTAACGATAGCGTCTGCAACACGGACTCAGTGGGCGAAACACACACCTTGCTCGGGGAGTGTCACCCACCTGGGGGGAGGTGGCATCTCCCTTCTTGACGACATCAGGGGAAAATCTCTAATTCGCTCGTTTGAGCACACATCTCCTGAAAGGTGGAGAAAGCAAAAGACGGAGAGGATGGACTTGTCTCATGTTTGGGGGGTTCGTAGACACGCCAGGGACACATACTACTGATAGAAAACCATGGAAAAGTGCATTTTGCATAATATGTCCCCTTTAAGGAATATGGAGGACTCAAGGCCCCTAACTTTTATTACTACTTCCTTTCACAACAACTGCTGTATATCCACCACTGGACAAAAAACACAAACTCACCATGGTTAGTTGTTGAAAACAGCCTAACTCAAGAACTGGGCACTAAAAATCCCCCATTCATTGATAACTCCATAAAGCCCCACCCCTGCTAAAAACACAACACAATCAACACTACTCTCAACGCATGGTGGAAAGCAAATAAAATCTTCCGATACAAAATATAACTTTCAACGCAAACTCCCATATGCAATAACCCTATGCTTCTGATCAATAACAAACCCTTCATCTTCCAAACCTGGATTACAAGAGGGATCACGACCTTGGGACAGCTACTCAATGACGGCCGGTTCACAACCTTCGATTCCATAAAAACAAAATATAATCTACCAGACCGTTGCTACTTTCAATATATCCAGATACGAGATGTGATAAATAAACGCCTCAACACCACAGAAATTAATGACTACATTTCTCCCCTCTAACTAAAATTACATGCACTCAAGCCTAAAAAGATGCTGTCACAGATATATAATCTCCTAATATCCACCGACTCAACAATATCAATCCCCATACACAAATGGACAAGAGACATAAACAACCTACCAATCGACACCAACTGGCAAACAATATGTAACAACATATATTCTATGACATGCAATTCCAAAACTCAACTAATACAGTACAAAATCCTTCACAGAATCCAAAATAACCGACCACAAACTCCACTGTATGGGTCTCAAACAAAGCAACACTTGCACACTCTGCACAACTACAATGGACAATCACATCCACGCCCTCTGGTATTGCCCCCCAATCCAAAACTTCTGGACAAATGTACTAGATAAGCTATCCGAGATGCTTAGCACAAACATCCCATTAAGTCCTATCATTGCCCTTCTCTGCAATCCGTCTGCAACAAACATATCTGAAGACCATAAACCATTCATATTAATATCACCTACCATTGCCAAAAAGATCATTCTACTGAACTGGAAAGACAAAACTAAGGTATCTACTCAACACTGGCTCAACGTATTGACAGACCACTCAAATCTAGAAAAACACACAGCAACTCTGAAAAATAATCTCAAACTGTACGAAGAAACCTGGTCCCCATTTTTAAAATACATTCAGAACTGATTCCTCTTACAACAAAGGACTTTAACACCATTCAACTCTCACTCCCATCAATCTAATTATCTGAATCAGACCCCATTCCTCCCTTCACCATCATCATTGGCAATATGACTTGGCCCTTCCTCTACTCCTCCTTCCTTCCTCTTCTTTCCTCGATTAGTCCTATAAAAATTATACACTATATATTATATCTCCTACTTTCCACTCCAAAATCCTCCTCGATCTCTTTTAATGCACCACATACACAAGGCTTTTAATGCACCACACACAAATGTATTAATGTACAGTTATTTGTGAGTAGGCCGCGACACCAGCGGTCTGGGAGCAACGGGGACACAATTTTCAGCGGGAGTAGACGACCACGGGTGACCATCAACCACTATTAATTCACACCCAATCTCTTCACCTACAGAGCGAATTTTATTTATGAAATTTATTATGAATCCAGTTTCTTTTTTTTCCCCTCTTATCCTACTTCATTATTACTATTTTTATTAATATTATTATTACTTCCCAATCCCCATATGTTTTATTATTATTTTATTTAATTAATTATTCATTTTTTTAATATATACATACATATATCTTTTTTATTATTACTTTATGTACTTACTCTTTTTTTTTTACTTCTTTCCATCATTAAGATTACTACTGTCATTACTTAATTATAACTATATCATTACTATTATTATTAACATATTTACTATTATCAATATATGTATATATCATCAGTAATATATTTATATATCATCATCATACTTATTTACATCATATTTATTATCATCAGTATTATTATTACTTTGGTCATTATCTTCGTATTCTAGCCTTACCCCTCAAATGTGACAGTGTCAGCCAGTTACAAGTAAGCAAACAACATAAACATATAAAACATGCTAACTACCTTAACCTTGCCCCTAGGCTCTGGAATAAGCTCCCCACCGAGATCCGTCTTATTCCTGACCTGGGCCGCTTCAAATCTAGCCTAAAAACCCACCTATTTAGGATGGCCTTCAATACCCAGTAGTATGACAACACTTTTCACAATCTTATCTTAACCAATTTTGTTGTATTTTATTGCTCTTATTGTTCTTTTATTATTTTTTTTTTTTAATTGTTTTTTGCTTATTTATCTCTTCACCTATTACCTGTTGTAAAGCACTTTGGTACACCGAAAAGATTGTTGTAAAGGGCTGTATAAATAAAGTACATTTACATTTTACATTTACATTTACATTTAACCATTCTGATACATCTGCTAGTTGCTGATTTTGGTCACAACAGACTCCTGATCTGAGTCTGACTGTCTTTCACCAGTCGACCTGACGCTAGCAGTGGTGGTGGGCGGGACTTTTTAAGGAAATAAGTATAAATTTGCCTCTAGCCCCTTTTTTGACTTTTCATGTGGAGAACCATTTTTTAAATGTGTCTGGAGGGAAACTTAAGTAGTCTGACTACACATTTCAGAATAATGGGTTTCCTACCACGCTGCAGCTGATCTGATACTCCAACCACTGTTGAAATATTAATAGCATGAACTGTCTAACGTTACTGATCTATTTGGATTTCATCACTGGTCAATACTTAGTAGACAGAGGTTGGTTTTGCTTTCATGTTCATCTGTACATGCTACTCTCGGCTTCCACTGTGTACGGCATAGATAAGGTGGAACGTGGCTGAGCTTTCATATATTTCCAACACTGTTTTCACTGTTGTATTCTCACTGGTGGTAAGAATAATTGTTCCATTTCTTAGGACATCTGACAGTTGTACTATTAGTCACCAGCAGCACTTTGGATGAAAAACTGGAACCAGCTTGAGTCGTTACTCACCTTTTTGAGCATCTGACCAAATCCTCATCATCTCCTTTGTTAAATTTATGACTACGTACAGCCAGGGGCGTAGCACCCAGTTCTTTCACTTAACACATTAATTTGTAGTGGTTATGTGGGTAATCTGTATTGAACTATTATATACCTGCTATGATGCTAGGAAGTGTTCACTCAGTGTTTTTCTTGGTCCCGTCTCTTCTGGCAGATTGACTTCACTTTTTTGGAAAAACATTGGCAACTGCAAAATATCACATCATAGATCTAATTTGGACAATCAGCTTTCTCCATAAAGGACTGTAAACTGTGGAACACATCAACTGAAATCAAATTAACTCAAGATATAAATTCCTTTACAACAAAGGTTAATTGCTGCTAAAAGCTAACCACAGCTGTACTCGTTTCTAGCTAAATGTATCTGTCATGTTTTGCTATGGCAGACACTTTTTGTTAGTTTTGTTTTGGGACTTTTCGCACTTCCTGTTTTATTTTGTAATTTGGTTCCTTGTGTGTCTGAGTGTTTTCGCTTCCTGTCTTGGTCTTGTTTCTGTGTAGTGATTGTCTGCCCCGCCCTGATGTGTTTCACCTGTGTGCAATCACCTTGCCTCCTGTGTCTATATAGTCTTTGTGCTCCCCTTTGTGTGGGTCGGTTCGTCTGTTTAGTTCTGGGTTTGTTCACGTCCTATTGTCTTCATGTCTGTCCATGTCACGTTCACGTCTGGATTTTTGATTAAATAAACCTGCCTGCACCGTCTCCCAAGAGTTGACTGCATTTGGGTCCAACTTACCTCGCAAACCCCTGACAATATCTATTTTTAATTGTTTTTGTTTGTCTGTTTGTAGCTTGTTGTGCTGCTGTTGTCTCTTCTTGGACTGAACATCTGTATATTTTAGCTAATTGTAGGATATTATCAATTGTGTTGTCTGTTTTGTGTTGTTTTAGCTATTGACTGTTTTAATTACATTATACATGTAAAAGCCCAACTAGGGACAGGAGTAAAGAATTAGCAAACTCTTTTTGAAACTCATTAGTTTTATGCCTTGTTTTGAAACTATGTTAAATTGCTTCATTCATCAAATATATATATAATTATATCTAAACAAAATGAAACTAAACTACAATTACTTGGAAGTTCTCTTAAGGTATCCAGTTAGTGGACTAAACTCAGGTCAAATTCATGTCACAATAGAGAACTGCCTATTCCCTTGAATTGAGTTTTAAGTTTGACTGACCAATGTGACTTCAGACACTACTATTATCCCAGGCCAGGCCAGGGGTCACAGTGAAGGACCAACTACTCTACTGACGTCCTCTGTGTCAGTCTGATTAGTCCCAACATAGTATTATACTACATATAATACTGTGTTACAACCGGTAACATCCAGTCTGTATTGTATAGTGTGAAGAGAGCTTGGACCGTGTAAATCTTACATGTGTGTGTTTTTCAGGTTATCTGCATTGTTTTTGCAGGATGGAAGCCCATGGAGGACATAAGCCATTAGGCTGTATGTCATTGCACTGCACCGGAGGCAGAGCCAGCCATCCACTAATCAGGTCAGTCGTTCAAACTCGGCTTCCCCAGTCCACATGTCAAAGTGTCCCTGGGCAAGATACTGACCCCCCAAGTTGCCCCTGATGTATCATCAGTGTGTGTGTGTGTGTGTGTGTGTGTGTGTGTGTGTGTGTGTGTGCTGAATGCATAGACAAAGCACTGTGTAAACGTGTGAGTTAAAGCGCTTTAAATGCAGTCCATAAGATATATGTTTGTTTTTAAAAATAAATCAAGTTTCAGTAGTAATATGTTCCTGTTCTCTTTGTAATTCATGAACACTGGCAGAGCGTCTGTCAGGTCCAGCAGAAACTCTGTCCACACAAAGACTGACCACTCCAGCATCCTCATGTGTTTACTGCTGATGCACATAAATATCTACTTGACCCTGTGCTGAAAATCCCATCCTGCACATCTTCACTGAGCCGATGCTGGAACTTCAATCTATACATATTTATCTCATGTTGTCTGCTCTGAGCTGTGGAGCTGAATTGCTTCCTCTCACCAGGCATTGACACAGTATCACAGAAGTCAACTTTGAGCATATTCTACTGTTTATACTGATCTGGGGTTAAAAGTGGAGAGTTTGATAGTAAAGCAGTGAAACGATATATCCTGTTGACCTCTTTCACTTCTAACCACGACTTCTTATCTTCTTATCTATGAAGCACTGGCAGAGAAAAATGTTGAATATTTCTCCTGAGTGTGGAACTACACCACTTACACTTGAAATATTCCTTCAGGGAGCTCTCTCCCTGTCACCAATTTTGAAGGAAATTCAACAGATTTTCTTTTTGATTTAGTTTCTCTCTCCTAACAGACGAGCAGCATTTCAGTTGATCCTGTTCCAGCCTAAATTTTCACTTTTTCCTTTGTTATTTTCATCTGTATCTGCTTTCACAGAACGCAGACATCCATGATTTGACTCTCATGCTTGAGTCTTCTTTCCTCTTATGTATTTTTTTAGATCTTGAATCCACCCTCCATCTTAACTTTCTACATATTTTACAGTTTTCCTGGCCCTTGCATATTTGTGTCTCACCCTCCCATCTCTCTCTCCTCTCTTTACTGCCCAACATTTAGAGTTGGACTAAAACTTACCTGCAGATTGGAATGTGACAATCACAGATTGTTTTACAGTGAGATGTATGGAACAATCCAAATCTATAAACTGTTAAAACCACTTTTTTGTAGCCGAAGACCCTCGGCTGGAACCCAGGTGGCTGTGGTTGCTGTGGTAACCCTGGAGACACGGGATCTAGGTGGATTCTCCTGGAGGCCGTGTCCCGTTATCACGATGACGGATTCTGCCGGTGTCTCAGCGGTTCAGCTCTGGTGGAGTTTGCCAGGAGACTTTCTGTCTCGGGAACTCTTGATTTCTGCTCGGCTTCTCTGCAGGAGGTCGTGCAGATGTGTCTCTGCTGGCGTCTCTTGCAGGTTGCGTTATAAAATCTAAGGCACTTTGGCTGGATAGCTTTAGAGGAGACTGGCATTGACCAGATCTTCAAAAAGGAAAATGTGATAATATTTAAAAGGCTACAAAATTACTCTGAGGCACTTCTGTTGTTTTGGTTCAGTTGGTCTTGTCTTGGCTTATAAAATTAAAAGATCGTGCATGTAGACAAAAAGAATGTTACTTGGAGCTGGTGGCAAAAAAAGAATAAAGGACACGGACAAAACGATCAAGTGCAAAAATGGCTAAGAGCCATGGCTAAAAGCCCGTGGGCAAGAGTCAGGAGTTTGTGGCTAGCAGCTTAGAGCAATGTGTGAATTGATCATGACTGTTTTATCCCCTGGGGGCTGGTGCATGTTTCATGGGCGTCACCCGTCTTCTCCTGTGTTTCCACTTGGAGAAGAGAGTAATTTTCCACTGAACTTTAGAATAATTTAATTCTATAGTTTACCTATAAACTCGCACATCCGTCTTCCACCATGACCATAAAACACTGAATGAAATAACATAAACCTAATGGTATTAATAATGACAGACAGGAGTAATTTGAGTGTTGATTTCATATCACATCCTTCAAACCTGGAATTAATCATAATACAAGTGGTTAACTGATCAAACAACAATATACACATTTCCTAAAGCTAATAGTCTATAAATGTGGATTGCTGACAGTATGGTCACATGAAGGACATTGTCTTAAAGTCTACATGTTACATTTCAAACATTCTATAGGATAGAAGTTTGGGATTGAACTATTACATAGAAAAATCACATGAGTTACAGAATAGTTAAATATTTAATTATAGATTCTTCCTCAGATCTGTGTCTGTGAAGAGTGTTCTGCTGGTGTTATTTGTCCTCTATAAGAAACAATCAAATATCATTAGACAGAGTCTTATTGTTACAAACTGATTTCAAAGAAGCTGTAACACATGACAAAGTTGACACATTTTCCATTGCATCTACCTTTCCCAGGTTAATTGGTCTGTTATTTCTGCAGAACACACTGAGTGGAGTGTTAGTGGCTGCTACATGTTCACATGAAGTTGGTCTATCAAAGTCCAAAGTGAAACTGTAAAACACAAATCAGGTTACGAACCCATGTAAACAGAACATGGACACTCCAGGACCATGAATGTACATATTGAGGTAGATCAACTGCTGTGTTTTTGGTGTAACAGCACCGTGCTGGGCAGGTGACAGGTGTGTTTACAGTGTTTGTGCTCTGACAGGCGCTACAGCACGGAGGATCGGTGTTGGTGTTTACATCACTGTTGATCGGAGCTGGAGCTGATAAATACCTGCGACCCTGGAGTGAATACAGATTGTTCCCTTCAGTCTCTACAAAAGCCAGATGCTAGATTATGGGTGTTTTTTGACCAGAGGAAAAGGGGCTTCAGTGCAGAGTGTGGCTCATTGGTGAGTTGTTAATGGAGCTCTATAGCACAAAGGAATAAGATCTATCAGGCTGTGGATACACAGGCAACACTGGGTAATAGGAGACATCCAGTGTTGTTTTTGTTGACAGTAAGAAAAATATAGAATATCACCAGACTTGTCCTGCTACTTATTGTTTATGTTATGTATAGCAGGCTTTTATCTATAAAAACAGCCTGTAGCACAGCAAGGCATGAAAATATTCCCATGTATAAATCAACTCAAGTGTTTTTGAAAACATTCAGTTTTGTCCAAGCAGCTCTGACAAGTCACAGGATGATGAAACTGATGAATGATGAAACAGCCATGTCAGCCTTAAACTCATGAGGCTTTCAGTTTAGAGTGGTGATAGTCCAAACCCAATTCCCACTGGCTGTTTGATGAAACTGTCTATTTTAGAAGCAGAGCCCTGAGGTCAGATGCAAGGCAACAGATGGACAGCTAAACTGCAGAAAGCCTTAGAACAGCACACACACACACACACACACCCACACACACATCCAGCATCCCTTGCAGGCTAACTAAGTGGTCTTTCTTCCTCTCTGGGGTCTCTCTATCCCTGCTGTTTCACCCCTCTGGCATGTACAACCCCCCCCCCCCCCACCCCACCCCACCCCACCCCCCACTCCCCTGTCGCCCAACCCCCCGCCCACCACACACACACACACACACACACACACACACACACACACGCACACCAAATGGGTATCAGATTTAAGATCAGCCATTTCCAAAGTCAACAGATGTGAACCAATTGAGGATGGATTGCAGACACACTCCTGCTCTTTCACATGTGTAATGCAATAAGAGCAGCAGGGCTGCACACAGGGGGGTAGATAGGTACATTACTATTTTTGTGTTTATAGTAATCTGTCTCTACACACACTTAGATGCACACACACACTTTTCCATTAGTTGCAATTGTTTTGCTCATACCACTTATGGCATAACTGTCAATTTTATCTCAGAATAATTCCCCTGAAAATAACTGTGTCCCCTGTAGAAACAGGATTGGAGTCACCACAGCATAAAAAGAGCTCACAGTGTTAGAGTGGAAAAGGATCGTCACTGTGATCATGGAGCATGCTGCTCATGTTAAAGCTAATGTTATAATACTGTCTGTAAAAGTTCTGTTCACCCAAATCACAGAAACATCAATCTAACCACACAGTGAGAGTCAGTTTGATTTGAAGAGGTTTTCAGATATGTGCCACCCCTCAATGAGGGTGGGTGGCATTTTGTTTGTGGTGCTCAGAGCAATGGAAAATGATAGTGCAGTGTTTTGAGCAGCAATACACCACCAAGGTCTTTTTTTTTCAGGAAAAATGTCTCGTCTGTTTTAGATACTGTTTTTATCTTTGGGAGAACAAAAGAAAACAACAAGGTCTGTAGATGGAATTCTCCATTGATCTAGTCAGCATGATGTATGCACAACATGTTATTGCAGCACCGGCTTGGAACTGGGTTTTAAAATGTATTAACTGACATTTATGAATTGTATAGTTGTTTTGAAGTGTACTTTTTGTTTTTATGTTTTTGTCTCCACGCTGGCGACAGTCTGTCCCGGTGTCCTGAACGCAATGTCTCGGTAACGACTCGCTGTGCCTGAGAGGCGCTAATTCTAGTTGATTTGTTTTATTTTCTTTCTTTTCTCTTTTCAGTACTTCAGTATTGTTTTTTGTATGATGATGTCAGTTGTTTACAGCAGTTCATTTTCACACATAGCCCATACGCGGTCAACACCTAGCGCATATTGATTTGGAAAGGAAAGCATGAGCAACTATAAAGTTTCTCTTTTTGTTCATGTTTTCTGTGTTTACAGTGTATTAGTTTTTTCAAGATGATGTTTGTTTCCTTTGCATTCATGTATTTTCTTAAGGTGCAGTGCACTGAGCTCCAATCCAACAATGCATCCTTCTGTAAAGTATAAACTGATATCTTATTCTTCAGCTCCACTGTCCAAAAACTTACCACCAAATGTTGATCATTCCACTGCTGAAAATATTCCCTGACTATTTCCCCGAGTTTGAGTTGTGTTTCTTAAAAACTTTAGTGTCCAAGTGTTTTAGGAGATTTAGGAGCCTTTTTTAAAAACGAAAATATATATTTTTGACTTGTTTCTAAAGATTTATGTCTGCGCAAGATGGAGTAATTCATGAATGATAAAGAATGATGCGAGCCTCCGCTTTTTAGTTTGGTTTTAGTTTGATGTAAATACTGTATATATCAAAACAACTAATAGATGTGATATAAAAGTTCAGCTGAGGCACATGTCCATGCAGTTTGGTGAATGGTTTGGATTTACAACAGAGAAACACAAACAACCAAAGATTTGTCTTTATTGACATCTATTGAAAGCTTTTATCTCCTCACTGTCTCGCCGACACTTTCTATATTAATTCCACAGCATTCTCGCTCTAACAGATTCCATCCCTGCAATACTTGACTCTAGGGTCAAGGTCTAATTAAGAAAGCGCTTAAAATGAATCACAGACTGAAACATTGATCACATCAGCATTAACATAAATGGGCCTGAAAGTGCCTGCTAATGGATTTGATCCATATGGTGCTAAACGCCTGAGGCCCCTGAGAGGAAAGGGAGTGTATGTGTTAGATGGGGGGTTTGGTGAGGATCTCCATATGTTGGACAGCAGACTACTGGGCTTTGTCAAAGCTGCCACTGATTTGATCTATAGCGGAAGAAACACCGTTCTGTGCTTTTCAGCAGCGCAGAAGTTTGACAGTTGGATAAAAACCTAATTTACTACACTGTAAAAAAAGTCCGTAGAAATTACGGTAAAAAATTGTCAAATAGCAACAGTCAAAAGCCGTAAAACCTAAAATAGTTTATCACCATAGTAAATACATTGAATTACCGTAAATCAAGAAATAATACATAACTTTAATTTTTACAGTGGTAATATGTAGAAAACACATTTTTTCTGTGAAAATTAAAAAAAGGTCTAAATTAATGGAAAAATACCGTAAAATCACAAAAGAGTAATTACCCTAAAATTAACGGTATTATTCTGCCTAAATTAAAGATTTTGCTGATGTGTATGTTTGAATTTACAGTATAAAACTGTTTAACATTCTGCAAAATCATACCTTCATTTTTGCAGGAAGAATATGTTAAAAAAAATGGTATGTTTGTAATGTTGATTTCACTGAAAAACATATATTTTTAAATAAAATTATTTGCTGTTATTTTATATAACAGCAACAGCAAAGCTATAGATATTGTCTATGAACTATTAACAGAACTATGCTGTAATAAACTCAGCAAATATGGTCTGAAATAATGAAAACGATTTGATTATTTTAAAAGCATCTCAGAACATCTGATTGATCCTAGTAACATCCCCTACCTGCTAAATTTAAAAGCATCTCAAATTATGGGAACAATTTTAAAAGCACCTCGAAACTGAGTAAGTATTTCTCCCCTACAGCTTGCGATTGTTCATTTGTTGATATTAACGCGCCGAATTTCAAATAGGCCAATCAGCGCATTGTATCTGACTTCCATGACCTGTTAACCTCCGACCAACGCTGTCCACAGTCTACGTCGGACGAGCTTCACCATCAACGGTCTGGATTTTTAGGAATTTGCCTCAGCCAGAAGTTGAACCTGCATCAAGTTAACGTTACCTCGGTAAGTAAATCAATACAAGTTAAAGGCTTTAGCTGAATTAGTTTATTCGGCTTATGAAGAGGGTTGCATTACAGACAGCTAACAACGCGCTAATGTCCCTATAGGTTTACGTCCAGCTAACGTTACATTAGACTTTTATAACAGCATGGAAATGTCTATAATACATATTCAGACGTATTTAGGAGACAGAGTGTATTATTAGCAAGCGTTTCATTAGTTTGACTGCTTTAGAAAAATGCGGTGTGGGTTTACCTGCCTGGCGGGCTGAAGCGGGATCCGTCTATGTGCTGAAGCCTCAGGTTAGCTAACCGCGCTGCTCGTCTTTATTGTGGATATAACCTCAGTGTATTTGACTGTCGGACATGTATTCTTGTAACATATGTGGAGAAAACGTTCAGTCTGTAAAAGCATACGTTTTGCATTGCAAACTGCACCGCAATGAACCCCGACATATTTTTAAATGTGTTGGAACAAGTTGTAAGCAGGCGTTTTCAGGCTATGCAGCTTTAAAGTCGCACTTCTATCGTCACCACAACAGTACACCAACCATTACTCAGGATGTGACCTTAACGCCATTAAAATGCACCGTCTCACTTTGTGAACGCCAGTGTGAGGGAACAAAACCGTTGGTTGCTCACTTAAAGGAGCACATAGCAGAGGGGCGCCAGGTAGCTTGCCCAGTGAGAGCATGCAAAAGTGTATTTACTGCAAAAACATCTTTTACTTCTCACATGTCCAGAAAGCACAGACAGTGGTCAGAAAATGTGATTTGTGCATCAATCTCAGAGACACACTGTGAGAGTCCCACTACAAGTGCCACCATACAGGAACCTGCCAATGTGTCAGATGCTGAAGACACTGTAGGGGATGGGTCTAATTTCAGCGACCTGTATCTGAGAAATATGTGTATGTTTTACATGAAACTACAGGGACAGCATCTTCTTCCTGTGTCTACCATTCAAAACATTGTTGAAGAAATGCAGAATATACATGAGCTGGGACAGAACAGAAGTCTATACAGATCAGTGATAAAACATGACAAAAAATAATTATATGTCTCCAAACTGCTCATCTGCTTTTTACCGCAGATCTCTATAGACTTCCATTGTTTTGGAAAAATCCTGAAAGCGTGTTAGTGTTTTGTGGGTTAAAAAAAAAATACTCTGGACTTGTCATCAGCATGAGTGTGAATAGATAATGAATTAATTCTCTTTTAAAGTGAACTATTCCTTTAAGTAAAATGAAGGACGCATTTTACAGAATTGCTCTTTCAGCTCGACTTTAATAGATCATCAATCAAGGATTGTTAGTTCACAGTTACTTCATATATTAATTGATATTTGACTAAATTGGCTGGATTTTGTCTTTTTCTTTTTAGTATAAAAGTTTATGGACAACACCTTAATTTTCCCTCAAACTTTTAAGGGAATAGACTGAATGGTATTCTTGGATAGATTTACAACACAGTGGGTGGAATATGATATGATCAGATATTTTTAAGCTCAGCAGTGTGCCACAGGCCGTGCCAGTAAATGGTCAATTGAGTGTAAAGGACACTCGCTATCAAAATAATACCATCAGGTGACCAACAAATTCTATTAGGCATAATACCATAATGATTCAGGTATTGTTCATGAATTTTTATATTAAAGAAATCAAGCTGATCTTGTCAGATATCAATCAGCATATTAAGTATGTGTGATTTATAATCCTTAGTGGATGATCTATTAAGTATGAACAAAATTATAGTGAATTCATAATTAATTGTCCATCTTTTGTTAGTGCATGTAGTAATTCATCAGGAATTATGCATAATAAAGCATTCCTTAAGTATATGACTTGTATTTCTCAAGTGAAGTGTTATCTTTTAAAGATCACAAGTATTTCTTTAGATTTATTATGCAAGATTTGAAACTTTTGCTCCCCTTCAGGGATGATTTTATTTTGATAATGTGAAAATGATACACTGTATGTACACTGATATCACTTTATGGTTAAATTTGTACAAAAACGGTTAAATGTACGCACTTAAATGTTCTCAAATTAAGCGTAAAGGTTTCTTGGCAAATTGTTGCAGTTTGTTCAAATAAAGAGTATCTATATTTGAAATTTTAAGTTGGATGTTTTTTGTTGCTGTTTTGGTAACAATTTTCATGTAAATTTTCAGGTAAAACAATGTTTTCTTAAAAATGTTAAAACTTTTTTTAATGGTAAAATATCGAATTGAGCACATTTTTTAACCATAAAATCAACAGTATCAATGTTTTTTTTTTTTTTTTTTTACTGTAAATGAAGAAA
This sequence comes from Seriola aureovittata, assembly GCF_021018895.1. NCBI lineage: Eukaryota > Metazoa > Chordata > Actinopteri > Carangiformes > Carangidae > Seriola > Seriola aureovittata. Next base: position 804,899 of record NC_079375.1, read on the forward strand.
TAGTTTTACTGTAATTTAACAGTAGAGTTCTGGCAACCACAGCTGCCGGTATTTTACCATAGAAATAACTTTTTTTTTTCATGTAAATTTTCAGGTAAAACATTGTTTTTTTAAAATGTAAAAACTTTTTTTTTTTACAGTAAAATCTTGAATTAAGTACATTTTTTAACTGTAAAATCAACAGTATGAGCACATTTTTTACCGTAAATGTAGAAAATGTTTTACCGTAATTTAACGGTAGAGTTTCGGCAACCACAGCTGCCGGTATTTTACTGTAAAAATAACAATTTTTTCTTTACAATGTACATTAGCCTCAGAATGTTAGATTCCATCGTTGTAGTCTGCGAGGGAACTTAAAATACGCCTGTAAAATAAGTGGATGATGCTGAATCCAAATGTCTGGACTTATTAGATTCAGAAACCCCCGGCCCTTTCTGATGTCAGATAAGCGGGGTCTGTGTCCAAGAATTTCTGTAACTTTCTAAAACCGTCAGTATGGCATTCATGACGACTTCTGAATGACCAGGCGTGCAGAGGTGAGACAGCTGTACTTGTAACGTGAACAACCAAGCGCCACATTATGAATGCCTTCCGGCTCGGAAGATTTACACTGTTATTGCCGTTTTTAAATGATGAGATCTCGCTCCTCTCTGTGACAGATGCCTGTTGTTGTATTGAAGGTCAGACAACATCAAAAGCTAGTTATTTTTGAGCATGATAACATCTTTACCAGCTGATCCAGTTTAGTAGGGAAATGTCTGCACACTTGATAAGTGATAGTGTATAAGCATATTGAAGAATAAAAAGTAGTGAGGCTGTACTTGAGCACAGCAGTGTTTTGAGCTAAATGCTAACATCAACATGCTAACACATTCAAAATGATAATATTAGCGACCTGCTGTGTTAGTTTAGTGTTAGCATGCTAATATTTTGAGGCAAAAGCTGTCATCATCTTTGTTTTTTACAGTTACCATGGTTACAGCCGCTGTTTTCTGTTTATTAGTTCACACACACAGTGACTCTCCTCAGTAAATCCAGTTAGCATTTCCAAATTATGTCAAGAGCAGAGCATCAGCTGAGACACAGTGATATTTTTGTAGTCAACTTCCTCCATCATTAATTCTGGAACTTTCTCATTCCTTTCAAAAGCAACACAACATACATCCACATAAACAGCACCTGATAATGTTAAATTAGCTGTTTTATTAGTTTATTAGCCTGTTCTATTTTATTGTCTGTTATTAGGTGATAATAATATATAACATATATCATATATATAGTATATATATATATATATATAATAAAATGTACTAACCATCCTCCTATATACTATAAAACACCTCAGCCAAAGGAAGTGGACTCATTTAATTATTATTGTTTATTTATTATTAACTGTTATTATTATCAACAATTAGCTACTGGACACACACATTTCCCACAGGAGATATAGATAGATAGACTATCTATCTATCTATCTATCTATCTATCTATCTATCTATCTAATTATGTTTATATTGTGTGCTCTGTTTTATAAATAGCCTACTGCTGATGATGCAATAATTCCCATACATTACTGTACAAGTTACTTTAAAAAAAAAAAAAAAAAGTGTGCAAAGTTTAAAAGGGAGAGAAGAGTGCATCATGGGAAGTCCCCCCAGCACTATGGGCCTGTAGCAGTATTACTAAAGGGTGGTTCAAGGCCAGCCTGATCCAGTGTTAAGTGTTTTCTTAAATGTAGAGAGGGTGTCTGCTTCATGGGCCCACAATGCTGGTTCCCCAGGAGAGGAGCCTGATAGCTGAAGGCTCTGCCTCCCATTCTGCTCTTAGAAACTCTAGGAACCACAATCTGCATTCTGGGAGCGCAGTGTTTTATTGGGGTGGGGTAGCTACTACAAGCTCTTTAAGATATGATGGTGTCCGACCATTCAGGGCTCTGTTAGGGAGGATTTTAAAGTCTATTCTGGATTTTACAGGGAGACATTGCAGAGAAGCTTATATGGGAGAAATATGATCTCTTCGTGCAGCAGAATTCCTGTTCAGCTGGAGAGTCTTTAGAGACTTGTTGGGGCGGTAATAAGGAACTGCAATAAAAGTCAAAAGTTTATCTGAAGATAATATGAGGTCTGAGTCAAATAAATCAAGTGGATATCTTCCTAAGTTTCAGAGTTTCCCTGTATTGGAGTGAAAGTAGCACAAAGAGGGAATTATGAACTAAAAAGGATGTAACTTTGGGAGATATCCACTTAATTAGTATAACACAGACTGCTGAAGCATCATATTAACTTCAGATACACTTTGACACTCAGATACATTTTTGCACAAAACAAGCACTGTGAAGTTTGTCACCCTTTTGTTACATTGGAAACACTGGAGGGATCCTACTCTTCAAGTACTGCCTGAGTCCCATGCTTGTCTGTTGTGTTAAGGCAGATTGAAAGCAATACAACAACACTAGCTCACTCCTGAGCTACTGAACTACTTAACAGTAAAACATAATCCAATCCTTTCTAACTTATAACAGGATACAGTGGAAAACATACCTGTCTAACATGTCAAACATGCCACAAATGGCAAAGATACAAAAAAAGAAATTCAATCCTTCAATTAGACCACAGTGAAAACAGACGCAAGAAGTTATAGGACATTGGCCATGTGGTAACTGTTATGATCCATGTGAACATGTAATGGAAGTGGGAATTAAAGTATACTTTGTGTATGTGTGTTCATGGATGTGCGCACATATCAGTATGTATCTGCAAGTGTATTTCTGTGTGCATGCACTTGTCGATGTGTGTCATGTCATGTGTACTATGTGCGTGCATATGTCCACATATATATACAAATGTGTGGCCGTTCAGATCAACCCTAACAACCCTGACAGTGACATTTAACATAGAGTTAAGACACACCAGCACTCGCAGGTAAAGCCATTTATCACTGTGTGTGTGTGTGTGTGCGTGTTTGTGTATTTCTACCACATGTATCAGTGGTTCTTGTCCATGTGCAGCACTGCAGTAAAAGCTTTGCCATTCGGAGAACTTATTACACATTAATCTAGCTGAAGCTTCATCAGTTATTTAATGTGCGTCATGTTATAGATGTCTGATGTCTTTAAGAGGGGTACAGCAGTGTGTCTGTGTTGTAAATGGTCAACGTATAGTGCTCAAGTATACGGTTCAAGTGTAGCAATGCATCATATTGTGTGTGTCGAATGAGAAGCTCGTCGCCTTGTTACTGTGTATGTGTAACCTCAGAGGGTTTGAAACAGGGACATAGCCATAATGGACGAGACTTGGAAAAAGTTTCACGTCCCATTGGGTTTAGTTAATTTGTGTGTCATGCAATGTGTTAATGTAAATTTATGTTGCAGCTTGTTGCGCATTTTTCATATCTGCTGTGTGAATCTCAGCCTCAGCTCTGACTAATTCTACAGTCATACATCACAGTGAATGTTATTCAAGGATACTAAACATCTATAAAACCTTAAACTGTCTCAGACAGACTGTTAGCGTCACCGACAAATCTCTGTCTGGAGATTAAATCCAAGATGTTGGCATGCATTCTTATGGATAATCATTAAAAACAGTCAAAAGCATTCATTTAGACCTGTCTGTGAGGAAAATTCCATCCTGCAGCCATCATGTAGAGCGTAATATAATTACACCATGGACTACTAAGCTGAATTTTTAATTTGGTGGTCATATAACTTCCTGTGTTCAGTGTGAACACCATTATTCATTTTCTGGTTTGCTGTGCTTCTTTCCTGACCTTGAAACTCAGCAGATACAGAGCCTTTACCTGCTAAGATGCATTTAGACTACACTCATGAAGTCCACAAAGACCGAAGCTGTGGTAAACCAACAGCTGTCCAGGCTTTTAATCATGTGACACCAGGCAGGGGTGGAGTTTTTTTTTTTTTTTTTTTTTTTTTGTTTAGTTTTTTTGGAGGGGGGGCACTGATGCAGAGAAATGTGGCACATTTAAATAACAGGTAAAAAGTAAAACAGTAAAATCACAGCCCTAGATTCTAGGTAATAATAAACATTAGTAATAAACACATTATTTCTTTCATGTAAAAGGGAATGCTAAATAACTTGACATGTGATATGAAGTAGCAACAAATAACACAGCACTAAGCCTTTGGTAGAGAGAATGTTTTTCGAGTGAAGCTTTATTAGAATGAGGTTTTATAGTTATATAGTTGTGCACAGAGCAGAACAACTTCACTGACAACAGTAAAACTAGAATGATGCATGGTTGTTCTGTCATGTGTTGGCATGGCGGACATTTTATGTGTCTCTTTATGTTTGTACTTCCTGTCTTTGTCCTTTTTCCCTGTTTGGTGATTGTCTGCCCCGCCCTATCACCTGTGTTCAATCACCATTGCCTCCCTTGTGTCTATTTAGTCACTGTCCTTCCCTTTGTCTGGTCAGTTGGACTGTTGGTTTCCCCTGAGTTACCGGTTGAGTCCTTGTCTTCCTCGTGCTTGTAGTTCCTGTGTGAGGTCCCTGTGTTTCCTCATGCTTTGGCTTTTGACCAGTTTTTGTAAGTCTTATTTTTATTACAATTTTTTCACCGTTTCCCTTGTGTTGGCTGCATTTTAGGTCCAGCCTTATTTAGTACCATGACTTGTTCAATTCTAACACCGTTCATTAAGTCACAATAGTACTGATACTGAATTCCTTATTGTGAAATATAGCTGGGTTCATATTTTAGTAATAGACTAGATCATCATTAATGTTCTTTGATACTTTCCAGCTTAATTTCAACGAAAATAAGAAGTTAAACACCCTGCGGTTGGGACAATGTGGGATTTGTAGAGCATGGAGCCTCCGTTTCACTGCTGCAACACGAGATGAATCATGCAGACTCCTGTTGGTCCATATCTTGGTGATGTGATTGGTCACCGCCAAGTGAAGTGTCTGGTCATGCAACGAAATATTCATTTTTGCATCATAAAGTTAGACAGTAGTTCAATTGTTGGGGGTCTTTGCCTCAATGCACATATATTACATGTCTTAACTGCTTGTGATTAAAGTTACTCTCCAGACATGTTTTAAAAATCCTCTGCTTTGATTCATATTTAGTTGAACATGGTTTTCACACATTAAACTGGGTCTGAAGCTCATCTCCTCTTACTTCCTGATTGAGAAACCTGGATCAGGCCTTGTGCCCCACCCACCACCTGCTTGGTCCAGGTGGACAGGTGACAGAGCAGAGAGCATCAAGATGGTTAGAGGAGGAAACATCAGAGACACTCAGCCACATGTTTGATCCTCAGTCAGACCCAGACTTAAATGAGGAGTCTGAGACCCAACAATCTATCACCTGCCACCCTGTCATCTTACCCATCACTTCTGCAAGCAGAATGTCGACCATGTGTTTCCATGTTGCATCGGCGGGTGTTTTAGTTTCTTCAAGATTTTTTCACCCTCTGGACTAGGCCTCAACAACAAATGAGTTTCAGGCTTTCTCAAATGAAATAGTTTTGACAGTAAAAGTCAAGTGTAATAGTTCAAGTGTAGCTATTCTAAAACTAATAACCCATTCATTAGCTGGATGGATGGGTTATTGGAGGCTGACATTGGGTGTGGGCAGGGTACACCTTGGACATGTCGCCAGTCTATCACAGAGACAAACAAAGCATTCACACTCACATTCACAAGTATGGACACTATAGGTTTGCCCATGTGCATGTCTTTGGACTGTTGGAGGAAGGTGGAGTACCTAGAGAGAACCCATACAGAGATAACATGCACAATCATGCACAGAATTCCTCGGGCTCGAACCCAGAACCTTCTTGCTGTGTGGCAACAGTGCTAACCACTGGACCACTGTGCACTAATAACCTTAAAATCAAATACATTTGTTAATGGTTTTGCTCTCTCAGTCCTCTTCCTGTTCCTTCTGGATGAGAGGAGAACAGTTGAATCTGATGAAATGGAAGAATCTGGTGATGCTGGGAGGTCTGGCAATACCAATGTCTGCCACTAAATTAATCTCCAGATGTAAAAAGTGGCCCACAGAGGAATAAAAATATATTTTTAGATTAGTGGAAAGTGTTCAACAATTCATGGCAACAGGACAGATGATTAGGTTGATTACCCTCTGTGAGACCACATTAAAGAAACAAGACTAGGTCTAAACTGAGTATATGGCTGGACGTATGATCAAATCCTGATTTTATAATTGTGACGTCGTTTGACAAAATCAAACACTTAAATAAAAGACAAAGACTGAGCTGTGATTTATTTACTGTAACATAATCACTCAGAGAGAAAGTTAGAAGAGACAGACTATCTCTCTTATTGAGTCTCTCACACAGAGCACAGCCTCCGTCTGGATCCACAATAGTTTAGTCTTTATTTACTTCAGCTCCAGAATGTAACAGACTTTTATTAGAGGCAGGTCTTTATGTCTAACTCCTTCTGTTTGATATGTAGAGTTGGTCATAGTCATTAGTATGAAACGTCGTTACCGATGACTTCTCTCTCTCCCTCCCTCTCTCCTGCTCTCTCTGCTCTCTGATGCATCAAACTAGTTAAATAACTTCTTTAAAACAATTTCTTAGAAATAAATTGCTTTGAGAAAGTATCAGTTGAATAGAATAAATATTGATGCATGCATATTAGAACAAGAGTGAATCAATTCCTCAAATTATTTAATTATTTATTAACCTGAAGTTTTTGACTTTATTAGCTCATCAAATATGTCTGGTTCAACCTCAGTATCTGATGGATGAATGAAGATGAACACGCCTTCAGTTAGAAGTTGAGCCTGCAGTTTCAATTAGTAACTGGCTGAAATCAAAAAGAAATGACATTAAGTTACCAGATCAACCTAAATATGTCACTTAGACAGTTATTTTGAAGTAATTATTGTCTTTAGTTTAAAATGTAAATTGTATATGGAAAAGAAATTAGAGGAAATCAAAGTCGCCAGTATTTTCTGTTTTCATTTTAGAAAATGAATGAGAGGTTAGCTTTCGGCACAGTTTATCTGGCCAAATTACGTTTTTCTCCAGTATAATTTGACATTTAGCTACTGTCTTAGTTATGTGAAAGAATACATTCAACAACCAAAACGCTGAAGTAACAATTTTTGAAGAAGGAGAAAATGGGCAAACTGGGTTGTTTTCCCAAAAAGTACATATTTCTGCATATTTCTATACTATGTATAGTATAATATTTTTCATGGTAAGATGATTTGAAGTCTTAACTCAATTTTGAAAATATATTTAAAGTAGCTAGTTGCTGTGTACACTCGGTACCAGACAATTGTTCAGCACTGTGGGAGCTGTTGCTCTCCCATGGACTAGCCAGTTTCATGAAAAGACACTCCCTCCCATGTCTAATGCAAAAAGCTTTGCATCAGATGTATACACCTTTCAGTTGATTTAATGTTACTGATGCTTAATAGTCATTTAACAAACTCAGAGATAGAGAACCTACAGACCATCATGTTATTCTACCATTCTTATTACAGTTGCTTGCTGGGGCATAGGACAAAAAACATTTGTCAGCCTTCTGCAGGCTTCTGTATGTTTGTTAGAGACTTCCTATGACTGAGTATTTTCTTCTGAATGCTGTTCTTTATTGCAACTTTTACTCCTCGATTTTACAGTTAAACACGAGTGCACAGTCATGAGTGTACCAATACCATAAAGCAGCATAGCAATAATGTACTTCATTTGCCACAATACACACACATTACAAAATTAAATTAAAGAAAAATGAGCTGTGCCAACTGCAGTACACTAAGAGTTAATGTACTGCTAAACGGCACAGAACAAAACTTCCCAAAATAATCTAGTTCCTAGTTCCCAACTTCTTCTGTCAAACCTGTGTAGCAGCTTTAAATATATTTCATGAGGACTTGTGCCTCATTTAAAAGCACTTAAAATCTCTGATTGATTCTCTCGACAGGTTCCTGACCCTGCAGAAAGCTGACCACATTTCTAAAAACACATTTAGACTTTGGAACAAGTGTAAAATGAAGAAACTGAGAAGCTGAAAAAAAATCTTTGAGCAAGTAACAACTTACAGTCACCTAGCAACAGCAGTGGCCACATCCAATCAGTTTTGCGCCACTAACTAAAAATCCACTTAATGACAATTTTTTTTTAACCCCTGAAACTGATTTTTGGTTGATTCCCATCTTTATTGGATGAAATCATCCACTTTAGCCCTGATGCTATGCACCACAGACCTCCAGAACCTAGACATGTTAGTTGAACCTAGACATGCTAGTTGCTCAGGTGATAATAGAAATGGTGTGTGAAGGAGGTTGAAGCATGATCTCACTGCATAGTAAAAAATGTCATCAGCAATTCATAAGGTGAGGAGAAACATCACTGGGTAGGTACAAAGTTTTCCACTGTTGGCAACATACATAAACAACACTACTGCTTCCTTCAGCATTTGAATTGAATCTATTGGAGCAGAAGTGTCTCCATCAGGGTGATGTGTGTGTTTTACACCTGCTTGATGTTATTTACACCACGTTACCATCCACTCTATTTTCAATATTCTGGAACACATTTTATTGGCAGCTTAGTGACAGGATTGTCCATTGACCACAGTGATGTCAGCCACTTTCCTGTGTCCTAAAGTGAACTAGTGCAATCCAACTGTTACTTCATCATGTAGCTGTTTTCACCAAGGACATCATGAGGTGACTAGAGATAATCGATAATCAACCTTCAACTGTGATAAAACCACTCATCCATGAGGAACCAGGACTGACATGTGGTCGACACACCAGGCCCATCACCCTCTTTTCTCCTTTTAACACTTGAATGTTGACCGAGAGATGATCAATACTTCTATAATAGAAGCATTCAAATCAGTGTCATAAAAATGATTAACCTTACACTTTGTTTATGTTTGTCAATTCATGATTAAAATGATCAAAACAAATGAAAAATTGAGTGCTTGAATTTCAGTTATAGTCATATTGCAACCCAGATCTACAACACCAATGAAATAGGTGTGTGTGTTTGTGAGAGAGAGAGTGTGTGAGAGAGAGAATGAGAGCATGAGGCAGGAAACTCTCCAACTACATTTCAAACAAAGCTGTCTATACTCGCACCTAACACTGAGATCCTGATGCTGAAAGAACTCTAGACCAGACTAGACCAGAGAATAAAGTCAAAACTCAGTCTTTTAGCATTAACTTACACACAGCCTTATACCTAACTTTGCCCAGATGTCAACTTGAGTTGATGATCTCACTTGCAAATGACGAGCTGTGTGTCTGTCCATCTTCTCTGAACAGCACTGATGAGATCCAGTGGTTGGCGGAAATATTTCCTCCTTTTTTATTTCCAGGCTCGTGAGCTGGGCCGGGCTGTACCTGCCAAAAACGGACCAAAACTCCAAAACAGTATGGAGCTCAGACAGTTTTTTAGTCACTGTGGAGGTGGGTGGGTGGATTTGGAGAATGTCCACAGTCTGATCTGCAACAAAAAACAATCCGGTTATGACAAGGGAAAGGTCAAGGTCTTTGTTAAATCTAAATAAACAAGTTGTGTGAGGGCCTGGACAGAACCATGAATAAGTTTAATAATGCTGTGGTCAGCACGGTGGATACTGTAATGTAAGATCAGATATGTTCGTTTTGGTGAATGTTTATTTATTTATTTATTAAATTATGATTAACCTTTGACCAGAACCACAGTCTTTCCCTGATCTTCTGTTGCCTAAACCTAACCACTGATAAAGTGAGTACAGAAGATGTAAGAACAGTATCAGATTGTCTCTTCTACTTTACATCGGGGGTGTGACCTGGCCTGGGCAGTCAGGGCTGTAGTCACAAAGATTTTCTCTTTAGCCCCCATAATTCTCCACTTTGAGCAGCCTGACACCACATCATTGAACAGCAGTAAGTTGTAAGGTGTTGTAATTTTGTATCATCAGTGAAGGGAGTGTAATTTTTTATCTTCAATGATAAAAAAGGGGTTTACAGGAAAATATGCAGAAATACTCATATTTTATTGTCTGGCAGGCCTCTGTCAATTCTTCCATTTCCATTGATGGGCTTACTATGCTAAAGGCTGGACAACCGGGTCAGTGTGAGGAATATATAAGGTATACAGTATATACTGAAACACAAACATCCTCTGATGCTGATCCAGGAAAGCAAGGTGTGTAAATGTCTGAGCTGCAAGTAACGTGAACATGACAAGAGCAGAGCTAAAGTGCTATACAGCTAAACTACTCTGAGCCATCAACTAAACCATTAGCAGTTAGAGCTCATTTTTATGTCCCCTTGGGTAGTGACACCAAACCGACCTGGTCTCGTGTTAGAATAGACAAAAACGTTTTAGATTTGATTGGTCTGACCATCTTACAAACACCGAAGACACCTGAGGCCAGTTGTATCACCGCTCCAGCTTTTTAAAGTTAAAGCCATATTTATATTGAAAAGGAGAATCTTGATATAATTAAAACTGCTTCATTGGGTTCATGTGCACAGTCTGTGCTGTGTGTGTCCCACAGTTTGTTTATCAGCTACTCCTTGAAACCTGATGCAGACTTAAACTCACCAAACCATTTGTACATACTCATATAATAATATATCCCCTTACAGGTGATATATATGCCAACATCACTCTTGATATACGGAAATACTGTATATCTCACATATTACATTTCTATATGGGCTTCACTGTTTTCCATGACAGATACAGTGGAGCTGCAGTCAGAACCAAGATCTATTTATATCATTGTGAACTCTCAGCTACATACAATCAGAGTTAAGTGCAACATGATTTGCTGTCAAGTAAAGTGATGTTGTTTTCCTCTGTGGATCCATGTTGCCACCTGCGATTTCATTTGTTATTAGGCTGTATGCACCTTAAACAGAAGAGCACCAACACTCAGCAGTCATTACACTGTAACAGCATGTGTCAGCTGACAGCAGCCCAACCACAACCACCATCACATCACAGTATGGTGATGTGACAGCTTAAATGCTCTATACTCAGGTCCTTATTGAAAGCTTCTGTTTGCTATCATTCACATCCACTAAATTATTGTAATTCTAATTAGGGTAATCTGTCTATGCTATAGTTATATCATTGAACCATCCTGTACATTCTGTAGAGAGCAAAATATCAGAACATTGGTAACTCGCAGCACAAATTTTTAATTTAAATGTAATTAGTTTCTGAATGTCAACAAAGATCTATGCAAAAGTTAGAAATGACAGTTGTGTGTATGTATCTACATCTCATTATCTGCTAGTTTGAAATCCACTGAAACTGCATTTGCATGGGTGAGTTGACTTTTCAGACATTGGTTTTTCTTTTAAAGGCCATTACAAAGAATGGATTTTCCCCCTGACTAAATCATCGCCTTGACATGTTTTGATGTTTTTATGCTTCACTTAAACCTTTACTTATCCTCTATAATTATATATTATTAGAAGATTTCGCAGCGTTTTTTCCCCCAGTATACCCACTGCTGTTCTTTGGTTTGTATTGTCTTGTATATTTGTATTGTATTTTATACCTGTTCATTCAGTAAGAATGCAGGAGCTCTGCTGTGCGAGAAGATGAAGGAGCAGCAGGGTGGCCATCAGTAGTCACTGTTCAGTCATTGTAGAAACCCACTAGAATGCAGACAGCCACACACTTCATATTTAACCAGCTTCCTCCCTTCTTAGCCCAGCTGTGGCTTACTCACACACTACACGTAAAGGCCAAAGTGTTTGTACTTGTTCAGAATGGCCGCTCACCGCTGCAGCCCCCTCCCGGCTGCATTCACGATGTCTCGAAGAAATGTCACTAGAAGACGCAATATGCTAATTGGCATGTTCTTTATGTTATTGCTTCTTATTTTCATCCTCTCTAGTATCAACTGGTTTCAGTTCTTTATCTGTTCTCCTCTCTCCTCGTCTCTGTGCTCACATATGCGGTATTTTAATTCAGCTGAATTAACTATGAAGCTGTTCTCATTTATATGTTTTTCTGTTTCTATTGTAACAGCAGCTGTTGCTTTTACTGCAACATCATGTGACATCACCAAACACATCAGTTAGGGACAAAGACTGAGCTGTGATTTCAGCTGGATTTGCTGTAAAACGATCACTCACAGAGAAAGGTAGAAGCTCATTCATGTCCATGTCAGCTGTCATGTGAGAGGAACAGAAAAGGTGATGATAGGAATAGAGAGGTTTACCTGTGGAAGGTCCCATAGTTGCGTGGCAACACTTGATACCTTCTTCAATGGAAAGTAGCTAAGGTTTGTCCAAAAACATTTGTTGCTTTTATGAAAAAAGTCACTAAAGGGATCTTAATCTAGTGATGAGAGCGCTGAGTTGGCAACATAATGGGGAAATTTCAAAACTTTCGCTGACCAATGGTTTAACTTCATCACTCAGTCAGTCACAGACATTTGTGTTTGTCTGGCTGACCTCGCTGTCGTGGTCCATGTCACAAATAATCACTACTTCAGATTAAGGAATCACAAATGTATTGATGAAGGTTGGGGATGGGAAAATCATTTGACGCATTTTGTTTTCATTGCTACTAAGACATGCGTCATTACCTTCATCATTCATCATCATTAAGCAAAAGCTTTAATTAGGAAGAGGGGCTTCCACAATGCTAACAAAATAGAGAGGAGAGATAGTTTATGGGCAAAACAACAGCAAGATAATTTCACCAAATTACCTGCATCCACAATTCAAGCCACAAAATCAGGTCAGTACCTTCATGTTTACACAATAATGCGGTGGTGTGTGAAGAAGTCCAAATACATGTTAGCAATTTAAGTTGTCATAGTGAATTAGTAGATTAAAGGCACTCATCATATGATTCTTTTCAAACTTAAAGCGGCACCAATCTATACTTTTATATTAACAATGTATCTCAATTGTACAGTTCACTTCAGCTCCACTGAGTGTTTCCCTCTGCTCATTGTTTTGGTTTTATGTAGCATTTACTGGTATGGTTCAGTCACACAGCTCTAATCAACCTGCTTTTGAGCTGCCTGTTGTGACTCCAAACAAGTTTGATGATCTGACAAACTGCACGCTACTTGTTCCCACCAAATGACTCTCAGACAAAATTAGCCACTAGCTGGTGAATATAGTGTTCGTATAGTGATGAATATAGTGTTCAATAGGTAGCTTAATCTATCCACTAGCTGAGCGTCATTATGGAGACCAAACTTGTGCTCTGATGTATTAGTGTAGATCAGGCCTACTCAATGGGCCAGCTCCAGCCCATCAATCGTTTAATTACAAATAAATAAAAATGTAAAGCTAAAGAAAAGAAATAATGTGAGATACGTATATTTCTGCCACAATAAATGCTCTAAACCACACAATGTTTCTGTGCTGTCAGTAACAGCCAATCACAAACATGCATTATTGATGAGGGAAGCCCCCCATGCTGCTGTTGTTGCAGGCTAGTAGCAAGCTAGCACGAGTGTCCCGACAACCAAGAACACATGCCACAATGCCACTATCAACCCTGAATTAAAGGAAATTTTACAGAGACTGTTCATTGAAACTGCTGAGGGAAAGCCAATGTGAGGGCACCTCTGTCATAGACAAATATAACCTGCAGAGGTATTTCAAAACAAAGCATCCCAGCTTCAATGCAGTTTATCCATCAGGTTCTGATGTTTGCCAGCTAAAAATCCAAACTTTAACAACAAACTAGGAGCAGCCGTGATGCTGAAATGGTAAAAGAATGCATGCTTGCCGCTGTCAAGGAGGTGACATCACCAGGTGATGTCATGTATTAAGTCAATGCCGATGTCAGATACATCAACTGCAAGAAGAGTAGATGTTTTAGTAACATCATTTCTGAGCCTCGTTTGGCTCGATTGAGGAATACTGATGTTATGTCCCTGGCTGTGGATGAATCCACCAACAACTGCTTCAGAGACGACATGCTGGGCCTAGTACCAGTGGAAGGACATACAACTGGTAAAATTGTTTTCCAGAGGATTGTTACTTTTTTCAAAGAGAAAAGACTTGATTTGAAGCGTGTTTACATGCTAGTGACAGACAACTCTCTGCTGTGGCACTGAGGATGAAATCCCTCCACTGCCTCATCCACCAGAGCGTGCTTTGGCTCGACTTAGTGGTGAGTTGAAAAATACTACGGACTCAGTCACGTCTAATATTAACTTCATCAGATCAACATCCAGTCTGCAACACCGACTGTTTCGTAAACTACTTGTTGATATGTCAGCTGAGCATCGTGATCTACTTTTACAGCATGATGTTCAGTGGCTCAGCCCTCAGATGAGCCCAGCGAGGAAATGATAACTTCTCTACCGGAATGCAAGCATAAGAAAAGCTGCAGCGTTTCTGTTGCATATGCTGGATGATGGATTTGTTTCAGAGATGTGATCTTTCATCATTTGAAGGTTCTTAATCTGGAACTACAACGGAGGGACACAACAGTGGTTGATCTTGTTGAATAACTAAATGCGTTTAAAAAAGAAACTAGTCCTTTTTTCATCCAATCTCACTGACAGGATGCTCCACTTTCCCACACTCTGTGACTTTATTCAGCAAGGGCCACTGTCACTCGAGTGATGTCTGATTTCTTTTAAAAATTGAGGGACAACTTTTCAGCAAGATTTGATGACGTCAACATTCCCAAAGAGTTGCTCCTGTGACAACCCACCAGGGCACAAGGGCTCTTTTCTTTCAGGCACTGAGTGCAAGAATCAGCATGATGTGCTACACCTGGGCCCAGTGTGCAGAATAAAGACTATCCCCATTAAGTCCTGTGGGGGTCTGTCTGTGGCCTTTGTTTTGCTTATTGTTTTTTAGTTAATGGTTTTGTGAGGGATCTATTTGCCAGCGAATCCAGTATTTCCTCAAAAGTGCAAGAGTTAGGGGGCTCACCTGGTAGAGTGTGTACCACATGGGATTAGTCCCACCCGCAGTGGCCATGTGTTTGAATCCGCCCTTTGCTGCATGTCATCCCCTCTCTCTCTCCCTGACTTTCCTGTCTCTCTCTGACTTCACTATCTGAAAAAAAGGCAAAAATGCCAAAGAAATTACTTAAAAAAAAAAAAAAAGTACAAGAGTTCCCCAAGTCACTTGATGAATCTTCCCTGTAACTGGAGATGTCAAGAATTTGCGAGGTAAGTTGGACCCAAATGCAGTCAACTCTTGGGAGACGGTGCAGGCAGGTTTATTAACAAAACGTGAACGTGACATGAACAGACATGATCAAAACGTGAACGTGACATGAACAGACATGATCAAAACGTGAACGTGACATGAACAAACCCAGAACTAAACAGACGAACCGACGCAGACAAAGGGGAGCACAAAGACTATATAGACACAGGAGGCAAGGTGATTGCACACAGGTGAAACACATCAGGGCGGGGCAGACAATCACTACACAGAAACAAGACCAAGACAGGAAGCGAGAACACTGAGACACAAGGAACCAAATTACAAAATAAAACAGGAAGTGCGAAAAGTCCCAAAACAAAACTAACAAAAAGTGTCTGCCATAGCAAACCATGACAGATACAATTAGCTAGAAACGAGTACAGCTCTGGTTAGCTTTTAGCAGCAATTAACCTTTGTTGTAAAGGAATTTATATCTTGAGTTAATTTGATTTCAGTTGATGTGTTCCACAGTTTACAGTCCTTTATGGAGAAAGCTGATTGTCCAAATTAGATCTATGATGTGATATTTTGCAGTTGCCAATGTTTTTCCAAAAAAGTGAAGTCAATCTGCCAGAAGAGACGGTCCAAAAATAAAACTAACAAAAAGTGTCCGCCATGGCAAAACATGATCAGTGACATGCAAGCATCATTTGATCAGAAGCATACACTTGAAAAACAGGGCTTAGCAAAGTTTATGACTAAGTGTGTTGATGGGAAGAAATTCTCAAACACGAAAAGACTGGCCCTTTGTGTGTTAACAATGTTTGGATCAACGTATACTTGTGGATCCAGCTTCTCTCACATGAATGCAATAAAAACAAATACTCAAATTGCCCTCACTTTATATAAACCGTCTTTCTCTGCCATTGCATAGTCTAAGAAGTGCAACCTCTCTCATTAGTAGCCTCTAGATAGATAGATAGATAGATAGATAGATAGATAGATAGATAGATAGATAGATAGATAGATAGATAGATACTTTATATATTCCCTAGGGGAAATTCATGTCTCAAGTAGATCATTAGTAATAACAATAATAGTTAATAATAAATAATAAACAATAGTAATTAAATTAGTCCACTTCCTTTGGCTGAGGTGTTGTATAGTCTGATGGCAGTGGGAACAAAGGATCTTCTGAACCTCTCTGTTCTGCAGTGCAGTGAGATGAGACATTTGATGCACCTGTAGCTGCTTCTCAGGCCTAACAGAATGTTGTGGAGAAGATGGTTGGTATTGACCACGATGGCCTCCACAACAGTCCTGAGTGAGTCCAGACTCCCGCCAAGCACAGACCCAGCCTTTGCTGGGGCAGCAGCATGTCCAACATTAACACAAAGAGACTGGAGAAGCTGGTCACAGAATGCAGCATAAAAGAGTGCAATGCAACCCACTGACTGATGAAACGTGCAGCATTTCACTGCAGACGTCAAAGGACCTGAGTCTCCTGAGGAAAAAGTGCCAGCTCTGCCCCTTCAGGTAGATGGCATCCGTGTTCAGGGACCAGTCCAGTTTACTGTCCAGGTGCACACCGAGGTATTTATAAGTGTTCACCACCTCAATGTCCTTCCCTCGAAGGTTGACTGGCTGAAGGGTGGGCCTAGACCTTCGAATGTCCATAATCATGAGGCCTGAGGGGGCGAATGAGGGGATAAAAGGGGCGGAGAGTGCAGAGACAGGAGGAGACACACACACACACACACACACACACACACACACAGACAGCTGTACCTGGGTGAGGGTTCTTTTTGTCCTCTCTTCCTTTCATTTTTGCACAAGTCATGAAACAACTTGACATCACTCACTGTTGTTCAAGTGCAAATCACCCAGAGAGTCAGGGGGAAATTGAACGTTTCCATCAGACTTTAAAGTCTATGCTCCGCACTTACTGCCTGGAGTCTAGTAAGGACTGGGATGAGGGTGTCCATCTCCTACCTTTTTGCTGCTCGTGAGGTGGTCCAGGAGTCCTTGGGCTTTAGTCCGGCAGAGTTGGTGTTTGCGCACACAGTGCGAGGCCTTCTTAAACTTTTGAAGGAAAAATGGTTGGGTGATAGCAAACCGCAAAATTTGATTGAGTATGTGAGTAATTTTCACTTCAAACTTCACCGCGCTTGCGAGTTGCTCTCAAGCACTTTGAAGTTTATGTTGGCTCTGCTAGTGCACCGGTTGTTGTTTTCACTGACCACAGTCCTCTCATGTTTATTAATCAGATGCGGAACACGAATCAAAGGCTAATGCGCTGGGCACTCTTTTTACAGTCCTTCAACATGGAGGTCAGGCACATTAAGGGCAGAGAAAATGTCCTGGCCGATACGTTGTCGCGCTGTTAGTCAGCGTGAATGATATCCGTGGCGCTCCCCCACTATTTTAGGGTGGGGGTGTTGCGTGTGCCCTGGTTTTGGTGTCCTGTCCTCTCTCGCGGCTGCACTTGCCTCCCAGTTCCCTCTGCCTGGTGCACACCTGGGTGCAATCGGCACTCGGGGACAGAGGGAAGGGATAAAAGGGGCGGAGTGTGCACAGACAGGAGGAAACACACACACACACACACACACACACACACACACACACACACACACACACACACACACACACACACACACACACACACACACACACACACACACACACAGACACACAGACAGACAGACAGACAGACAGACAGCTGTACCTGGGTGAGGGTTCTTTTTGTCCTCTCTTCCTTCTCCAAGCCGGGTTCGTTCCTCCACGCAGTTAGGTGCGGTGGGGTTTTGTTATTTTAGTTTATGTTCTTTCGGGCTGGAGATTACTGGTAGTCATGTTATTCGTCTTTTGTTTTAGATTAAGTTGGGTTTAGGTAGTCTAGGAGGAAGCACTGGGAGTGACGGCCCACTGCGTGGTTGGCCCAGCATTTACCTGTCTTTTGTTTATTTTGGCTGGGTCTCCAGTCCTTTTTGTTTTCTTTGGTTTAGGTTGATAAACTATGAATAATATTGGGGGATATTTCAATAAAGCTTGGGTGAAATGTTATTCTTGTCTGGTGTCCTTTTTACATATGTTGCAGCCTCCTGCCCCTTTTGAGCTTTATTCTTGGAGGCTGTAACACCTTGGTCTTTGAGATGTTCAGAAGGAGGCAGTTCCTGTTGTGGTAATCCACAATCAAGGACGTGGAGCAGGGATCCACCCCCATCCCTTCCAGTTGTCTTTAAGAATGGGGGGTTGGATGGTGTTAAATGCACTTGAAAAATCAAAGAACATAATCCTCATGTAACCACCTGGCTCATCCAAGTAAGAATGGGCCCGGGGGAGCATGTAAAGGACGGCATCACCCCTTGTATTATGCTCCTATAGGTGAACTGTAAGGGGTCAAGTGCATGTTCAACCCTTTGGAGTCAGAAGGTGGAGAAGCAGCCGCTCCAGGGTCTTCATGATGTGTGATGTGAGGGCCACCGGTCTGTAGTCATTCATCTCAGCTGGTCGCCCCTGTGATCCCAGGCTCTCCCTTTGCCCGGTTACTTTCCTTCCTGTCCACCGGCCTCTGGTTCATGTTTAAATCCTTGTGTTTCCTCGTGCTGCAGCTTACTGTTCATGTTCCTTGTGTTTGTTTGTAAGTCAGTTCATTCCACCAACTCCGTGGTGGCCACAGAAGACAAGGACATCATGGCTCCCGTCAGCACAGGGAAACTACCAGTCCAAGCCTCAATCCTCCCAGCCAGCAAGCCCCCCGTCAGTCGCCAGGGTCCTCAGCATGTTAGCCTACTCCCTATATGATTTGGATCTGGAGGACCCTGTGCCGTGTCCTTTCCCTGGGTAGAAACGTAGGTCAGGGAGACGCCGGTTCCCCAAGCAGGCTTAGCCCCAGAACTTCAGCTACCAATCCTGGGTTACCAGCTTCCAGCCCGAGCCCCAGCTACCCCACTAACCAGAGTGTCTGCTCTCCAGTGACCAGGAGCCTTCGCAAACCACTCTGGCCGACATATCAGCTGTTCCAGCACCGGGGGTCCCAGTTGACGTCTCCCCTGTTCCTGATTCGGTGGTTCTGAGCAACATCTCCCTGTCCTGTCGGTGGTCCAGCCTACTTCCGATTCCCAGTCGGCAGTCAGACCTGATCCTGCTCCTCGTGTTCTGTTGGCAGTCCAACCGACACCTGCTCCTCGTGTCCCATTGGCCACCCAGCTGACTCCTGATTCTGGTTCCCAGTCAGTGGTCCGGCCGACTCCTGCTCCATGCTTCATGTCAGCGGCACGGCCGACTCCTGCTCCTCGTTTCCTGTCGGTGGTCCAGTTGACTCCTGATTCCCCGTCTTCCTGCTTGCCACCTACTAGTCGCTGGCCTACTGGTCGCTGGCCTCCTGGTCGCCCTCCAGAGGGGCCCTGTCTTCGCCATCATCCTCCTGCTTGACCTCGGGAGAGACCTGGTCTTTGCGGCTGTCCTCTAGCTCAACCTCTGGCTCGACCGCCCAAAAGACTTGGTTCGCTGTCGGCCTCCAGAACGGTTCAGTCCATTTGCCTGACCTCCGGGTCACCTCACTGAACTAGCCAGCCTGTTTGTACGGCCTGTTGCCCTGTTTTGCCCTTGAGCATCAATTGATGCTCTTCTGATCTGCCCCTGTGATCCCAGGCTCCTTCTTATGCCCGGTTACTTTCCTTCCTGTCCACCGGCCCCTTGTGTTTTGGTCTGCATTTACCTTAAACTGTGACACCATCAGCCCCAGCTGTACTTTATATTTAGCGGTAATTAGCAAAGTCTAGAATACTGACAGACTAAACTATGATGTTGACCATAGAAATGATTAACAACTAAAAATCTGCATGAAACATTGTCATTGTGAGCATGTCAGCATGTTGATGTTAGCACTGCCTCACAGAACTGTTGAAACATGCAGAGTTTCTATGTGCACCACTAACAGACTGATTTCACTGGTGTGAAACATAATGAAGAAGTGAAGTTTAACTCTGGCGTTTGAACTGGGTGCAGTGTTATGGAGCAGCATTTAAATTAGCAATTGCCATTACACAGGTATTAAGACATGTAGAAGCATCAAACACATTCATAAAGACTGCATTTGTGTAGTTCCCTAAAATATTGACCACTTCTATCTAAAGGTTAGCACTGTGTCCTCACAGCAAGAAGTTCCTGTTTGAACCCATCATGGTCAACTGGGGAGTTCCCTGCGGCTGTGTGGGTTTCTTCCCACAGTAAAAACACATGTAGGTTTAGGTGAATTGGAAATTGTCCTGTCTGTAGGTGTGAATGTGTTGGTGTGTTTCTATTTCTCAGTGTTTGACTAGCAACACACTATGCTCTAACCACCCACATCCACGAGAAGGAGAAAATGGTAAAGGAGGTGTAGAAAATGGACAAAGGGGTAGCAAGCCTGACTACAACAATTTCCATTGAGCTGCAACAGAAAGCTATGACTGGTGATGTTTTTACATTCTTTCACATCACAGGAAACAGACAACTCAAAGTCAAAATGTTGAATCTCCATGTTTCCACATGTTGACTGCTGCTTCTCCAAAGATGTTGCATTTTGTGCATGAATAGTAGTGGCTGGTGTTGTGGTTAGTGCTGGAAATCAGCAATTAGTGCTGATGTTTGTTAATTAAGACACAGTGAATATACAGAAGTACATCCATCCATCTATTATCTATACCACTTATCCTTGTAGGGTTGCAGGGAGGCTGGAGGCAGTCCCAGCTGACATGTACCTGGAGAGGTCGCAGTCTATCACAGGGCTGACATATAGAGACATAACAACCACTTTTGCACACATTCACACTTATGTGCACTTTAGAATCACCAATTTACCTAATGGGCATGTCTTTGGACTGTGGGAGGATGAAGAAGAACCGGAACAGGCACAGGGAGAACATGCAAGCTCCACACAGAAAGGCCCCGGATCTGGGGTTTGAATCCAGAACCTTCTCATTGTGAGGCGACAGTGCTAACCACTGCTCTGCTGCTCCGCCCTACAGAAGTACAGAGATGTCCAATTTGTGAGTTAAATAAACCTAAATCCAAAGAAGTTCGAAGAGTGAATCGAACCTATTCAGAATTTAAAAAAAAACAACAAAAAAACATATTCAGCCACACACACAGTGGAGTCCATTGGACAGAACTGCAGCATAGAGATGTTTGACAGGTAGAATGAGATCTGTCAATGACAACAGACTGTTTGAGAAAATGGGTAAAAAGATTCAGAGGTGTGTGTGTGTGTGTGTGTGTGTGTGTGTGTGTGTGTGTGTGTGTGTGTGTGTGTGTGTGTTCACAGACAGGCAGTGTGAGAGGCAGCTGGAGGAAGGAAGCAGTGTGTGCATTGTCAGCACTGGGGGCCCCCTTCATATTCTCTGCCTCAAGGCCATCTATCAGAGGTGAAAGGGAAACCTCAGGCAGCTGACCTCCTTATCTGACTCTGCTTTCATCTTCTAAAATGTGGTGGTGATAATGATGCAGCACTTCCTCTCCACTTCAGACAGAACCACCCATTCAGCATGAGCACATATTCACTCAGTCCTGTCGCTGAATAAAACCCTGAATTAACTTTTTCTTTCTTCTTTACAATTGAATGTTATGTTAAACTGTTATAGTAATGCCTTGTTTTAGGTTTTAGACTGATGTACCAAAACATTTTTGCTTACTGCTGCTAAGCATTGAGTAGTTAATTGGCATCAGCTGCTTCTTTCATGTTTCTTGATCAGTGGCTCATTCATGAGCTACTTGGTTACCAGTTGAATGCTGAGGTTGGCTAACTAAATGCTAAACTCCAAGCTCCAAACATTTCACAACATGAAAATAAAGAAAATTGTCTGTGTGTCAGTTTATCACACAATATAGGTGGTAACCCTACTACAAACCCACATAAACTGCATAGCATAAACTTTAGCTCAGTTGTACTGGGATGGAGGCAGGTTTCTCAAAACCAGTAGGAAGTGAGTCGATATAAGTATTTATGTAATTTTGGGTGAAAACAACCCTTTAATTAAAATATGAAATGTGCAGCTTTGCTGGATGGATTCAATTCCTGAGCACTTTCTAATGCTTTTTAATGTATTTTTTAGCATTTAAATCACTACATTGCTGCTTTATTTCAGACTCCAAGGAGAAGATCTATATCTGCAATATCTGCTGAGCTCATCAACTGGCCAACATATACTCCAGCAATTCAAGCTTTTGGCAGCTAAAAGTTTTTTTTAACAATAGAATTGCAGAGCTGAAGTAACACAATACTAAAAGACATTGGAGACTTCCCATGTTGGTGTAAATAAGTTCTGTGTTTGTTTTCTTTAAGTGAAGACACTTTTTGTCTGTGCTGGAGTCCAGGCTTTGGCCTCCTGTGGCAGCAGAGTGTCACAAGTTGTCAATCCGTCCAACTGCTGTATGTTAAGTGTGAACACTCTGCAGTGATGCAACATTCACATAATGTGTGTGTTACTGTGTGTGTTTGAGGAGAGTCTCCACTGAGGCCACAGGGCCACTTCTTCAAAGGCTTTACTGCAGGGTTCTAGACAAAGGCTCCTTAGACATGTCATTAGATTTCCTTTGCTGTAGACACACACACGCATACACACACACTGGCTGACATCCTGTTTTTAATGGATGGTGACTGGAGACGTAAAGAATAAGGGAAGTTTTGAGTTTTTACAACTGTTTCATTAACTTCTATGGGTTGGTCACGACAATGACAAGACACACATACAGTATGTGCAAATGTACATTCACTCTGCCTTTTGCCCATTTGTCCTATTCTAATATCCAAGATCTTTAATTGTCTTGAGTCTTGCTCGATCCTTTAAAATGATCACTAGGATTGCTAGTTTTTCTTGCTACTTCTTGGGCTGTATTTGCATCATCAGGTGTTAGAGCTGATGGCATGAATAGAATCTGCCTGAGAGATACAAAGAATATTAATAAGTGCAGGGAGGGCTGTGCAACCCCCTCATTTCAGTCCAACAAGAACTAATGTCTGAGTCAAGACCAGAACTTCTCTGCTACACCAAGCTTAAACCAAGATTTAACCTATCTGAAGCCAAAGATTCAGCTGTTTTCTCAATCCACTGGAGGTGACATCACCAATGGATCTCTGGTTTAAACCAGTCAGCAGAACTCTTCATTTCCAGCAGGTAAGTTTCACCCTGTAAATACATTGTACCCTCAAAACATGTCTCAGGTACATATATACATATATATACAGTATATGAATATACAGTTTAGCATGGTTAATATACTGTTTTCGCTGAATATACGTATGTATATGTATTTCTGGAAATTACAGTATGATAAGGTGATTATGTACTCATTCATTCATTTGTTCATTACTCTTTTATCAGCTCCTGCCCAAACTTGAAAACGGCTTGGGTTAAGCTTAAAAAACTAAACTTTAAAGGACGCACAGGAAAACTCACTTTACCTTTCTTCTTTTGATTCTCAGTCCACTTCCACTTGGCTTTGTTCACTTTTTTACAGTCCAGTTTTGTTTTAGTACTGAGCAGTGAGTAGGCTTAGTTAGGTTGATAACCTTTAACCTTTTGATTAAATTTTTTCATACATTAAAGGATAACAAAATGTATGAAAAAATGTACACAAAATTATTTCAAAATAACATATAATAAGAATGACATTTCCTTATTTACCTATTATTAACTTTGACATTCTTGTTTGCAGCACTGTGCTTAAATAAAATTATTCAATAATGTTCACATCACCGATAACTCATAACCAGATACCATAACCAAGGTAAGAGCAACAAACATACAGTATGTAAATCAATCAAACTAGACTATGCAATATATGCTGCTAAACATTATTGAAAGATTATTTCATATTTATCAACATTATATATTTAATATATGTTACGTTTCCAGCTAAAATTAAATGCAACGCTTCTGATTAATATTTAATTTTTCCTTTCATACCAGTAGCGTCTTTTAGTTGAGCCCGAGCTGAACACTTTCTCCTCTGTGTCTGCTGTTTCAGTCTGTGTTCTTCTCTGTACTTGTGTTCTTGTGAAACGTCATCAGTCACACACTGTTCCAATTCAAAGTCCACATCTATCCAAGTACAGATCAAATATCCGGAAGTGTTCACTCTCCGCCCATTTTTTCGAGGATGCATCGGTATGTGACTTTTTCCTCTTTTCCCTAAACCTGAGTTTGAATTTAATAGCATCATTTGCTAATCTGAACCAAATTGTCCTTTAACCCCACACCATGATTTTTCTTGAAGCCTTACCAGGACATTTTTTTGCCCAACCCTAAGCAAACGTTGACAGAAGTGGTGTTAGATCAGAAAACAGATGTATGAATCATTTTTGTAATGGGCTTCAGAGGGACTGACCAAGGCTGGATTACTAACTACGCAATGCATTCAACTGCCCTGGAGTCATCGGCAGTTCTGATCTGTGTTAATTTGATTTACTGCAAAGTTGAATAATTGCAAATGGGTTTGGGGGTGTCTTTACCCTCTGCATACTAACTGTGCATATTTTTGAATACATGTACACAAACATTAGGTCAATACAGGCCATAGCTTTTGAGACGAACAAACATCCCACTAGACCGCGTACCACGACGGCTTGGTCCTAAGCGCAGCGGCCCGGGTTTGAATCCAAGTTGACGACAATATGATATATTTTGCATTTTGTCATACTAGTGACGTCTATCCACGGTGTACTATGACTTGTTTGTAGAGTTATAAGAAAGACACTTAAAACCACATAGAATTCTATTTTATACCTATTTATCATATCAATACCAGCTGGAAAAATAAGGTTTAGAATTATTTCCCACATGCATAATTTCATTAGAATTTATATCACATTTTGTCAGTACTTCCACAATGTGAATTCGCTGCTGTGATGTTGCTTCCTGTGATGGTCAGGTGCTCCTTGCTCTTTCTCTTTTCTACTCTTTATTTTTCTAAATCTACTGACTTATTTAATCAGTTGTCTTCTGCTACTAACTGACAGATTCATCTCATTTTGAATAATTCCACCTAAAAATTTTGTTTGCGTTAGATGGTATCTTGATTGCTGCCCTGCGAACCTAACCTAGCTGTTTGCTGCCCTGCTAGCCTAGCCTAGTTTATCAAATTGGCCTCTTGTCCCCTACAGCTAATGCTACCTTAACGACATTATCAGAGTTCTTCCTGTTAGCCAGTGTGGAAGGCTGGTAAGAGCAAGTGAGGCCCGGTCTGCAGTCACCTCTCCCGACTACAAACTGATTTTCAACTCTTGCCAGTCCTGTTGGCAGACCTGTTGGTAGCCCTGTTGATAATCCTGATAGTAGACCTGGTAGCCTTGTTAGTAGTCTTGTTGGTAGCTCTGTTGGTAGCCCTGTTGGTAGCCCCGTTGGTAGCCCTGTTGGTAGCCCCGTTGGTAGTCCCGTTGGTAGCCCTATTGGTAGTCCTGTTGGTAGTCTTGTTGGTAGCTCTATTGGTAGTCCTGTTGGTAGAGCTGTTGGTAGTCCTGTTGGTAGTTCTGTTGGTAGCCCGTTGGTAGCCCTATTAGTAGTCCTGTTGGTAGTCCTGTTGGTAGTTCTGTTGGTAGCCTGTTGGTAGCCCTATTGGTAGCCCTGTTGGTAGCCCTGTTAGTAGTTCTGTTTGTAGTCCTGTTGGTAGTTCTGTTGGTAGTCTTGTTGGTAGCTCTATTGGTAGTCCTGTTGGTAGAGCTGTTGGTAGTCCTGTTGGTAGTTCTGTTGGTAGCCCGTTGTTAGCCCTATTAGTAGTCCTGTTGGTAGTCCTGTTGGTAGTTCTGTTGGTAGTCTTGTTGGTAGCTCTATTGGTAGTCCTGTTGGTAGAGCTGTTGGTAGTCCTGTTGGTAGTTCTGTTGGTAGCCCGTTGTTAGCCCTGTTAGTAGTTCTGTTTGTAGTCCTGTTGGTAGTTCTGTTGGCCTACATGTTTCCTCCACTGACGGGATTAAAGAATACATGTTAAGTATAATGGACTCCATCACCTGCAATGCTAGCTTAGCATCACTAGCCAGTGTTTACTGTCTAATCTAAAGGTGCTGGCAGGTATAGCAACAAAGTTATCCATGTTGTCACCAGTGACATGAGGATGAAGCAGTCAGAGGTCAATAAAGCTGGCCTAGCCAGGACATTTGAGTTTGCCAGAAAGATCAGTCGGCATCGATTAACTGTCTCTGGTCATTCACCCAGGGTAATGATGAGATGTATAGCTGGCTGACTCCTCTGAGCTGCAGAAAGCAGACGGCCTTTTATCTAGGAATATAGACGGGTCAGGTTTGACATTAGGCTCAGCTTGTTGCAGGTGATTAGAGAGCCTGCCAGGTTTATAGGAAGTTTTGGACTCCACTAGTTTAGAAATTAAGTCTATTTATGAAAATTCTCAACATGACTATAAGCCTCATAACCAGATTAACAACATTGAGACTGTCTCCCTGCCCCATGGTATAAATCACACCATGCACTAATCACCATTCCCCTCATTGGTGGCAGCAAAATATCCCACAAAGCATTTCACACATTTCCATAAAACAATATCATAATTGTGTCTCCACATCACCACAAGATGTTTTATCCCTATTATCACTTCATCTTCCAGGAGTTTACAGATCAGCCTACTACTGACAACTCTCAGACCTTATAAACATCAGATCCCTGTCTACTAAAGCATGACTGATAAATGACTTGATTCTTCAACATATGCTGGATCAGAATATTCCATCCCAGGTTCAGGGTTCCTGTCTGTCCCTAGAGTAAAAAAAGACGTCTCCCTCTAGAGAACAACCTCCCTGCTGAAATCAGATTGTCTGACTCTCTTGAGGCTTCAAATACAAACGTAACACCACAACTTTCAGTTATTTTTATACCATTTCAGGCTCCCACCAAAGGGTCTGCCTTAGTCTCTGTGAATCAGTTAAACTGCGCTATATGAATAAAACCTTACTTGACTTGACCACAATTACTAATAATATAATGAATTTATCAGTAAACATATCTTCATCCTGGAAAAACACAAAAAAGATGGATTGATTAACCAATTAGAGAAAAGAATATGATAATTAATTTAAGTTGTACATATGAATTTTACATTAATCAGTGATCTTTGGCTTTTTCAGCCAGTTTTTAATAAAATCACTGACAAAGACATTTTATAGCATGTTTTACACTTGTAAAAGTGAAGTGAATTCAATGATTTGAAATGATGAAAGACTTTTCAATACATGCAGATGCATTGCCTAATAATGCTAAGTGAGCAATGTCCCTCTACTATGTGTAGGTCAGAGTTATTCTGCCCAGTTTCATGAGTGCATTTCTAACAAACTGAAACACAAATTTCTGCACTGCAAAAATGGTCTGTGGACCAAACAATGACTGGATGTCAAGTCACAGATAGAGAAACCTTTCCAACCACTTCCAAGAGCTCGACCTGTCAAGACCATCTTAGTATATGAGTGATAAACAGAATGAAGTAATGTCTGTTAGCTGCACTCAGACAGGGTTCACAAAGGTGAGATCGATGCTTAGTATTTCATATAGAAGTGTTTTATCTTTCACTGATAGGAAGTGCAGAACGCTGATTCTTTGAGATGATGAAGAACTACTTCTGTAGTTTGTGATGCTTGTTGGTTATTTTGACAATATTTTGAAGATGTTAAATGTGGAACATCTGCCTACCTTGTTTAATTCAAAGTGCTTTTTTTACATTTATTCTCTTATACTTGATCAAGTCTGTACTTCCAAATTCCTTTTCAAAATGTATGAAAACCAGTGATACAACATAGTGTTGTGCAGCTCTCCCAAAGTGACCCTAACACTGCTGTGATAGAAGCAAATACTAGAATCTGCCTGTCTTACAACACAGACAGAAGAAAGCAGCTGTCTGAGCCTGTCAACAACACTGACGCTGTACAAAGATAGTCCAGATTCTCTTTTGCTCTCTGTTCATGTCTTTCGCAAGTTGTCACTCTCTAAGTCAATAAAAGGATGCTGTCAACATGAACATCAAGGAATTGTACTCATGATTGACACATGCCTTTCTTTTCTTTTTAGTGCACAAGCCATTTACTGACAACAGTCATCAGCAGGACAAGTGGGGACCCACAGATCTCAGACACAGTGGTCAGTGGGTTCTGGCTGGCTGCAGTGTGGCTGTAGGAGGAAGCTTCCTGAATGACTGCAATGCATCACATTCAATCTAAGACACTGTAGAGGCAGAGTAAGTGCGTTCACACCAATAAATGACAAAAAGTCAGAGTGACTGTTCATTACGGACGGTTGCTAGAAGATGAGCGGTGACAGCAATAAAACATAATTATGGGTGACAATTAGCTGCTTACACAGACAACCTACAGACGAGGACAGAGGAGGCGATAGTCCACCTCTCAGGACTGTCTGATTTCTCATGGTGTAAACCCTTAAAAACAGGTCACAGGTTGAATCATTATTGGAAACTGTAGTTTTTTACAAACATTATTTGAACTGGGCGTTAATATACATTTGTGGCTCTAGAGAGCATGTTTAAATATATATATAAATACAAAACAGTGTGTGCTAATGGTGATGAGTTAACATGTCGGTGTAACAGTGTAGCTCATTTGTGTGTTGGAAGGATTGCATGTACTCCTCTGGATTTATTTTAATAACTCGTTAGTGGTTAAGAACTTCTGATGACTACAACAGCAGAGACTACGTCAGGTTCCACTTCCTGTCACCAAGACCAGAAACCGGAGGCTGCAGTGGACACAGACTCACCAACACTGGACAGCTGCAGACCTGGTCTGATGGATCTGGATTTGTACTGAGGCAGCAGATGGTAGAATCAGAGTCAGAGTCCATGGACCAACCTGCCTTGTGGCAACAGTCCAGGCTGCTGGTGGTGGTGTGATGGTGAGGGGAACGTTTTCTTCTTAATACCAATCAATCATGGTCTGAATGTCTCAGTGTATCTGAGGATTGTTGCTGACCATGTTCATCCTTCATGGCCACAGTTCACCATCTTCTAATGGCTCCTTCCAGCAGGATCATCCTCCATGTCACAAACTGCTTCAACATGACAGTGAGTTCAGTGAACTTCAGTACCCAGGTTTCCTGTTCAGAGGCAGAGGGAATTCAAAATTTTACAGACAGCTGTTAAACCTGATTTATTACTGCAGACTGACCTCTGCAGAAGATATTCTGAACTTTAACATCCAGAAAAATCAAGTGTAAAATCATCAGCGCTGTTACCAAAGACGGAGGGAGAGAAACTGGCAAGGTTCATCTTGTGATGCACTGCCCTAAAAAGCATTTCGTCAATAATTGAAACAGCAGCAGCTGCAAAATGGTGAATACATTTTCCTGAGCATCACAAATTATTATCAGAATTCAATCTATTCAGTCTGATAACATTTGGAAAGTCTGGAAGAGCAGGATAACTCAATTACTTTAATCCTTCATCTGTGCGAGGTGTATACAAGAAGTCAACTGGTTTGGCCAGCAGACATATTGGACATGCATTAGTGACCATGACTTAGAGGCCCATACCCACTCACACATTACCATTATTTCTCAGTGGGATGTTACATGTGATGATATGGTAATGTATGACACTGAAGTAGCTGGTTGTAACATTTATTTAAAGTTGTCCATCTTTGGTAAAAATGAAAATGGCAACAGGTTTTTTTCCACAACAGCCTGAACACAGGCTGACATTTAAATTCTGAATGTCTGAACACAAACAGCTTAAAAGCTCATAATAATGATTTTGAGCAGTCCAAACACTGAGTCTAATCTTACTGGAGCTTAACATATGCTCAAATTTCAGACAATGGAATTCCTAATACATATATGCAACATACCGCTGTCATTCAGAATGTTTATGACTCACCCGGTCTGCGGATTAATTGTAGTGCCCACTGCGCATCACTAACAGGCACGTGCTCAGCCAGCTCAAGTGTTGCCCAGTGAGCAGTAGGGGTGGATGATGCTGCAAAATTTCTTCTCAGTTCAATAGCAAGTAATACAATGTGCAGAATTGCAGATATCAATACCCATACTTTTTATTATTAAGAGCAGCTTGTCTACTTTCATGTAGGGTGAGCAGTGTGTCATGATATATGAGGTATATGCATCATCAATAGGCTACATGCATTTTAATGACCACTAAATGATTTGCCAAAAGGTTAGCAATCATTTAAAGAATGGTCGAATTTATACCTGCTACCTGTGAGGCCCGGGTTTGATGGGTTAGGGTGTGCATGACATGACAACGGCAGTGGAGAAGCAAAGCATGGGTGCACCTCTACGTGTTCACCGAAATAGAACAGTAACATAGAAACTGAAACTGGTATCAATCCTATTGCTGCTAGAATCGATCTTCAAAAATGACACACAGTATCTGTACTATCCCATAGGATAGGATAATAGGATTTCCTTTAATAGGAAAGCATGGAGCACCATCTTTGATCATCTTATACATCCATGGATCAAAGCCAGGTAGCAACAGTTAGTGACAGAGAGAGAAAGAAAGGGCAGCAGCAGCCTGCACCTTTCTGTTTTCACCACAGTGGCCACCTGCATATTTTTCTCCACTTTAATGTTTGACAGCAGCTCCAGCTCAGTGTGCAATGACTGAAGCAGCCTGTGGTACTTCTATAAGTTTGTTTGCAGAAATAATCTAGTCAAAGATTTTGAACTTTTATCAGTTCAGTACTCCCTTATTGTTCAAATCGAAATCAATTCATTTCTGTTGGACTTATGACAGCAGGCTATTTGAAGACTTCCTCACAGATAGACTTCTTCATGTCTGCAGTTCCAAAAATGTCTCTTCCTCAATCAGTATCCAGGCTCAGCTGTAGGAAACACTTCCTCTTTACTCCATTTTTAAAATGCAAATCAAATGAGTTTATTTACATCTGCAGACTCTGCAGGTAAATACCTCACTAACTTTAAAATTAGAATAGTGGAGAAGTTTTCTCCCCTGATGGTTATGTGTGACAGGCAGTATGTACTTTATCATCCAAGGTCTAAGTGTGTAAGTTTACAGCCTGCTGTGCTGTGCTGTTTTACTGTGTTACTCTGTCACATGACATGGTGGGAAATAAAAAATGATTCAACATCAGGTTTGAATCTGAGATGCTTCATCAGATTTTTCTAATTATTGATATTTATGGGACTGCCCGCATATTCACTAAATTTCACATTTGAATCCTGAGCACTATTTCTAATTACATAGTGTATAAATGTTGCACTTTGGGTCCCAAAATGAAATATTGTATCAATCTTTTATCCTTTCCTCAGCTGTTGTCGATTGAAACAAAAACTCTGTTCAACATGCATTCATATGTTTTTTCATAACAAATATGACTTCGTCTCAAAGTGAAAGTAGGTTACAGTTGTTTTTACACACGTTAGTTGCAAGGCTAAACAGCTGAGGTGGAGGAACTATTCTTCTCCAGCAACAGAACAAGAGAAAGAGATGTGGGGAGGTGCTACCCTGAGTCTGACAAAATGAAAGTGCTAATATAAATGTTTGAAAGTGCATCATTCTTCCCTGTTTCTGTGTATCTCAGTCTTAATTATATTTTCTCTGTGGAGAGCTATTTCTCCCACACATACTCACACACTTTGGGATGCGGGCCAATCCATGTCAACGGCAAAAAAATAAAAATTGTTCCCATGGACGCAAAAAAAAAGAAAAAAGAAAAGTCTTGTTGAAGTGGAGGCTCATGAAAGGCTGCTGTATGTTTTGTTTTCCACCAGAGAGCTCTCAACCAGAGGGCTCGCAGCGCTCGAGTGCTGGGACACCAGCACAAAGGGAAGGAGAGATGGGATGAAAGAAGAGAGAAAAGCAGGAGGCAAGAAAGGAGGGGAAGATTTGAGTGTAAGGAGCAGGTTGATAAAAGGTTTCCTCTGGACTTGGACTGGCAGCACTTGAATGCACACACAGTAGGCTATTGCCTACATAGCCTTAAAACACAGAGTTCTGCTATTTATTTTGAAACAGCTTTTGTTGTTGACTTGCGAGGGGATGCTGGCTGCTCGCGATCTACCAAAGAGAATGAAAAAATACTGGAGTGGTTCTCCTTCCACTGTTCCCACTTGCTTTTTTGTGAATATCAGCGAAATGACTAAAGTAGAAAAGTGCAATTTTGATTGTTCCACAATCCCACAACAAAAACCACACATACCTGATGAGCACTTATTTAAGTTGGCGGTGAGTTTCAGGACACTTTGTGGCACCCTCTGCTCTCTTTTATGCCTTTTTTCCTTCACATTCTTTATTTGTCTGTTCCTTTCTCTAAACTGGGCAACTTCACACACAGGCAGCTTCAAATGAAATGCGGAGAGGTTAGTGTTTAAATATAGAGTTTTCCGCAGTGCCCACAAATGCTGTAGGACGAAGATGATACCCAAATAGATGAAGTATTTTTAGAGATGTGAGTGTTTTGAGGTACTTTTTGGGGATTATTGATAAATTACCTCATGGATATTATTCAACTCCAACTCAACTCCCAAGTGGTAAACCACATAGGCTATTATGATATCATAGCCATGCAGCCATGCATCTATCTATATATCTAATTCCCTGGATGAAACTAAACCTAATGTGGTTAAGCAGAGAAACAGAACCTGAGCACTGGGTGTATCAATGAGGTAACAGATCTGTGCATTCTTAAAGCAGTTACAGGCTATGTAAGTTTTTGCTATTGCTACATAGCTAACGTTAGCATTGGCAGCTGTTGGCTTACCAGTCTAGAAGAAACATTGTGAGTTCAGCACCAAACTCCATTCCTTTACTCACCAACAGCTGTGTCCAGAGGTGGAAATAAACACCAATGTTAACTCTTTTTTTCTATTACATCTTTTCTCCTACTGAAGTTAGCATGCTAACCAGCTAGCCCTGGCCCGCCTCCTCACTTTCTGATAGCATCCAATCTGTACCCCCCCTGTACTGGAAACACAATGATGGCTAAAGCTCTTGTTGAGCAGCCATCACCACCTCCCACTCCCGGCAAGAAACCATGTTCAGAGAAAACGTACATAAAGTTCCTTTAATCCACTGCCTGAATCAATTAGCACAGGCGACCAGAGGACAAAAACAGTGTTGAATTTGTGATATCGATGTTATGACAAACCAATCAAACTTACACTTTCTTGTTTCAAGCTTTGAAGAAGTACACATCCATGAAAGTGTGTGTCTGCTGGGTTTGTGTCCCCTGGAAACACTTCCTTTGTCATCTGTGCCACTTGCAGCGCCTCTCTGTATTTGGTTGTGTTGCAAAAAAGCAGTGTCTGAAAATCTCAGAGAAAAGAATTCAAATCCAGAAAAATCCAAATGCTTCAAACAGCTGTTTATCCAGCAGCAGGAACTCTGCAGACAGCAGACAGGAGCAGAGCAGCAGAGTGGCTTCATGACCATAGCTCCCAGTACAGTTCCCAGTACTGCTCTCAGTGAGTCCAGTTGTACAGACTAATCAATAAGCAGAGGAC
Organism: Seriola aureovittata; assembly: GCF_021018895.1. Taxonomy (NCBI): domain Eukaryota; kingdom Metazoa; phylum Chordata; class Actinopteri; order Carangiformes; family Carangidae; genus Seriola; species Seriola aureovittata. Next base: position 838,462 of record NC_079375.1, read on the forward strand.
AACAGGAATCTAGTTCGAGTACATCCAATAGGAAATTTTGTTTTCTGCTCATTTCATCAGAAAATACTCCAATTAATGTCCTCAAAGCCTGTGTGATACAGTACAATGCGGTTTGTGTACAAATCATCATCATTTATCCTCTGTTTACTACATGAATTTTATGCAGACTGGAGGCTTTAAACGATGCCACTGGGATGTTGAGAGGTTTATTTTTGTAAAGGGTGACACAGGCCGTTTGTGATGGTGTGTTTCCAGATGGTTTTGGTGGTGCAGTCCAAGTCAAAGGGCTAATTTTCATTCCCACTGTGTCCCTGGTTACAGCACAGCTTTGTGGTGAGCGGCGTGCAGCAGAAGAGCGGCGGCAGAACACTGACAGCTTGACTACACCATCATGACAGAGGGGGCTTTCCATATATGCTGCAGCGAGCAGAGAAAGCCATTTGAGTATAACGGAGAATTTGAGATGTGGTGCCTGAGGAGTTTACTGAAGAACGGTTTTCTTTTCTGTTGGTAAAATCTAATTGGGAATGACCTGCCAAGGTCACAGTTTGATTGGTGTCTGACAGCGAGTGCTTTACATTGTTTCCTGATTGTGCAAAATGGTAAAATGATTGTAGGTAGTGAAGCACCTCAGATGTGATTGTTAAATGTAGTCACTGAGATGAAGAGCTGGACACACCAGGACGAGTTCTGTCACCACAGAAAGAGAGAGAGAGAGAAGACAGAGGAGAGAGAAGAAGGAGCAAATCAGAACAAAGAGTTAATAAGACATATGATGGACAGATGGAGGCACAACTTGCATTAATATTAACATTTGTTGAGAGCGGGGAGGTAGACCGACCTGACCTCAACACACATCACTATATAACTTCATGTTGTTAAAATATAATTGTTATGTAATATAATAATGTTTATTGTATGTATGTTTATTATATTATTATAAAATAACATGTTTAGAATTAATATATTATACAAATAATATATATTATTCTGTGATAACACCTCCACACTATTATCATATTGTTATACACTATTTTATATTTTTATTTTATATCTAATAATATAATATCAGCATTTTTTCCATTACATTGACAGGATATCATATAAATTATCACTATTATTATTATTATTATTATTGTTGTTGTTGTTGTTATTGTAATTATTTTAATTACATTCTCCATAATATTGAATATATATGACATCATTAATGTCCACTATACTTCCTTTTTCGCCCTCTCACAAACGATATATATGACTACATCATAACCTTGAAAAATACACACACATACACACACACATACACACATATCATAGACACATACACATCATATTCTTTTCATTTGTACGTCTCTATGACTGTTTATTGTTTTTGTTGTCATTAACATGTCTTTCCATTATATGTTCCCTTCGTGTCACACTTGTTTTGTTTTTTTTGCAAAGTCAGTAATAATATATATATTAACATTTGTCTTCTAGAAATACTATTATATCTCCTGTTTTTATATCAGTGCTATACTATTTATTTGTGCTCTAAAACTCAGCCTCTGCAGCACAGGGCCAGACTCACACACAACAAACACACAGCCCTGTGGTGGGGTATCAGTATTGATTGAATGTATTCTCTCAGGTCAAGGAGGCCTTCACAGAGTGTAACCAGAGGAGGAGAGTGAGAAGAGAGAACAAACAAAGACCAGCAACAGAGAGCATGTCAAACACCGGGGGAGAGACAGCCGACGCAGGTACAAGTGTTTGAGGAGCTCAGACAGCAGAGGCCAAGCAGCAGTGGATTATGGGAGAGGATTTGAGTGGTCAGAGTAGATGTGTCCCTGACATTTTCACTAGATGTTTATTTAAAAAGTCAGAACTGGAAAAAAAATATGGGTGGAATGGAAAAATCACATCTTTAATTTGACACAAATGAAAAATGACTTGAGTGTTTTGTTGCCATCATTCTTCTATATGTGTTGAAAATGTGACTCAGTTCACAGACACTGAACAGTCAAGAAGATATGAGAAATATATTGTAAAAATAATAATGTTTATTATCAATCTTTACACATTATTGTAGTTCACAAATGATAAATACAATAATTAAATTAGCACAACATGCACAGTACAAACAACAGTAATGTTGTAACACGTTTCCAGTGTGAATGATACTGACGAGGTCAACAAAGTTACTGCATTTGCTATAAGGACTTTCTGTAAGCTATTACACTATTTACTATTATATTTAAATGTTAAATAAATGCTAAAAAAAATAATTTCTGCATTATTTTGATCATTTTAATAAAATGATTTACTTCAGACCCTGTTTTAGATTGAACTTGCCCGTTTCATGTATTTTTCAATTAATGGTGCAACCCATTTAATCAGAACATCTGTCTACACTGTCGGAGTATTGGCTCATGTTTCACATAACTACAACCCAACTGCTGTTGATTACTCTCCAACTCAAATGTCAGCCCCAAACAACAGTTGCCTGTGTAACTATGATTCTATGAATTGTGGATGCCCAGCAGAGGTGGGATATAAAAACTGGATTTCCACCAAGAAGAAAAAAGTAGAACTCTCTACACAACCAAGCTGATCTGTTCTCATATGTCTTCATAAGGTAAACAATAAACGTAAAACTAGAAAATTCCAGGGAAATTTTGAGTGCCACGGGGGCTACTGCCGGGATGAGTACATGATTTATTTCCAGTGTTCAAAAGTCACCCTGATCATATTCTGGTTTTGAGAAATGTCTTGATATAAAAGACTCTGATATAAAACAATGTCACATCCCTCCATCATGTATTATGTGGGAAATATCTCATATTCTGTGTTGTTTTTTTTTAATAAAACAAGAGGCAACATGTCTTCAAACTGGCATTTAAAGGGTTACAATCCTGAAAACTAATAAACATTTGGTAGGTTTGAGCAGAACTGAAGTGGTTTAAGAGATTTATGCAAAAAAAGCAGAAAAAAATATTGATATATGATAATTTTATAGCATTTTCTTTGTGTGTCCTTTTTTGGACGCGAGGAACCCCAGAGGGTACAAAATGTGTTACCAGTGTATAATAAACCTGTAACAGTAACTGACATTAGATTTTAAAAATATGTCAAAAAAGACACTTTCTTGCAGAAATCCATACCTTCAGCTGTAACACAGCCAAAATGATCAGCAAATCAAAAAAGAAAAGTAAAGAAAACGGCTAATGTAAAGCTAGCAGAGCTTGGAGAGTTGGTTATCTGGTTGCTAGGCGCACGCAGGCACGCACACAGGTCAGGAGCTGCCGTTGCCATGGCAATGTGAAAATCTGCCCAGAATTTGGCTTCTACATGGCTTCAAAACAACTGCAAATTATGAGAAAACCGTTACTTCTTTTCATAAACCGAAAAGACCGTGTCAGACACTGAAGCCAGAAGTTTCTACAGTCTCTATTTTATTCAGATATTCCTTAAAATGAGTGAGTAAGCTCAGTGCGAAGACAGAGTGAGATTCTTTTGAAAAAAAAAGACGATTACATTAGGTGTGAATGAGAGTGAGACAGGTATTGCTGCCGGACTCGGCACCCCCGTTTAAATTTTGTGCAGACCATGCCTGTCAAAGTTACATTTTATGAATCCCAACAACTATGTCTACATTTTCAGAAAGAATTATTTGTCTCCTTTTTACGGTTTGGCCGCGAGCTCGAGTTAAAAATAAAAATAAAGGTTATTTTTTACTGCTTCACGCACTCTAGCCAACTGACGCTTTCACTCTAACTTTGAAGAAAAAGGGATTTGCACTCCTCCTTTGAGTGCTCACAGTTTGAAAAGTTTACATGTTATGTAAAAACAGTTCCTGTCTTTTTGAGAGAGCAGAAGTTTTCCTCCGTTTTACAGTTTGAATCACATTTCTACGTGCAGGTATGAGAGAGCTGGGTGACTCAGAAAAAAGGTGCAATTTTGTAGAAAAAAGGTGGGTTTCTAAAGAATATTCCAATGCATTCCTAATGCATTATTTATTTCCAGTTTTTTGGGAATAACTTTGGGAAAAATTGGAATTTTAACACCAAAAGTCATAGCACCCCTTGCGGGATCAAGACGCACGTTTTGATGTATATATTACCAGGGTTTTCTCAAAGCTGCGGGACGAGTTACGCGCCGAAATTTGGCGGAAGAATAATAAACCCGAAACAGAAGATTAATAGAGGCACTCCTCTCAGCTATTCTAGCTGTAGAGGAGTGCCTCGGAGCTGAGCACCCGTGGCACTAATTAAGTTTAATGCACCAATCAGTAGTCACTGAAGCTGTTCTTGCTCTTCCTGTGGCTCAGGAGGTAGAGCGGCTCGTCCACTACTCAGGTGGTTGGTGGTTTGATTCCCAGCTGTTCCAGTCTGTATTTCCAAGTTTGTTTGGGCAAAATACTGAATCCCAAATTGCCTCCGCTATATCATTAGTGTGTGAGTGTGTTTGTGTGCGTGTAGTACAAAAGCACTGAACGTGAATGTGGTTTCCATTGTAAAGCCGTAAGACTAGAAAAGCATAAGAGCAGTCCATTTTTCATTACTGGCATGAGCAGATCCCTTTCTTATAGAAAACAACTGAAGTTAAACAGTTCAACAAACCAGATGTTCATCTTTTTAGGGCTGAGCTGGGAGGTAACAGAGATTGTATAAAATGGCTTTAATTTGGGATGATAACTTAGATTTGTCTAATTCAGACTGCTTATGCATCTTTATCAATTTGACAACACGTGCTGCAAATACTCACAACACAGGCAAAAACAAGAGACGTGTTTACAGGGGAGAGAAAAAAGCGTTCCCACTTGTCGTTCAATGCTTTTAACTTGAAAAGTCACAAAGCATTGAACAACAATCGTGTCGCCAGCCTGGCTCATCACTTTGTTGTGTCCCCTGTGAACACTTCCCACGTTTCTGCATTTGTTTGTGTTGTGAGTATCTGCAGCACATGTGTTGTCAAAGTGATGTAGGTGTTCTCTGTATTTGTGTTTCGTCTGTTTGCATGTGTTTTCTTAAGTTGCTGTGTGTTGAGCTCTCCAGGCCACCACACATCTTACACTGAAACTGCTTTAAAGGTGTAGTGTGTAAGCTCCGGCCAGAATTTTAGTTTAAAATGTTCAAAAAAATGAACTAACACCATCAATAGTATGTGAAGGAGCCACAGTGATGATGTCATGGCCAAGACCTCCATCTATTGTATTTCATTGATATCTACTGAAATGAGCATGCTAACCAGCTAGCTGCGTCCCGCACCGTGTTGTAATACCACTTTATGACACTAGACGCTGTATGAGCTCGAAGTTACGCTACAACTCCCTACTTAAAAAAAAAAAAAAAAAAAAAAGCTGCTGATGAGCATCACAGAAACGCAGAGATGGTTGAAACGCCTAGAAAGCGATCCTTATCTCCATCCCGAAGAACCGCTCTGACAAGAAACCACGTTCAACGGCAAAGAAGCAAAACACGGGTGAATCCCGGTGTGGCTTCCCACCGCTGGAGACAGCTCCGGGCAAAGAGATGCGGTTTGATGCCGAGCTGCATCGTTTCTGTTAGACTGGGGAGTAACATCTAATGTTGGTCTGTAGTAAAAAGTATCATTAGTGCAAATGAAAAACCGTACTGACAAATACACATAAATATATGATTGATGATGTCGACAGAAGCTGTAGTGATTTAGTAGAATTTAGCCTGTTCCTGCGGCTGTTACTTTTACAAGTAAGACAAAGAAACTTTGATGCAGTCATGCAGTATCACCTTGCCTTCATATATTTATAGGTAAATAAATAATTTGTTTCAGTGCTATCAACAATTTTAACTAACAACAATAAAGGCACATATAAATAATAAATTATAAGGAACATGGGGAAAACAACAACATGATTAACTGGACAGGGGTGAAGAGGTGAAATGCTGCCCCCTATGGAGGTGGAGCAAGTAGCGTGATCTTACATATTATACCTTTAAAGGAGGCACGATGCTGTTTCAGTGTACATATGGACAATGAGTATTATTTTGAGATAAAGGGATTTATTGAATCGTTCCTACAGCATGTTAACACGTATTTTTATTGACATCTAGGTGTGGAACATGTGGGGGAAATGAGAGTAAAGACTGGTAGATCTTAAAATATGCAAGCCATGAAATTTGAATGTGTTTTCACTTTAACACAGGCCAGCTCATAACTCGTTTTGAGTCAGAGTCAAGGATTATATTTAATTTTGGAGCCGGTCCAGCTGCTTCGACAGGCCGGGGGTTTAGCTACATCCTATATGGTGTTTGATATCAGATCTCTAATCCAGAATAAACATTACCCAGCATACAACAGGAGGGGAAAAGTGATCAAAAGAATGACATATCACTTACCTGGCTTATTGCCTCACACAGGCTGTGACATCCACTACACATCATTTAAATGTTGTTTAATGTTGTTGCGGGGTGCTCATGCACATAGAGCTGCAGCCCTGATTTAGACTTCACATTATACTAATTCCTTTTAAAGATGGTAGGAAACAGTAATTACAACTAAGCTACTTTATCCAAACAAATTAAGCCCTAACATCTGTGCCTACCACCAAGTATCTGTCAGTAAAGATGTGTTTTTGTTGTTTCAACAGCAAATTTTTTCAGTTTTCTGAAAGAAAACACTTTTTTCTTGTACATGTGGGAAAAACAATTAAAAGTAAAACTAAAAACAACAGTGAAGGGCAAAGTGGAGGGAGAAGCAGAAAACAATTCAGAAGAACAACAATGTCACAGTGGTGTTACTGGGGAAGAAATGTGTGAAACTTGAGGGCCACATAGAAATACATTTGATCATCATCTCTATTGAAATATTCCTTCCAATACAGAATTGAACAAACAGATTGAAGATGATTACAGATAATCACATCATGCTGCTCATCACTGCCACAGTCGACTCCAACAGTCGAGATACACAACAAAAATAATGACTGATAACCAACTAGTTTGAAGTGTGCAAGAACACAGTTATTTGGGAACAAACTGATGCCGGTTATGAGATTTAATGAAGGTAACCAGCAGCTCTGGCATGCATAATTACAGTCTGACAATAACGCTAATTAGAAAGCCCAAATGAAAAGCATACCTGCCACCTCCAGACGATCGTTAGAGCGACGACCTTCGTGTGTGCGAGTGTTTGTGGACGACGGATGTTAGAATCACACATGACATCAAAACCGATGCACGTGTCCGTCTTCATAAGAGACTCATCAGTGTTTTCAACAGAAGTGAAAATTGAAAGTAACGGGAGCGAAGCCTCGTTGTTTCAGTGTTCAGCATCTTCTATAAGCTGCTCAGCTTTTCTACTAACAGTCTTCAACTTGTTGTTTACACTTTTCCCTTTCTGTTTGAAGAGTTTCACTGGCACCTTTGTTCTGCAGCAGGTTTGAAGTTTCCTTATGGAAATGCAGTCATTTCCAAACTTTCACTTGGGATGCTGCCTTGTTACTGTCTGCTCTGTTAAATAAAGCAAAGAGGGCCTTTTTAATCTCTGAACCGCTTCACAAATTAGAGCAAAAAAAGTCAAAAGGTGAAGAAAAGGAAAGCAGCAAAGAGAATTAGAGTCTTATTTTCCCTCAGGAGGATTTGTGTGGAATAAGAAAAATTGGATATTAGAGAAAACATGACAAACAAAAGGCCAAATGGAAGATGCTACTTGAAATATCAATTTGATGCAATAATGTTAAAGTGTAAATCCCTGTTCTGAATTTCTGAAAAAAAAAATTGTTTTGTTTCATCCGATGAAAGATGTAATACAGACTCGCTGCAAAGAGAAAACAATCATGTCTAGGAGCTTTCAATGCATTTTCTGACCTGTTCCGATTCTGTTAAAAGCTGTTATTTAGATTGAAAGTGAGGAACAAATGAAAAGAAGTGCAGCAAGCTTATCAGGCTAAATGAACAGGTGTGGCCTCCACAGATATGTGTCTTCCATGCTGCTGCAGATTCAGCGTTTGACTACATCAAAGATCTGAAGGGGGAGAGCGGTCACAAGACTCATTTTCATCCTCTGATTGGATTATCAAAATTTTATCCTACGGATTTCTTTCAGAGTGAACCAGTTCATTTTGATTGAGGTCTTCAGCAGGGAGCATTAATGTCAGCTTATTAGTGGCACGAAAGGTTCAATGTAAACACAAATGGTGAATGGAAATTATTTCTGCTCAGGACCAAAGAACCGCTGAGACCTTGCATTAACATGGGATAAGTATCTGGATGGTTTGTACAGATCATGTTTATGCAGTAGTAACAGCATACAGAGCCACTGTGATTATGTTCTGCCTCACACTGCGCTCAGATCAGGGTCAGGTATAAATGCAATCTGTGAAGTGTGACCACATTCTTAAGAAAAATAATCAACCCTGCAAATTGAAAGGTCACCTGACTGAGTTACCTGGCAGAAGCAACAACAGTAGCAGTATCTTCCCTAATTAAGAGTGATTTCATCTTTATTAAAGACGGCCATCCTATCATTGCTTTCTTCAGTACTGTAGCGCACTCACGGCTTACAGTGTAACATCAGCTGCAGTGACTGAAGTGATCACTCATTAATAGAGACTCTGCATCATTCTGTGTTAACTAATTGGAAGCCTGACATACCCGAGTATTCTCTCAGCATTTCCTCAATGTCTTTGTGCCCTTCAGCAAAACACTGAGCAGCGGTCAGTCAGCTGAGCAGGGCAGTGTAACGCCGGGAATCAGCTGATGTCGCTGAGCTGCTGAGGAGAATCACACTAGCTGCGTCTCTCTACATAGAGTTTACAGGTCACTGGAATGTTTGATTTCTTTTCATTATAAATTTCGGATTATTTTTTAACAGAAAACGTCATTAAAATGTCTCTGTCTCCACATGCAGCTGCTGAAGTGGTTAAAAAACATATTATATTTTTCATGTCTGTGTCATATCCAGATTCATTCTAGACATAGAAATTATAGTGGAAGGAGTCAGTTTGATGTGATGTTGCTGCTGTGATGTCACTGTGACATCAACAGGTCTTTTCTCTGCCTGTTTCTGTTGGAACCACGTCACGTGAAAAAATAGGTGAGAGGACGAGACTCAGCCGTGACAGTGTGTCGCTTCACAGCAGCGACACACATGCAACGCGTTCAGTGTGTTTCTGGCCTGAGTGAATGCGAAGCTAGACGGTGTTTTTTATATTGTGTTTGTCAGTTAGGGCTGATCAACATGTCATCTTCTCCCCCGGGGGGGGGGGGGGGGGGGGGGGGGGGGGACTCCTCCCGGGTCAACACTCCTGACTGCCCCCCAGTGTTCCCAGTCTTTGTGATTTCTCAATGATTTCATGTGAGCAGACCTCTGTGCCTCTGTTACTATGTGAACTTGTGTGTGATGGTTAAGGTAATGTTAACTTGACTTGTTATTTTTATACATCATATGTATTTGCTTTATGTGTCTGGTGAACACCAGGTTATAAGTGTGTTTTTTTATCCAGACAGGCCAGATTAGTGCAGCATGCAGTGTGTTACTGCCGTTTTTTTTTTTTTTTTGCTGCTGTAGGATTGGTGGGTTAGGAAGGAAGTAGATTTTGTTTTGTTTGTTTTATGATATGAGACCACCCGCAGCCCTTCCCCTCGTTCCTCACCCCCCCCCCCCCCCAACTCTTCTTTTCTGCTGAATATAACTGTGGACGGGGAGCGTCTGTATTTGTAACTTTAAGTTGTCGGGTTCACTAAACAATAAACGGCATCGCCTGCCAGACGACATCAGCAGTTGTTGCTTCCTCGACACCCGCGGCGTTGTAACACATGATTACAGGAGAACAACACCCTGAAGATGATTTTCCAGGTGATGATTCAATTTGGCTGCAGATCAAAAAAAGCTGCTCTGCTGTATTCTGCTACCTCAGTTAAACCTGCTGCGCTGGCACTGAATATTTAATTTTTCACTTTACGATTCCACTTCTCCTCCTCATCCTCCCTCTCTCCTTATCTCTCCGTTTCTCTTTGATGCCATTAAAGGCAGCTCCGCCGAGACTTGTAGCTCTGTCAATAGAAACACTGCCAAATCAGATGTACCCAGGGACTCTGGGAATTTCTCTGTGATCTCGTGCTTTACATCAGGCCTTTGCTGCGAAATGGCACAATAAACTGTCAGTGTGATCCAAATGCTACATACTGTAACTGTAGTTTGATCACACAATAAAGACATAGCGAGAATCTGAAAATCCCCCTTCAGCTATTCAGACATAGCTATTGATTTGATTTTGCCTCCTCAAAGTGAAATGGTTGATTTCAGACACGTGGAGGAAGTGTGGGCTGCAGATGACTTGCGTTCACCTCAATCTCACATGCTCTTTATTCTTCCGCTCTCGCCTTGAGCTGCAGAAACTGAAGGTTGATCTTTGCCGCTTCATCAAAGACACAAACTGTGACACAATTCAGCCTTTTCCTGATGACAAAGGCGTCATTTTTGCTGCGAATGGCATTTGATAACTGACAGCATGGCCATCACTGTGTTAAAACATTAATGACCTTTTCCAATTGTCACTCAAGTGGTACAGAATGACTCATGAATTTCTGCAGTGAAACACAGTGGAGTGTCAGAGGCAGGCACAGCAGACGTTTCACAGACATTTAAGCAAAAGCAGATCTAAGACAAACCTGTGATTACAGCAACACACGGCACTTTGGACTGATCCACTGACACTCAGCGAGACTGTTACAGCCCCTTGGTGAAAACAGGGAGAAACTGAGAAGATAACACGACAACCAAAGAATTTGAAGGAGTCAGAGTGGAAGGGAAAATGAAGTTGATTTATTTAAAGCTCATCTCGATTCTTACAAACCTGATGTTCTGAAAATGTGGGGGAAGGGACGAGGTGGCCGACATGCCAAACAAACACCCAAACACTAGGGTTGTAACACAAATCAATAGAACAAAACTAGGCCTGACTAATCCCTACCTCTGAAAACAAAACACAAGCAAGAGACCTCACTTACCACTGACCAATACTTCCAGTGTCTCCAGACAAATGGTAACTACATGTGTGGAAAGTGTAAAGGGCACAAGTCACATATGGTCTTTAACATTGTCTTCACACACCTTTTTTGTTTGTGCTCAGTTTGCTGAGGGAGGAGCAAAAGAAATGAGGGAGGGAACTCCTCAGGTGTGCTCCTTTTATTGAAGACCCCAAATGATGAAAGGCCGGCTCAGAGTCCGAGGAAACCAAAGACCCTCCAACATCATGTCTGAACTACTTTTTACAACTAACTTACCGTCTAACTACACAGCACGCCAGCAAGAACATTTTCACACAATTATATATATATATATATATATATATATATATATATATACATCAGTGGCAGCTGCTGGTCTTATAATGAGGGGAAGCTCATTTTCGGCCTACATCATAAAATGTGTCCATTTATTTAAATGTAAATTCGCAGAGTGACAGAAGAGAGTCGCCAAACACAACGCTAGTCGTTTTTAACAAAGACAAAGTCGCTGAGGATCAGTAACGTCTCCAGATCAACTCCGAACAACGGAATGAAAAACTTAAAAACTGCTTTGGTGGATGCTTATACTTCAAGATCGCTGATTTGCTTATTTTGCTGTCAATCAAAAAGGGACTCAGCCTCAGACAGATCATCCAATCATCATGCAGAAGCCGAGCGTCCGGGCCAGCCCACTGCCCCATAGACCCCCAGAGACGCTGAGCGTCCGATGGGCGGGACAAAGCCCAGCATTTATCCAATGACCGTCTAGTTTCGCTGCAGTGGAACAACCCACTCTATGCTTCCACGTTGAAGTCAGGAGACGCTCGGCGTCTACACTGTGTAAAGCTCTGTGGCGCTGCGGGGATGAATGAGAAGAAGTCGTGTCGGTTACCTGTGATAAGGAGCTGATTCTGAACAAAAGATGAACGTGTTCTAGCGCATATTTAGTCAATGAAATGTTCACACAACAGCACATATTTGACCACTTATTTTGTTGACATTTTAGGGGAAGCTGAGCTTCCCTTGCAGTCTTAGAGCAATCACCACTGATATATATATATATAAATGGGACAATTTCATATATTGACATATATTTCTGGCATATACAAATATGTATGTTTATGTATGTGTGCTTATATTGTAGATATATGTTATATACCCATTACAAAGCCTGTCAATATATGTTGACATAAAATATATACATATAAATACAAAAGATAGAATGTGTAAAATAATAAGAAATAATAAGAAAAACATCCTCTCATAACATGCTCTCATAATGTTGTAAACATCCAGCTCAATGGTGGAATACCTAAAGACACACTATGCAACTAGTTTACCTTGATACAGAAGATTCAAAATCATTTTGATGATAAGTGATTACAACATAAAACAGGAAATACAACATAATTATATTATTATTATTATACCTAGTGGAAACAGAACAACTGTTAGTAGAAAGTGATTCCCAACTTTAGTCTTTGGCCAAGGTCACACACAATCAACAGCCGCTGATTCAAATGGCTCAGCCATCACTGGGATGGGGCAGAGAGGAGCAGGGGGAATAACATGACAGTGATCATCACAACTGAGTTCTGGCCTAAAGAAATGTTTGAGGACTCTGTCGCAATTTTGTGAGCCCTGTGTGTCCTGACCATAGGACACAAGCTAAGAACAATAGGCTACAGGCACAACAACGTCTCACTCCACGTTCTCTAAGACACATCAACAGGAAATTACCATCAAGAACGTAGGCCATTTTCTTTATCTTTGCTTTATCCTGGATAAGAACAGAGTTTTTTGGAGATTTCCTCTTAAATCGGCAAGGAGGAGCTAGGAGCTACTTTTAATCTTGAAATGCTTCGTGAATACGGGCCCTTGTCCTTTAGCTCCGGGAACCAGAATCACCTCCTCGTGGTTGTTTCCTCCACAAATCAGCCAAGTTACAGAATATGGTCACAGTCTCTACTTCCTGGGTTACAGCATTGGGTAATGGTCAGAAGTGTTTTCACAGAATATTATGATGTCACAGTGAAGTTGACCTTTGACCTTTTGGATATAAAATGTCATCTCTTCATCATTTTTTTCCTTATAGACATTTTAGTTCAATTGTATCATAATTAGTGATTCAATTTGTGAGTTATGGCCAAAAACTTGTTTTGTGAGGTCACTGTGACTTTGACCTTTGACCACCAAAATCTTTTCACCTCATCCTTGAGTCCAAATGTTTCTTCCACATTTTAGGAAATTCTTTCAAGGTGGTACTGAGATATGATGTTCCAGACAATGTGACGGACGCCCTGGTATCGCCAGCGCAGAGTGGCAGAGCCATAAAAAGCATTCAGGATGAGCTTGTTATGGAGATGATAACACAACAACCAAAGAATTTGAAGGCGTGAAAATGAAGGTGATATATTTTTCAGCTTATATCGATACTGACCAACAGCACAGGAGGAAGGTCTAGGAGGATGCGACAAGACGGTCGTGTCAAACAAATAGAAATCAGTAGAACAAAACTAGGCCTGACTGATTCTTACCTCTGAAACCAAAACACAAGCAAGAGACCTCACCTGCTTTCTTGCTTGCTGATTACAGAGGTGACACCAACTAATAATACTAGAGTCTCTACGCAAAAGGGTTCCCTAAGTCACCCATCGTCCTCCACCTCCCCCCACACACCTTTCTCCATCAATCAAGTTTGCTCAAACAGTGTAATAACAGCTCAGGCAGGCTAAGAGCAGAAGAAATGAGGGAGTAAACTCTTCAGGTGTGCTACTTTCTTTGAAAACCCCAAATGATGAAAGGCCAGCTCAGAGTCTGAGGAAACCAATGAGCAGCATTTCCAGACTGCAAAGGCGGAAACCAATCATGTTGTTAGAGGACGGGGAGAGAGAGAGAAAGGTAGGAGGGAGGAAAAACACTCTGTCCATGCCCAGCAGAAGCAAAGTGCCTGTTGTCTGAGACGATGGGGGGGCTGCTCGTATACTCAGGAACAGACAGGGGTAAATGAAATCACTGGACTGAATTTTCTCCCTTTACTTTGCAACTTTCCCTGACATCTAGAAGATTAAACCTCTTAGTTTTTTGAAGATGTGGCTACTGGTCTTTTCAGTTTTGACATACAGTGCTCAGGAAAGTAACTGCTGGAATCTCAGAACACCAACCAGATAAGCCACCGTGTTATTTGGAGTGAATACCGAAGGTGAGTAAAACGTCTTGTAAACGCTCACTAATAACTGCTGAGCATTCACAACTACCTTGTGGCATGTTTGACCTATAGGTCAAATGAACTCTCAAAACACACACACTGATAATCTTATATTATCTGATTATCATCAACATGGCTGCACACTGCAGATGCACCAATATGCTTGTTTGATTGATGATATGCATTGTTTGACTGATTGATGATATGCAATTTTTTGTTGTTACTAAACAACTTTTGAAAGTATACGGTATATCCACTCTATTTAACAGTATAGATAACTTTTAATTAACATATTTAATTAACAGCACTTTGACGGTAATTGTGTAAATATTTTTAAAATGTGCAAAATGAAGTACACACCTTTGGAAAGTGTGTCCAGGTCAGTGTCGATCTCTCTGTACTGCTGCTTCTGTTCACATGACAACATCCCATCTGCTCCTCTGCCACCTCTGTTCCTCCCCATGCATCAGGCAGGGTTGTTATCACTGAAGTTTACTGACCCAACATGACAGTTGTGGTGTAAATATTTCATAAAAGGCAGGATGCTGACCAAGAATACTGATGGTCAGCTTGTTAGAGAACATGACTGACATGCAGACAATATCATCAAGACAAGATATCTGCAATATGACGTGTTACCTGGTAAACACAAAGGTGAGCATTAACATGAGGCCATGCAGTGCATCAAAGTCATTTCCAGTGATACACAATGTTTCATACGACTGAATCCACGTTACAGTCTTCATTATAGTCTAGATTGGCCTGAATGTCTTTGTAGGTTCTTCATTAAATCTCCGAACTGAAGGTTTTAGAATTTCTCCTTTTTTATTTTACATAAATGGCTTTGGTGTCAGTGTGTTTTTTAATAACACAGTAATGCTGTTAATCACTGAAACGATCACCTGACTGTGCTACTCATTCAGCCCTCCACCTGAGCGACCGTACAGGTCGTTTGTTCCAACCCTTTGATACGATCCATAGCAGGGTCTCCTGAAATAATGTACCAGACCTTGGTTGTCATGGTTACAATAATAAATATACAGACTGTACTGACAGTGGCGTATCAGCCCTTCGTTGCCATGGTTACAATAATAAATCGTCACGGCTTGGTTAGGTTCAGGAGAAGATTATGATTGGATACTTCCTCAACATTACACAGTCTTTGCTGTCATGGTTACAATAATAACGACATGGTTAAGGTTGTCGAATGGTCACGGATAAAAGAAACAAAATAAACTGTTGCTTAATTGTGATGCCTCACACCTGCCTGCTACACACAACATAAACTCTAAGTACCAATCGTGGCTACTTAACTTTAACTTAACTTACTTTTGTCTTCTAAGGACAAAAAAACCCCCATAGTCACATTGTGGCTGACGGTGACAGCTGCAGTGGGCCTGGTGTCATAGCTGCACAGACCTTAGGAAGCAATGTCAGTGAGCCGGATGTCTGTCTGTTGGTCTGGCTGCGGTGGACAGGCCGTCTCCCATTTTCTCTCCACTCCCTGGGAGGGGAAGCAGGAGCAGCACCTGATGTCCTTGTCATCCACTGTAGCGGCAACAACATGGTGGAGGTAACCATAATGAAGGAGGACCTGCTTCACCTCCAGCACCCTTCATGTTCTCTTCTGTCACTGCTCACAGTTGGCAGAGTCACTACTTTAGGACCCATTTTGTCAGACCTAAACATATCGCTGGCAGTCATTATATATTATAATATTGAGTAGAATTTTTATGTACATGATGGTAAAAATGAAATGTCTCACCACCTCTGCTCCTCCTCATCCTTACACTCCCACCTTTTATCCCTTTGAATATTTTTTTGTTTTGATAACTTCTGGTTCACATTTCAATAAATGCTATTTATATTTACATGACCTTTGTCTTTAATACTGATCGAAAGTGTTAGATTTCAAAAAAAATCTGAAAGAACAAGCAAGTCATACAGTAGAAATAAAACATTAATGCTCCAGTGAAAATACTCCCACACAACGCTTCAGTCCTCTGACCTTTCTCAAGACAGTGTCTTGAAATGTCGTGAGAGAGGTCAGAAGAACATTGAAAAATAATTATGCAGAGTCTATTTCTGACTGTGTGGGAGTGTTTTCACTTTCTACCTGAAGATGTCTAAGCAGGCCTATACCCAGCGGCCTGAGATGGTTTAGGCCATTTGTTTGCTGCTCTGATACAATTCTACTGTAAATACAGAAGAATGTGCACATCGGAACAAAGCAGGGGTCAGGTGCTGGATAAAAGGGTTCAAAGTGAAAACAGAGAATTACCTGCACACTGAAAAGTTTTAAAGCAAAAGAAAAAGAACAAATAAACATAATCAGCTGATCAAATGTACATGCGGCAAATCAGTGCATTGTATCATTTTTCTTTTGCTTCACTATATAAGCCTCACACATACCTGAGCAATAATATGGTCTTTATACCATTTAGGTATGAATTGAGGAACATTATCAGACTGATGCATTAATTAAACTTACCTTCTATAAAATCTAGGCTTATCTCTAATTTGTCATGATGTGGAATATATATCAGCAACAGACACAGAATGTTTCTTACACTTAATACTTCCTAATTGGGGCGCCCCAATGGCTCAGCTGGTAGAGCGCGTACCAGTTACGGTCACTCGTAACCGCAGCGACTCTGGTTTGAATCCAAATTCCAAAATTCAACTTGACATATTGCCATTTTTGAAAACATTGATATCATGACTAGAATCTGAAATAAGTCCTGCCAATCTGAAAAAAAAAAAAGATAGAACGCATACATTTTTAAGGATGGAGCCGCTGGTGGTTTGGGCAGCGTTAGAGAGGATAACGGATTCAATTTCCTTGTGGGCAGCATTGAAGAATTTCAGATTTAGTTCAATGTAGACGTGGAATCAAAGCACTATGGATGAATTTTTTGGTCAGTAAAAACATGATGGTTAGCTCTGTTATCTGGTTTCCTTATGGTGAAATAGAATTTAAATCATGGGCTGTCATACGTTCATTTCATTCAGACCCTAACAAGTATTTAGTTACTCACTTAATGTCAGACCAATTATTTACTGTAACAAATGTAATGACTTTCTGTCTGTATCTCTACATCTACTTGTTACATTGTTCAGAAATGTGTGT
Organism: Seriola aureovittata; assembly: GCF_021018895.1. Classification (NCBI taxonomy): domain Eukaryota; kingdom Metazoa; phylum Chordata; class Actinopteri; order Carangiformes; family Carangidae; genus Seriola; species Seriola aureovittata. The sequence continues at coordinate 855,770 of NC_079375.1, forward strand.
AATTGTTATGGGCTTCCATAACCAGTCTTCTTTCAACTGCTCATAAATGTAATTTCTGTTGTGGTTAGCTATTTAGAGTGCTCTGTAATATTTGTAAAGATGTAAATTCAGTGGGTTGTAAAGTGTTCCTGCATATTTGTGCATTGGGATTCTGCACCGAGAAGATCAAAACAGTCAGAGAACCTGACCTGGGCTCACAGTCCATGTCTGCTGCTTTGTAAGGGGGTTTAGTGAAGCCAATGGGATTGTTATTTATTGAAGCTCACCTGACTCCACCTGCTGCTCTGTTTTTTCAGCCTCTCTTCTGGTTTGTAACGTGCGAGAATTGCCCCATAAATGCCATTTTTAGTCATTTAACTCACTTGTGCCCATATGTAGGAGGTTAAGTTTACTGTTGGATTGGTTTTATGAGGTATGGCACTTAGTGTTGGCTTCATGTTTCAGCCCTGGAGGTTGATGCTTGGTTTGGTCTCGTGTTTTGGATGTAGTCAACGACTTTGTCACTTTGTACGCTACTGCGTAGCATGTAACTGTCTGCTTTAGCTTAGCCTGACCCGGGACAGAGGTGTCCACATACTTTTTTGTACTTCTCAGAAGACAAACTAAGAACACAGGATTGGCTTTAAGCTGCCGAACTTGGCAGATTAATGAGAGAGACAAAGTAGGAATGTGGAATTGGCAAAGTCCTCTTACATGACAGTACAGGCAGGAAAACATTCATAGAACAAGGCACTTCAACATTTAATCCCACCTGGAGAGACTTTAATCTGCAGAATGGCTGATCGTCCTGCCGCTCCACTTGTTTTCTCAGCTTGGATACGTCATTTAAGGGTTTAAAGCTTTTCCCTTTATCTTAATCTGTTTATCCACTTGTTTCGTTTTTTTGTCTTTTTGTGTCATTTTAATACCCAAGGGAGCTGTAGGCCCCTGTTTTTCATAATAACATCGAGGCATTATGTGGATGATTTTTCTCTCTCACACTCACACACACACACACACACACACACACACACTATCAAGCTCTTTCATTCTCCATCACTTTCCTTCTCACTCATTCTCAATGTCCTAATCCGTCTTTCTAAGTTACAATGGAGCTGTTTAAAGCCTCTAAAATGCTGAGCAGGCCTTGAAACTGTCCATTGAAAAGTGGGCAACAGATGGACAGTGAGAAAAGAAAAGAGAGAGAGACCTTAAAAGAGAGAAGGGAGAGAGAGTCAGAGGTTGGCTCTGAAAGCTTCAAAGTGCCTTTAGCGATGTTGGATTAAGGTCACAGCAGAGTTTCATAATGACAACACACAGCACAGTGTCATTTAATATCACAATCACTCACTCTTACGCTTCCCTCAACAATCCCTGCTTCTACTGGGCAGCTCCCAGCAGCCGTACAGGTTCTCGGTTGTTGAGTGGACTGCTTTCAAGTGGGTGTGGGCTGCTAAAATTCCAGGGATTTGTGTTTTCCATGAGCAGCACTCCCAAAAGAGTCAAAAGAAATCCCTGCTAATCCCTGAATCCCCACCAGTTTCTACTGAATGATTCAATTTCCCTCTCATTGTGTCACACTCAGCCCACCTTTGTGAGCGTGTGTGTGTGTGTGTGTGTGTGTGTGTATTGCTGTGCATCGGGAGTGAGTGTATTAAGGGACTGCACTTGCGTGTGGTGAGTGTGTGTGAGTGTGCTTGCGCTCAGTGTGTTTGGACTCATTCTCAGGTCACCAGTCTTGAGTGTGTTGCAATGAAGCTTTCTGCCATGGGTGTCAAAGCACGGACAATAACAACTAAGGAGCATGCTCAGTGGCCTTTTGACTGACAGCCAGGAGCGGTGACGAGGGGGAAGGACGCTGAGTGGAGAGTGAAATAATGACTCTCTGCTCTCTGGGGTGAAGATCTGACTCGATAAGCAGCATATATTTGAAACATGTTTGTTACTCTCCGCTGCAGTGGATGCGGATCAACCCACAGCCTTTATGATTGTTCTACTAGACTTTTGTCAAGAGCCTTTGTTTCTTTCAACTCTTCACACATTTTCATACAAGAAGCGAAAACTGTTATTTTCTGTGTCATTTTGTGAAAACTTCTGTTTGAATGAATAATAATCACATTCAAAATTTACATAGACAACAATATAACAATATAAAATAATGTGCTTATAGTCATCAAGTAGTCAGCTAACATTTGGATTATTTTCATACCTGAAAAAAATAAAGAATTTCATTTTTTTTTTGAAAAATATACAATTATATGGTAGTATATAATAGGTTATTATAATCATCTTCTTACAGTGAATGAATCCTATTAATAAGTAATAACTACTAAACTAAACAAAGTATTGCAAATCATATGCTTTGTCTTATTCCTCTGGGTCATAGAGCTTGTTGTCTATTAAAAACACGTGTGAGCCATACAGTTGCACTGGGTGACAAGTTCCTTCATTACCATGAATACACCATCTGTGATGATGAACCCCAATCTGAAAGGCAAAATGGTGTGACTGAAGTAAGAGTTGAGTAAAAGCTTTGTTTACTGAAGCCTATAGTTGCTGTAAGATTTCAGTCATCAATTGGAGGACTGTTCATATCATATTTGACACCCTCATAATTGTAATAACTAATATAATCTTAATGACCAAATATCATTCCTTAGATAATTAATCATAAATGTTAAATGCAACTATATAAATATTTTTTCACACCGTTATTTGACTCATAGTAAAATATGTTTTAATAAAAGACACTTCAAGTTTCATTTGAAATGAAGGGAGTAGCAACAAAATATATGCCAGGTTCAAATTTTCCAGAAATTTAGTCGAGAAGATGTTCAATCTCAAACACACCATGGTAAACTAGAAGCATATTGATTTCACTCAGCTGTCAGAGATTAATAAATAAATTAAATAAATTTACCATGCTGAAAACAAAAACCTTTAACTTAGCGTCATGTTTCTTTTTCCAAGCTGCATTTTAAACAGGCCAGACATAAAGGCCTCAACTAGGGACAGGGTTCATCAAAATTTCATTTTGCTATTACGAAACTATAAAAGCAAAAGAAATATTTAAAAGGTGTCCATTAATGCTCAAAGTCATATTGCATTGCAGGATTGAGGACTTTACATCAGTCAGCTTTGTGCAGAACCTGCAATACTTGTATTTTAAAAAGCAGAACGTTTTTGACACCTCCACATTTAATAAACATACGGACGTCCTGTGTGTTTAAATCCTGAAATCTAGATGTATAGTCATTGCCTGTTCACTGAACACAAAGTGAACCCCTTGAGGTGGGATGGAGCTTCTTCTGTTTCATTTCCTGCTCTCAGGCGTCTGTACTCGGACACCTGCTGCTCTGAAAGGACTCCACTCAGCTGTTGAGAGGCCTACTTGTGGGGCTTCTAGAACCAGCCAGAAAGCAGTGTTGAATTTTCTGAATGTGGCGTCATGTTTGGACTCAAGAGGGATCCTCTTATTACAAATTAATAGAACTCAGTTGGGCAGCCTTTGTACCCGATGTACAGTATTACTTCACTGTGTGTTACAGTTACTTATTCAGCTGAGGTTAAAAAATGAGACAGGATACTCTTTTGCTTTTACTTCTGTTTGATTTCATATCAGGTATGTCTTGGTATTAAGTATCTTATTGTCAATCACTGCCCAGTTTGCTGACAGCAGCTTGAGCTAACTACATGTAATAAAGAGTAATTGATGCCACTTAAGGTTAAATCTGGGTAATTTGGCACTGATGAGCAGCTGACACAAGAAGCTCCCTCTGCCCAACCACAGTGCCTGAAGTGACTGAGTGACAGAGGGAATCAATAGCAGACATATGGCTACAGTGAGAGAGGATTCTCTGATCAATAGCAGCAGTGTAACCAGAGAGAGGGAGACAGATGTGAACTTCAGAGAGAGAGAGAGAGAGAGCCCACAGGTGAAACAGATGCTGCTGTATACACTGAAGCTCTTAAGACAAATGTGTTCTGAAGAGGAAGAGGAAGGTTTCTGGTGGTTGAATCAGTCGTATAACCTTGGTCAACCCAACGCATGAATGCACATTTACACATGGTTGTGAGATCTGAACTTGAATTTAGGCACATCTCTGATGATAAAGGAAATTCTATGGAAAACAATGGTGTTCATTTCGTTAAAAAAGTAGTCTCAAAATATATTCCTCAAGAACCTTTTTCCCCTGACAATGAAACTGAGGTTATTAAACAATGAATGTGGTTAAACCTCCATACAATATCACTGATGAAAAAATGTTGTTGATTAATGAATGCACCACCAACATTATGTACTTTAATACTTTCATTCATGTACTTGAAAGAACTGAATGTACTTTAATGCCCCTGCTGTAGAAGCTTACAGTGACAGGATAAAAACATGATGGCGACAGTGGGGCTTGGTCGGAAAAAAACAGGCTGACATTTGGACCCACTTCAAATATAATGCTGCTGAGAGAAAAATGTGTCTGTGGTATTGTCAGGAGAGAAGTCCTGCAGCTAGAAAATCCTATGGGAAGAAAACTACATAAAGACACCTCACGGTGCACCACAGGAAAATCAAGGTAACCTAACATTAAGATGTTAAAGAACGTTATTTTACCCTCAAAGCCACGTTAAGCTAGCTGCTAAAGGCAGCGGTTTAACATCAATTGGCTTCTCACAACAACGTGACAGTGCTACATGGTTTGGAGATGGGGTATAGCCTCACGGAACGTCAGTGATAAGCTGGCCAACCTTTCGCTTAAGACAAATGTGTTTAGTCTTAAACATGCTATCCATGCTAAATCACACGCAACTTAAATGGCCATTGACAGTCGGCCAATTTTTAAAACTGCTTTTTAAAATGCACCAGAATCTGTAGAAGACTGGTTTGGGGCCCTTACCTTGGATTGTATGCAAAGAGGTTCCAAATATTTATATATATTTAGATATAGTGTACAATCTATTACAACCTGTAAAACCTATTCTAACACAGTATACTACAAAATTACAGGATAAAATCAACACCTTGCGGTCAAACTCATGGCCAAAACTCAGCATTATGTGTAAATTGTATTATATTACAGGGCAGTTGTTCAGGGTTCTTTTTCTATTTGTGTTTTCAAACAAAGTTCATATCAAAGCAATGATTGGCTCTTACTGCAAGATTTGACAAATTTGTATTAATGTTTTGTACTTTCTCTTATCTTTGCCTGTTTGTGAAGTATTAGATAACCTGACCTCTTTGCTGTGCTTTGAACAGTTATTCAAACATGTTAGGTCTGTTGTGTGTGTATAATAAATAGTAAGAATAGATATGAATATGCTAAAATAAATACAGTATTAGGCAGTGGATCCTGAACCCGCTGGTTCTGGATCAAACAGTCTCTTTGTCTTACTTGTAAAAGAAAAAGTTACTGACACATCTATCTGGACAACAGCTGCAGGAACAGGCTGAATTCTACTAAATCACTAAAATGTCTGTCGACATCATAAATCACATATTTATGCCACTTGAAGTGTTTGTCAGTACGGTTTGTCATTTGCACTGATGATACTTTTCGCTACAGACCAACATTAGATGTTACTCACCAGTCTAACAGAAAAGATGCAGCTCGGCATCAAACCGCATCTATTTACCCGGAGCTGTCTCCAGCGGTGGGGTATAAGAATTCACCTGTGTTCCCCGTCTTCTTTGCCGTTAAACATGGTTTCTTGTCAGAGTTTCCTTTTATTTTTAGTCGGGAGCTGTAGCGTAACTTCAAGCTCTGGAAGAAGCTCGTCTTCTTTGTGGGACTGAGGGCAGACTAGACACTACACTGACTCATACATCATCTAGTGTGTCTAGGTGGTATTACAATACGGTACGGGACGCAGCTAGTTGGTTAGCATGTTTATTTCAGTAGGTATCTGTGAAATACAATAGGTGGTGGTCTTGGTCATGACATCATCACTGTGGCTCCTTCACATACTATTGATGGTGTTAGTTCATGTTTTGAACATCTGGCCAGATCTGGCCAGATCTTACACATTACACCTCTAATTATTGGGATCGCGACATTGTGACTTTCTGGAGGGACTGACTAATGATAGTAAACCAAAAGAATGAAAAACATTTGTCATAATCAGCAGCAGGAAAAAGATCCTTGGTGAACCAGAATCACCAGCTCATGTTTGTTTCCCCCACCAACCAGCCAAGTTGCAGGAAATATAGTCACAGTCTCTCCTTCCTGAGTTACGGTGTTGTATATTGTCAAGAGGTGGTTTTACAGAATATTATGATGTCACAGTGAAGTTGACCTTTGACCTTTTGGATATAAAATGTCATCAATACATTTTATCCTTATAGAGATTTGAGTTAAGTTGAATGAATTTGTGAGTTTGTGTGCTTTATGAGGTCACAATGACCTTGACCTTTGACCTTTGAGCAGATTCGAGTCCAAGTGAATGTTTGTTCCAAATCTAAAGAAATTCCCTCAAGGTGGTCTTGAGATATCACATTCAAGAGGCCAAAACCGTGTTTTGCGAAGTGACATTGGCCTTGACCTTTGACCTTTGGACCACCAAAATCTGATCAGTTCATCCCGGAGTCCAAGTGGACATTTGTGCCAATTTGAAGAGAATTCCTCAAAGCACTACTGAGATATTGCGTTCACAAAGCCAAAACCGTGTTTTGTGAGGTCACAGTGACATTAACCTGTTATCTTTGACCACCAAAATCTAATCAGGTCATCCTTGAGTCCTGATGACTGTTCATGCCAAATTTGAAGAAGATCACTTCATGTGTTACTGAGAGATCGCAACGGACAAACTGAAAACATAAACCAAAAAAAGCATTTCAGAAAGTGCCACACAAAAAGAGGAACTACATAGAATGGAGCAGAAAACTGAATGGACATCGAAACTAAATGAGCAGAACCAGAGGAGCAGGTGAACTAAACAAAGAGAGGCCAACAAGGGTCAATTAAAGAGATGGGAGAGACGGACATGGAGGGAGCTGGTGTGGGTGGTGTGTATGATGTTTTGTGATGGTTCGTACAGTACAGCCTCATGCTCATGACAACTCCTCTGCCTCTGTTACACTGAGCTCGACAAAGCATGAAACCTGAGAAGACAAGGGAATATGAGGCAGCAACATTGATCATTATGTGTGTGTGTGTGTGTGTGTGTGTGTGTGTGTATATACCATCTGACCATCTGCTGCACCAGATGTTTTACCTGGCAGTTGCAGGTCCAGTGTCGTTGTACTTTCTGTTTGTACAGTGTGCACAGTAATGTTTGGCTGCACGTGGACGTGCAAACGTATTGGTATGTATGTAAGTATGAGTACTAATGAGTTCCACTGATCACGTGTGGAAGTGGGTACAGACCAGTTCCACTGAACAAATTTCTTTTCACACACAATTTTTCCATCCAACGTGGTCACACAATATAGGTAACATCACACAACATTTGTACTACTGTACAAACCCAAGCCCTCACACTTTAATCTGTTCACTGTGAAGACAGAAAAGAAAGAAACAACAAAAGTGGAGAGCTTTTTATTCTGTGTCTAGACTATAATGACTAACAGTCATACGGGCCGCACTGAAGCATGCTTTTTTCATTACACAGTCACAAATGTGCCTGAATACTGCCATTAATTTCGTGATGTGAAATGGGAACAGTCAGTGATTCAGAGAGTACGCACCTCACTGTAGTTTGTTCTCTGGTCTCTATGTATAGCTGGGCTGCGCCTCAGTAAAGCCATAGTTTGGCATCATGACTCATTATTTAGATTGGAGAGTGTCAGTCATCCAGATGGTCCTGTGATGAGTCAGGGAACAGAACTTTCATCTCCTGCCTCATGATCCATGAAGGCTATCATAATCATTTTAAACATTTAAATTTCTATGAACTGGCGTCAGGATGTCAGTTCTCGCTTCCTGTAGTGTGAGAAAACCAACAGATTAAATCTGGATTCAAAATAGTGGCAGCCAGTGATATCAGAACCAAAAAAGAAACATATTGCAGGAAATTATTCAGCTTCCTTATTTTGTTGGTTGTGAGTTTCAGTCAAAATTTAAAGGGTGATCCTGGTTTATTACACCCTGGGTCTTGCTTGTGGTAAAATATGCTGAGCTCAAAGCTCAGTTAGAAGCACTCATGTAACTTGTCACTCATGAACTCTACCCCTATGCTTGATATCACATGACCAAAGTTCAATTTGCTGTAAAAGGCCAAACGCAGATTCTATGGATTAACACTTTATCTGACGGGTCCATCATGTGTGTATAGTTTCCACAACTTTCCTGTATCTTTCGGAAAGAAAATGGTCGTGACATATTTGATTCATAAGATACCATTAACAATAACGGTAGCACTAAAAATATCATGGCCATCCATCAAATACTTAATTAATAAAATGTATTCTTTACCTCTGCTAGTGGTGAGGTTCTAGCGACGGAATGGTTGGTTTCAGTTGGTTCATGAGTTTGATCCAGACTGAAGTAGCTCAACAACTATAGGATGGATTGAAGTTTTGTGTAGATATTCATGGGGTCAAGAGGATACAGTGTAATAACTCTGATGATCCCCTAACTTTTTCACTAGCTCCACCAACAACCAAAAATTCAATTTATCCAATACTTTGTTTCATTTCCCATCAGCCTCAGCTTTACTTTGTGTTTAGTGTTTAATACTAATTAGCAAACGTTAGCTGCATAGAGTAGCTAGCATGGCTGTAGATTCTCAGTCTTGTTAATATTAACACAATGTCAGGGTTTGATATGTGGTGGATTGGATTGCTCTTGATAAAAAAAAAAAACAGCTGGATGGAGACAAATTCACTTTTCAAGCAGCACCTTTACTTCTCTCCACCATGGATGTATTCTAAGAACTGGATACCAGATCTAAAAATGGCGCCCATTAATTGCCATAGAAATGGCGCATGCATCAAAAAAGTTTCTGACTTCTACGTTATGCAGCCCACTAAATATGTGCAGTAGTGTCACTCCCATCATGCCTCTGGGCTATAAGAACGAGCAAACGGCGTTCTGGCACTGCGCGTTCATAAATGCTATGCTAGCGCACTTCACGGAGGAGTAATAAGACTTCTACAAGACTTGCTCAGGGCTTGAAATCATCAATTTATACAAATGACAACAGCAACAAACAATGAAGATAATGCTCTGAAAAGTAAGATGGTGTTGAACCTATGATCGTTGATATCAGGGAAAAGTCGTGTTGACAGTTTATTGTGATGTTAAAGGGAAAACGAGTCATTCAGTTAAAAGCGTTAGAGTTTAAAATCACTTTGGACTCAACACAATGAATCATAATTAGAAAGAAGTGTTTAGTTTGACCAGTTTCTGAGCATTTTTAATAAGAAATTGATGCTGCATGTGACAGATATTACAACTACCACTTCAAATCTTGATGTGTGAAAACAAAGACTCACCTTTATGTCGCTAATTCAATTTTCCGACTAACTTTTGTACATCCGTACTGCATTTGCATCAACGTAGCAAGCATCCTCATTCCCGACACACAGCTCGACTGTGTGGAGAGTGCACGTACACAGCGGTGACATCATCCAGGAAAAAAAAAACCTTTCTGGGCTTTCTGTAGGCTTTTTTACAATTTTTACAAAGATTAAAAGTCCATGGCTTAAAAAATATACAATACAAAGATTAATAATTGACTGTGTTTACAGCCGGAGGTGTCCTGTCAACAGTTTGACAGGCATTTCTTTTATTATTGTGGTCTATGGGAAATTTGCTTTTTGGGCCGCAGGGGATTTTTCAGTGGCCACTGGGAAAAATTGGCTGCAAGTGCAAATTGGCTATGGTGCCGTATCCAGTTCTTATAATACATCCATGCTCTCCACACTTTGCCCACTTCACAACCCTTCCTGTCTCTAAGTCACATGTTGCTAATCTAACCAATCAGAAGCAAGAAGGACTTAGACTGCGGTAAATAAGATTCAGGAGGTTACTGTAACTGTTTCAAAAAATGCACATGTAAATATTTAAACTATTAAATATGTAAATAATTATTGTGTAAACATAAATGTGTAAACAGTTAGCTGTAAACGTGTGTAAATAATTAACTGTATAAACACTGTACATACTGTATATTTCTAGTACATTAACTCAAATATACAATATAAATTAATATCTAAACCTTAAAAAACCACTGATGTCCACTGTGTAAAGCTATGTCACTGAGTGTGTGTACTCTCATAAGACAACAAAAACCTCTGAATGCCAAAGTGCTATCTGTTCCTAACCAGGCCAGACCACGTCTCTAGACAGTGATCGGAATCTCCCTCTACCTCCTAGATGTCAATACAGCCGTTCTAATGCATAGTGAATGAGTGCTTTCTTTTTTCCTTTATTGCCATTTGTCTACCCTCAGCATGGCTTCTTGTGCCAGTGGGGGAACAAATTGCACAGAGTTCCTAGACATCTCCCAGGGCAAGGAATGTGTGACTTTCCCCTACTTTCTACCGCTACTCCACTTGATTGAAGGTTCATTCTGAATTCAACCTTTGTTGCTTTAACCTAGCACAGTGGAGAAGGTAAATGACTCTCAGTTCATCAACTAGTGTCAAGGTGCCCTTAAGCAAGGCACTGAGCCCCCCAGCTGCTGCCGTGGAGCCGCACAGTGTGTGGTTGGACTGGGCAGTGGCAATGTGTTGAGCAGAATGTAAAGTAGCGTTTAGCTGGAACAGAGCAGAGAGTTCATTCACTTCAAAATCAAAAAATGAAACAGTAAGAGAAATGGAGTGAAGTGAATAGAAAGTGGCATCTCTCTTTTACTCTCTCTCTCTCTCGTGTGTGTTGTCTGTTTGTGTGTGTGTGTCTGAGATTGTTAATTGTAGCCCTCAGTACTGGCTACTTATTAACACCATAATCATGCTCTATTGTTGTTGCCCATTTACAAGACCTCATAATGGATGAATGTTATAGGAGTATTCAATTTATGTAGTCACATGTGTGTGTGTGTGTGTGTGTGTGTGTGTGTGTGTGTGTGTGTATGTGTGTGTGTGTGTGAAGAAGAGCTTCTGCCTGAATACAGAGCTGATGTCATGGTTATTGATTAAGTCCAGTTCATTTCAGTTTCCTGTCTGCTAACTAAAATACAAACTGTACACATCATATTGTAAAACATGTGTTGGACCAAAAATGTTCCCTACAGCATCTTGATATTTCCTTTGCCTGATGTAACAGTGAGTTTGTTACATTAAAGTATTGATTGAATGTATTTTAATCTTCATCAACCATTTAAAAGAAACAACACACAACTTATACAAGATTCTGTGACATATGAGTGACGTTTCCTATGAAAATGAAATGTATGAGTAAATGAGCAACATACATAACAGTATCAGACAGAAAATGTACATACCATATATATATTAACTAGAATCACCTCCTCGTGGCTGTCTGCCTCCTCCACTCAGACTAGTTTCAGGTTACATCCCTGTTTATCCAGAGTCAATTTGTGTGAAATCTTGTCATAATTGCTGTGTGAAGTCTTGAGTAATGTCTAAAAAGTGAGGTGGTCTGAATGACCTTGACCTTTGACCTTTGACCACCAAAGTCTAAATAGTTTGTCCTTGAGGCGAACTGAATGTTTGTGCAAATTTGAAAAAAATTCCCTCCAGGTGCTACTGAGATAACTTGTCCAAAAGAATGGGACCGATGAACAACCTGAAAACATAAACCCTCTGATCCTGACTGTCACCAGCATGGAGGCATAAAAATATAGTATTGTTACATCATTAAATGGTTACTGCAGCAATTTAGTCTTGCATTTCTGTAAAAAATGGTGGACTCACATGAGACTGGTCTAAATCAAAGCAACAGATGTTGAGATAGTGTGTGTCTACAATTCATTTAATTATAAAACAGTATTGAAACACTGTTAATATGGTGTTATACAAAGAACATAAACAGACTAAAGCTCCTCAAAAAACTTGCTAAGACCCACCAACATTAGGCTTCTGTCAGTAATTAAAAAGGAAACAATCAGCATCCACTCACAGGTCAAATGACTGTATGACAGTAGTCTCAGGTATTTATTTATTTTATTTTAATTGTTGGCTTATCTTAGCTTAGCATATAAACTGGACCAATCTCTGTCACCACATTTGGGTGAACTTGCTATCCAATCCAATCCAATCCAATTTTATTTATAAAGCACTTTTTTAAAAACAACACTGTTGACCAAAGTGCTGTACAATAACAATAAATACAAAAAATACATAAAACGCAAGCAAAAAATCTCACATTAAAAGTACAAAAAACACATGTAAAACACATGTAAAAACAACAACACTTAAGCAATAAAAAGGCAACAACTCAGACTGTGTCAAAAGCCTAGGAAAAGAGGTGCGTTTTAAGAAGAGATTTAAAAGCAGGCAGTAAAGGGGCCTGCCTAACGTATAAAGGCAACTCGTTCCAGAGTTATAACTGCAAATGCCTGATCCCCTCTGAGTTTCAACCTGGTTTTCAGGGCCACTAAGAGCAGACCCGAGAGACCACGAAGTTACATAAGGTTGAAGCAAGTCAGAGAGATAGGATAGAGCAAGACCATTCAGGGATTTATAGGCGAACAGAAGAATTTTGAAATTGATTCTGAAGCGCACAGGGAGCCAATGGAGGGAATGGAGGAAATGTGCTCTTGCTTGCATGCTCCAATTAAAAAGTGAGCAGCAGCATTTTGAACCAACTGCAGACGTAAGAGGGAAGAGCGGATCTGTTTATTCAGTTTAAAATCACTGTCCATTTTCACACCCAGATTTGTGACTGTGAGTTTTAGATAAGGTGCCAAAAAACCAAAGTTCATAGGAGGGGTATCACAGGTACCACTGGATCCGAACAACATTACTTCAGTTTTCTTGTCATTAAAAAAGTTAATACCATCCATGCTTTGATGTCATTGAGACACTCTAGTAACGGTTTGACAGAGTCAAGTCTTTCTGCTTCAGGGGTAAATAAATTTGACTGTCATCTGCATAACAGTGGATCGAGATGCCATGTTTTCTGAAAATGATTTTCTGAAAAAAAAAGAAGCGGGCCAAGAATCAAAACCTGCGGCATCCCACAGGGGAGAACTGCTAATCTTCACCCTTTTCCTGCTGTAACGTCTTTCAGAGCACGGACACTGTAGACACACCGTCCCTGTCCAGCACGGTGTTTTTACACCAGAAACACAGCAGCTACACTACATGGAGGTGAAAGAGTGAGCTGCAGCCCTGAAATAAGTTTTAAAAACGCACAATCCCCAATCGAAGTGTCTCACATTGAGGCTTGAATACTTTTACAGAAGGTCCAACCTGAGGATGAGCGAGACAGATCTGTTTTACCAGTTTACACGCCGGCTAGCAGTTCACTCTCTCTCCACTGTGTCTGTGTGTGTGCTCCGTAAAGTACATGTGATACATCACTCCTTGCAGTTGTGTGCGTCCTCAGTCTGAACTGAAGGCAATCTCGATTGCCTGATAATTTTAGTGGGAAAAGGGTATAAGAAAACTGTCACACACTGACACAGAGTTTTTGTTATCATGATATCCTGTTAATGATGTGATTTGTCTGTTACTTATAGTCATTCATACAGCTTTTGGGAACTCCTTTGTGAGTTTAGAGTCTCAGGGGAGACATTTGTGGTTTAATGGCATTTGCGGTTTATAAGATATGCCATTTCATGGTTTGCAGGCCAGAGTGTTTAACTTCAGTGGGTATGCTATCATCTTGTTTATTGAGTAGCATCCATTTTTGTGTGTCATCATGGCATTTGAGCTGGACAAGTTTGTTAGAACCCTGATGCTCAGCAGCTCTTAAATTGGACAAAAAAGATCTTCACTCTATAGCAGATCACTATTCTATCAGTGTTGAAGGCAATTTAAGAAAAGAGGAATTGTGTACCAAAATCATAGACGGTCTGATTGAGCAGGGCATTTTATATGAAAAAGTTATGTGAGTTTCCCGATCAGCATCAGCAACATTTATATCTTCTGAGGGAGACCAGGAAGAGGAGGGTGGGTTGCAGCAGAGAGAGCAGATAGCTACTTCAAGGGTGAGGGAGCTAGAGCTAAAGCTGAGGCTGAGGAAAGGGAAGAGCTCAGGCAGCATGAGCTAGGACATGAAAAGCTCAAATTTGCACATGAGCGAGAGCTCAAGGAGTTGGAATAAATAGCTCAGGCAGGAAGTAGATCGACTGATAAGTCTGTCTCTAGCAGTCCCAAATTTGATGTGGGCAAAAACATATATTTAGTCCCTCCTTTCAATGAAAAAGATTTGGAAAATTATTTTGAGCAGGTGGCCACCACTCTTGGGTGGCCAAAGCACAAATGGACATTGCTGTTGCAGTGTGGGAAAAGGGTATAAGACAACTGTCACACACTGACAGAGTTTTTGTTATCATGATATCCTGTTAAGATAAACATGGTAAACAAGCATAAACATGATTTTCCATAGAGTACTGCAATCAATATGAGTTGATTTGAGTCTCACTGCCTGGTAAATACTCATATCTGTCAAACTAGCTGCTCCCAGTTTGTAACACAGGCTTTCTGTTGAAGCCCAAAATTGTCAGATGAAGTTAATGAGTGTTTTTATTCAAGAGGACAGAGTGTGAAGATGAATCATTGCTCAAGATGAATCAAAAGAAGTCAGGTTTATGTTCATGCAATACAGCCTGTTTGATACATTTACAGTACAGCTGGTGTAGAGGTGTAGTGTTGAAATCATGTCAGGGTTAGTTCAGCACTCAAACATGTTCTGAGAATTCTGGGCTTTTCTGTAAGTGAAGATGACTCTCAGTGCAGAAAGACCTTTTTGGAAATCCACTGGATTATCTCAACCAAAGGTTCTGAATCACTGCAGAAATCAGAGACTGACCAGTTCTTCTGCCATGCAGGAAAAAGCTTATATAGTTTTGAGGAGGCTAATATAATAATGCAGTTAATAAACCACATTTATAATGTTATTTATGGGTATAAAATCAGAAACAAAGATATTGTATAATAAAATCAGTGAGCAGCTGCAGAGTGAGCTGTGGAGGATGTCTCTGAGGGGCCTTGATGTTTCCTGTGAAGGTCATTAGTTGATTGTACATGAGTTACATCCATATTTTACCCTCAGTTCTCCAAAAATTGCATCATGGCTCTTCCAGTTTTTTTCAGAGATGTGAAGTGTGAGTGGAGAGCAGGGAGGAGCTTGTGCTCTGTTTCAAGGGCAATCATGACAGACAGCCAGCGGACGGTACAGACAACGAGTTCCCAGGAGCCACTACTGCTGCATATCAAGAAAAAAAAGTCCCTCTCAAAATGTGTTTTGTATCTGATTAATATAAATCTAATATCTGTCCATTTAGTGCACTGTCTCCAGCTGTGTCTGTTCCATTTTCCATCTCTCCCCATGTGTGATTTTTAGATAGCATAAGGCATGACATTACACAGACTCTGATCTCGCCTCCACTGACAGTATAAAGGCAGAACAACAATGCCCCCCCATTCTGCCCATTCCCACCTTGAACAGGCTTTAAAACAGTAACCCCTACTGTCTCTGACCAGGACCATCAGTTCATTTCCGGAAGGATCTCTCTTATGTGCCATAATCGGCTTCTCCTCTGGATTTCAGTCCAACAGACAGACCAAATGCATGAATTAGGAAATGGAGGCTACTGGTGCTGCATCACCTCCCACTACCCTGTGTCTTGGACAAGACAGTTGCTGTGGGTGAAATGATTCTGGCTGAGGCTCCTTTCCTCCCCACTGTCCCCTCGACCTCAATGGAAAACATGATGAGGTCAAAGATGTGAGGAAAAATTTAGGAAAAGACAACTTCAGTGTGAAGAGAATCCGACTGCACTGACACGAGGCTGCGTCATCATTCAGCAGTGGATGTTATTGATGTGGGTCTGCATGGTGCCTTTCCTTTCATAAGGGAAGGTCCAGTGAATCTATGAAAGAAGCAGTGAAGCTTCTTTCCTCAGCACTGAGAGAATTGGTCCATCTCTTTTCACGGCTGCCACATAGATATTTACGGGTTATTTCACTCAGTTAAGAACCTTCCTAAGTAAAAAACACTAGTTGACAACCTCTCACTCTAACTCTCCTGCCACCCTCACCTGCCCTGCCATAACCCTGATGTTCTTGCCATTCCCCGTCACCTGATCTTTCCCACCCACTCACTTACCTGTTCCCATTTCCGTAATTTACATATACTATAGTACATCCACTGTTACATAGTGTTGGATTCTGTTTTATTTTGGTGTTTCCTGTTGATCCTGTTGTTGATCCCTCTAGGTGGATCGCCTGATTGACACAGACCTGTGCCTACTAGTGGGTTGACTCTATTTAGGACAGCTCTTTGTTTCAGCTCTCTCTCTCCCTCCTGCTGCAGCAGCAGCACCTTTGTGGCGCAAAGTATCTGTTTCCTTTTCAGTATCACTCATATATTTTCAATAAACATTAATGTAGTAAACTTCCTTCTGAAAATAGAGGAATTGTGTACCAAAATCATAGAAAGTCTGATTGAGCACGGCATTTTATGTGAAAAACTTGACTGCCCGATCAGCAGATATTTATATCTTCTGAGGGAGACCAGGAAGAGGAGGGTGAGTTGCAGCAGAGAGAGCAGATAGCTACTTCAAGGGTGAGGGAGCTAGAGCTAAAGCTGAGGCTGAGGAAAGGGAGCAGCTCAGGCTGTATGAGCTAGAACATAAAAATCTCAAATTTGCACGTGAGTGAGAGCTGAAGGAGTTGGAGTTGAAAGCTCAGGCAGGAAGTAGATCAACTGATAAGTCTGTCTCTAGCAGTCCAAAATTTGATGTGAATAAAAACATAAATTTAGTCCCCCCTTTCAATGAAAAAACTTTTGAAAAGTATTTTTCACATTTTGAGCAAGTGGCCACCACTCTTGCGGGGCCAAAGCACAATTGGACATTGCTGTTGCAGTGTGCTCTTATTGGTAAAGCTCAGTAGGTGTACTCTTCACTAACTTTGAATAAAAGCACAGACTATGACACTGTTAAAGCTGCTATAATGCATGCCTATGAGCTAGTACCAGAAGCTTATAGACAGCGTTTCTGTTAGTACCCCAAAACTGTAAAGCAAGTGGAATTTGCCAGTGAAAAATAAATTTGGTTTGATTATTGGTGCACCTCACAAATGTTGGGACAGAAGAACAGCTGTGCCAGTTGATTCTTCTGGAAGAGCTAAAAATTGTGTGCCTGAGGTGGTTTCCACTTATTTAAGTGAGCAGAGAGCAAAAACTATAGGGGACACTGCTGTAATGGCTGAGTATGTTTTAGCCCATAAAATTACGTTTGGTGATAAGTTCCACACTGAGGCTAAAACTCACACACCTCCGCAGCATTCTCGCTTTTCTAGTAAGGTTGCTTGTAGTAGTTCCTCTCCCTATATTTCTGCTAACAAAGTCTTCAGCTCTAAAAATGGAGGCTCAGATAGAAATTGTTTCTAGTTCAAGAAGCCAGGCCACATTGTAACTGACTGCCCGGCTTTGAGTAAGAAACAGAAACCCAAACCAGTTGCTTTAATTGGGTATGTGGTCCGCTTGCAACTTGCCATTGACTCTGAGCAACAGCCATGCTGTTCAGATGACTCAGGTTTTGAACCATTTATCATTGATCGCTTTGTAGCACTGTCTGAGTCCGATCCTGCCATACCCATTCGCATTTTACGGGATACCGGTGTGTCCAAGTCTATACTCCTGAAAGGAGTGTTACCATTGTCTGAAGAGACATTCCTTGGTGGCGATGCATTGATACGAGGTTGTGAAATGTCCTATCTTCGGACATCCCTGCATACTGTGTACTTAAAGTGTGGTTTGGTCACAGGGTTTGTCTCGGTGGGTTTGCATCCCTACATTCCTGTTGAGGTGGTCAGCCTCAATCTGGGCAATGACCTTGCAGGCACTAGGGTGTTTCCTCTGCCGGTTGTGACAGAAAATCCTGTGCCCTCTGAACTGCCTGACCCCAGTGAAACAAGACCTAGGACACCCATTTACCCTACTTGTGTTGTGACCCATTTCCAGTCACGGAAAGCTGATTCTGTCAACCTCTCTGAAACATTTATGGTTGATCCTCCAGATAATGCTGACTTAAAGCTGGTTGATGTTGAAACAGCCAAGTCTGAAAGTGAACGTGGCAAGGATCATTTATCCACTGCCTCTAAAGTAGTTGATTTGACATTGTGTAACCCCGGTGTTTCTACTGGAACTCCACTGCAGCTAGGTTGAGTACAGCTAGTGATGTCCCAGAGGGCTCATCCTTCTTTAGCCAAATGTTTTGCAGCTGTTAAGCCAAAGGAGGAGTTGTTATTCTGTCTCTGTTGGCTTTTATGTGGAAAGTTATGTGCTCATGCGTAAGTGGACTGCTTCTCCTGATGGGTCTGACTGGAACGCCACTTACCAAATTGTTCCCTCTGTGTTCTGCTTGCAGATACGATTTATATACAACTTAGCTCATGATAACTCTATGGCAAGTCATTTGGGGGTTACAAAGACCTACATTTGGATATTGAAACACTTCTTTCGGCCTGGTTTAAAGGCTTCTGTTGCTGAGTATTGACGCACCTGCCATATTTGTCAGTTAGGAGGCAAACCTAACCAGGTGATTCCTCCAGCTGTAGGGGCCTACAGCCTATTCCTGTAATAGGAGAGCCCTTTGAAAGGCTTATTGTTGACTGTGTAGGCCCCCCTACCAAAGTCAAAATCTGGTTATCAATACCTTCTGACCTTCATGTGTGCAACCACTCACTACACTGAGGCAATACCTCTGTGTTCTTTTAATGTTAAGGCAGCAGTCAGCGAGCTTGTGAAATTTTGTACCACTTTTGGCTTGCTGAAGGTCATTCAAACAGATCAAGGGAGTAACTTCATGTCCAAGGTATTCAACCAGGAGCATTAGGTTTGTAGTGTTTGAAGAGATACCCTTTTTGTTGTTTGCACTTCTTAAAACTGTGCAACAATCATTAGGGTTTAGCCCAGCCGAGTTGGTGTTTGGCCACATAGTCAGCGGACCATTGAAACAGTTGCAGGAACAGCTGATGGCAGATTCCCCAACCAATGTCAATGTGCTCGATTATGTGAGTTCATTTCGAGAACGTCTCCACCATGCATGTAACGTAGCTAAAAAGGCCATGGAACACTCTGTCGAAAATAAAACAGCACTTTGATAATAATGCAGTGCAGCTTTTTTTTCAGCCTGGAGACTCATTACTGGCTCTTTTGCCAATACCTGGCTCAGTGTTACATGCCAGGTTTGTTGGGCCTTATGCTGTTGAAAAGAGGCTCACTGACACAGATTATTTCATTTGTACTCCAGGCAGGAAGTGTAAGTCTCGTGTTTGTCATGTTAATATGTTTGAAGCCTTATGCTGTCCGATCCCAGGAGGGAGAAAGCTCCTCAAATGAATTGAGTTCTGTTGCTGCAGTTTCTGTTGTTTCCACTTTTTCTGGTGACGGTTTATCAAGCTCAGCTCCAGAACTCACAAGTTTTGGCAGATTTCTGTACAGACTAAAGGAGGGTTAACACCGAACTAAGCCTGACTATTTTCCTCTTCCACGTGTTGACGGCAGCATTCATAGGGTAGGAACGGCTTATGTGACCAAGCTACATTTGTTAAAAGGGTACTGGCAAGCTCCCTTGACATAGAGAGCGTCTGACATCTCTGCCTTTGTCATGCCTGACAATTTCCTCCAGTACACTATGATGGCATTCGTCATGTGTTATGCCCCTGGCACCTTCCAGCGACTCATGTGGACAGTGTTGTCTGGTGTAGAAAACTTAGATGATGTCATTGTGTATTCACCTGACTGGGAGAGTCACATGAAAACTCTTCTGACAGTTTTTGATCCCTTTGAAAATGCCTCACTGACCTTGAACCTGAGGAAGTGTGAGTTTGCCAAAGCTACCATCACTTATCACTGTGAGGAAGTGGGACAGGGAAAGGTTCACCCCCTTGCAGCCAAGATCATTGCTGTTGCTGAGTACCCAGTTCCCACTACCAAACCCGAGCAGCGGCGTTTCTTAGGGATAGCAGGTTACTATAGGGCCTTCTGTCATAACTTTGCTACTACCACCATCCACCTTAAGTCGCCATTTGCCAGAACCCCACCCCACCCCAAACCCCACCCCACCCCACCCAACAGCAACTAGTAATTGTCATAACTGTTAAACTACACAAATAGAACTAAATATGCCATCATAACAAAAACCAATTATATACAACCATAAATATATTGTATATACAAATGAAATAGACAATCAAATTACTAAATTGCACAAATCCTTCATCCTACAAATAGATTGACACACTTAAGAGAACCTAATTGCTGCAGCACTGCACACTTCAAACAAGACACATACATTTGGTGGTGTGCAGACTAGTTTATTATTTAGTATATATAGTATATTATTCTTAACCATTTCACACAACCCAGACAAATGATGTGTGTAAAACTACATGTTTGTATTCACAGTATTATGAATGAATTGTGGTTTGTTTGGTAGCTTTTCCTGGTGTGACTGATTGATTGCATTAGTACTGTGCAGATGAAAGTGCAAGAGGAGACCTTCTATTTTTTTTGTGAGCTCCCGTGCCACCCCCTGACAAGATGCCACCCATCTGGTGGCTGTATCTAAATCCGCCATTGGTCTTGTAAGCCATAGCTTTCCCACCTTCTGTTTTGCCTGCCTGATCTCTGGCTGTTTGACCACCTGCTTGCCTTCTGGACCCAGACCTCCAGTTTGTTCCTGGATTAGTTTAGTTTGCTTTAGTCGAATACATCTGAAGGAGTAATTCTCCTGTTTGTTTTTTGAATCATGCCGTTTGGTTAAACCTGCCTTTATTCAGCCATTACAGAAAAAGAGAAAACACATTTCTTCACACAGTCTGATCCACTTTTTAACACACAGAGCAGAGCAAAGTTTGTCCACAGTCTGGATGACCACACACATCAGTGAATAAGCTTTAACGCATCCTGATCCAATTAACCTGACAGGTGCAGCAGCTGGCGCAGTGACTGAGAAGTGAGGACCTATGCACCATCAGACAGCGGTTAAAGCTCACCCACCTGGGCTGCACAGTGTCAGCCAGCAGCCATGTTTTTCCCGTCCCAAAATAATCAACCTGCTACCACCACCACTATAACCCTGTATGAAGCCTGTAATATCCAGACCCTCACAGAGTTTTGGAGCAGATTTCTCGCACTGATGTCATTTCTGTCTTTATTTTAAATTTTTTCTCACTTAGATTCAAAGGCCAAATTCACCACCAATGGTTTTTGCAGCAGTTGGTGCTTCAGATCCTATACCTGAAGTTTTACTATGGTATAAGTATGAAATTCTCTGTGCTGCAGCACAGCAGCTTCTCCTGGGGTCCTTTCCCTCTCTTGCTTATTGCAGCAATTGTAGTACTTTATATGTACAGTATATTATCCTGATAATGCAAAGATTTTTTCTGGAAACAGCTAATGTGGTGCTAATTAGGGTAAAATGTCCATGAAATAATTTTAACCTAAGCACATATTCAATCTTCATCATTTATTATTAGAATTGCTCTTTTTATTAGAAGCTGGATTCTTTGTTTGCCTATAGCCTTTTTTTATTTTGTGCATGTTTAGTAGACCGACTGTGCACTAACAAAATACTCTCTCTGCTAACTTATCAATTGGAATGAATAATGAGCCAATTTGACAGCGTTTCTATCTATTTACCACCTTGGTTCCAATTACAAAATTTCACTTACCTAAATGTAAAAGAGTGTATTTGAAAAAGTGTTTTTGTCTCCACTTTGGCCTCCTGGGTATTTCTCAGAAACATTAGAAAACCCCAGCTCATCGTTATTGTAAGAAAAGGAAACAATGACAGAAGTCACCTCAGGGACAAACAGGGTTACATCGCAGTAAAGTTATGAAGATAACTTCCTGTTCACTGTTATTCTCACCGTGATGACAGATTCTAGATGTCAATAAATGGTCACATACACAGGTGTACAGGGCCCCCTAGTTTTAGAAATAACAGCTTCATGAGCCCAAACCCCACACAGAAGAACCCCACGCACCAACCAAACAATGTCAAATCTTGAATGAAAAAACTAACATTTTTACTATGAAATCATATTTTCTCCAACATTTGGCATTTATTTAGTTGACATTTCTAACATGTTCAGTCTGAAAATCTGAATTAACCTTAAAAACATGTGTGACGTGGTTAAACTCTTTCATGTCATTAAACCCCCCAAATGCCTCAGTGGTGGCGTCATTAACCTGTGTGTGTGTGTGTGTGTGTGTGTGTGTGTGTGTGTGTGTGGACGACTTATCAACCATATTGTGTGGACTTGACAAACACCTTAGCACAGGTGAACAGGAAGCTGCAGTTTTCCACTCATTCAGTTTGAGTGGCCCAGACTTGAACTCCACAGAACACCTGTGCAGAGACCTGAGGAGAGACACTTCCCGACCAGTCTGACAGAGCCTGAGAGGATCTGCCAGGAGAACGGGATAAACTGCTCAAATCCAGATGAGCAAAGCTCTTGGAGACTTTACCAAGAAGACTGAGGCTGTACCTGCTGCCAAAGAGGAATATAAATAAAGGATCTGAATACTTTCTGTAAATGAGTTTTCTGTTTTTGATTTTAAATAGATTTGCAAAAAATTATATAAATGTTTTTACCTTGTTGTCATTGAGAGTAAATTGTTGGGCAAAAATAGGAATTTTATCCATTTGAAATTAAATTTACAAGTCAACTGAATAAATTGTGCAAAAACTAAAGGGGTCTGAGGACTTTCTGAACTTTTTATCTTCTCCTGCAACACCTTTCACCTGAGGATCATATGATATGAAAATATTATGCTCCTTATGTTTTGCATCTTATTTGGATTTCATAACCCAACAAGTCCATAAAACAGCAGCAAGGGCTGGAGAGAAACATACAGGCATGATGAATAATTAACACTGATTAAATTAACAGCTTTTTGACCGATGCATGCTGGGATGTGCCTCAGACCCCTGGGACCCTGAACAGGATAAGCAGTATTGAAAATGGATGGATGATTGGATTAATTTATTTTTCTTCATTTAAACGTATTAAGTCATTAAAGAGGATGCAATATGCGCAGCAGCAATCAGGACATGGAGATGATGCATATGGATGATAAAATCTGATAAAGTCTGTTATGATTGCAGTTTCCTTTACTTGAGCCAATCACATACAAGATAATGGATTGCCTTTTTGAAAAAGAATTTCTTTTTTCATCAACCTTGAAAGCATAATTGAGTCCCTGAGGCAGTGAACCTGAAGTTCATTCGGGTTTTGGATGAGTGCTGTTTACTAATCTCATCTGTGAGTGGATGTTTTGTGCTGTCATACTTCAATAACAGTTGTGTACATTGGGGCCATTCATAACATGTGTGCATCTTTTTTTCTTTAAAATATGGAAACTATTTCTTTTCAGTGCTGCTCACTGCTATTAAAATACCCAACTAAATGAACACAACAGACAAAATATCAGAGAATAGTGGGAGAAAGCCACCCTCAGTGTGAGCCAAACACTGGCAACAGACCTTGAAAAGGTCAGTTTTTATTCTCACAAAGAAGGAAAAATACATTTGAATTCAATCCAGATACGTTTCCATAGAAATATAGTATTTAATGTGCAGTTTGTCAAAAACCTCAAAGTGAACCTGAAGAACTGCTCAGCACAGTGATGAATGGATTTAGTTTAAATACAGTACGCACAGGTACAATATTACAGCTGTTGTGAAAACACTTTACTCATATACGGATATGAAATGTCCATGATAACATAACATATGCAAATTTATTTCACATCAAAAATGGAACAAAGTGAGACCTTCTCCTCATAAACACTGTAAGATAATGGCAGAGGAAGTGACTGGTGATAATGACCATTGTTAGTTATAGGTCACAGGTCATTTACAGTTATGCCTTCGTCATGGTAACAATAATGAGCAAACACTTAAGACTGTGGAACAGTTAGGTAAGGTTTAGGCACAAAAACTACTTGGTTAGTTTTAGTTAAATATTAGCTGGGCCCCAGTTCAGGAGCTGCATCCTTCGGACGCTGCATTTAAAGACTGACTGTGTCACAGTGGAGCGACGACACTGACCCATTTCAAAGGCTGCTTCAAATGTGTCCTTTGTTTTTCTGGGCCCGACATGTCCCTCGGGCTGTACAACTGTTAAAACCAAGGGCATTAAAACCTCAAGTTTTTGTGGAAAAACTGTGTTACGTGTTGTCAGGGTTGCTAGGCAACAAGAGCCGCACTTTGCGACACAACAGTAAGGGCAGGAACAGCTGGTGATGCAAAGCAAAAATCCACTGTATGCCAGACGGTCGACAAAGGGCCACACTGATCTCTGAAGGAGGAGACAGGTGAACACACTACTTTTGGCCCCTTTTACGAGCTGTGGCGTCTTTCAGAGCGAACACTGTAAACACACCTGTCACCTGCCCAGCACGTTGCTGTTAAAACAGAAACACCACAGCTAAAGTGAGCTGCTGCAGCCCCAAAATAAGTTTCAAAAACATCCAAACAATCCAGGCTCCGACACTTACAGGTGCACCAGGAGGTTGGCTAGCAGCTCACTCTTTACGTGTTTCGTGTTTGCTTGTGTGTGTGTGTGTGGGTGTGTGTCTGTGTGTGTCAACGCAAACACATCTGGCAATGTCAAAGGAGTCAATCACCTTTTTTACCAGATCTACTTGTGTTTAAAAGAACTGTCTCCAAACAACCTGCGGGCGTGTTATTTACAGGGCAGTCTTCCTCTGTCTGGAACTGACTACACGCTGAGGTTCTGTCCATGACATGTACAAACAACAGGTCTGCAAGAACAGACTTCTCTCTGACACTACAGCACAGCTCTCAATTTTATTAAAAGACCAGACTGCATGTAGCCCCCCCCCCCCATTCTCTCAAAGCAACCCAGAGAAGACCTTGTGACAATGACGGCGGGGCCACTGGGAGAACAGGGACTTTTCCCGATGAGCTGCTACACGAATAAAACATCAGAGAGAGGCAGAGAGAGTAAGAGGGAGAGGGATGAGGCCCAGTGGAGCAGGCTGCAGCCCACTCTGGTTCTATGTGGCTGTCATCTCCCTCATGTCTGCCTCCGTCTCCAGGGACCTACGTTCTGTTTGGTCGCACCGCTCCACCCACACGTTCAGCGTTTATCTCTCGGTATCTTTATCATGGTTTAAACACAGAGGCAGCAATGGATGGTTGCTGACGGGTTTACATGAAAAAAGGGTTGGCTAGAAAAGCTGAAATAGTTGTTCATAGTAACAATAACTGTGCAGACAATAGACAGGAGGAGCAGAGTAAGTTCAGGACCGCAGGAGAAGTTTATTTATATGGCACTTTGCTTTACAGAACCATAAAAAGTTCAAATCAGAATTACAAAATGAAAAACATACAAAACACACCACCAGGCTACATCCACATGACTACAAAATCTCTTTCAAGACTAACACACTTGAAAACACATACATACATGACCATTCACCTACACTGAGCATATGTAAACAGGAAGCAGCTTGTCTACTCTGCAGTTGGTTAGTTACAGTAAATCCTCTGAATGAGGAACAGTAAAGAAAGTTGTAGCATTAAGACAACAAGGTCAGTAACACTGTAATTCAGTACCATGTTGTATTCACCACTGGTAGTTTAGGCTGCTGAGAGCCAATCAGGAGAGACCGTGGTTGTTTATGTCATCGTTTCCAAGGGTCTCAGTTTCTGTCAGTCAAGATACAACACAACCCCAGAGTTTTCAAAATGAAATACAAACCCCACAGTTTTCAAAATAAAACACAACCTGGGAGTTTTCAAATTAAAAAAGGGCCAGCAGTATTTCCAAAAGTCTCAGTTTTCAGTACTCAAAAAAAAAAACATGGGATGGGAGGAGGAAACGTAGCAAAAGATATGCGTTTTAACACAAAAATACAGTAGTTTGGATGTAGCCACAGTACAGTATCCAGTAGAACACATAAGAAACAGACCTGATGCACAGATTACCTGAAATCATGTTTAAACAGATAAACTTCTTTTTAAATGACACAGACTCAGCAAATTTTCAAGATGCAGGTAGAAAACTTCACAAGTCTTTAAACAGTGCAGTGCACTTCCAGTACAGCTCCCAGTAGGTTTAGTATAAACACCAGTAAAGCTTTACAGCATAAGAAGGAGGCAGAAGACAACAGAAAGCTTGTCTGAGTTTGTAGCAAGATAATGTTGAAGCTTTGTTTCTTTGTTTCTTTCATTTTTTTCATCCAGGCTTCTAATGAAAGTCTGTGTGATCAGCCCAGATCTAAACAGTTTTATTTCAGACAGATCGAAAGAAGGAAGAAAACACCACTAAAACTCAAACATTTCTGCTGCTGTATATACTGCTGGACTCATTCCCACCTCCCTGTACCAATCTGTAGTTATAGAGTTATATAGTCATTTTTCATATAAAATACTTGAATGAACTTGAATACCTGCAGAAATAACTGTCAGCCTCAGGAGCCCATAGAGTGCTAACTAGCAAGTAATAGCATACAAACAAGCTAAGCTACAATGCTGAACATGGTAAATATTACCTGTTAAACATCAGCTTGTTAACACTGTCATTATGAGGGATCGTTACTATACTGACATTAGCATTTAGCATAAAGCACCTTTGTGCCAAAGTACAGACTCATAGTTTTTGTTCAGACACATCTGTCTCAGGTGATCCAATCACAAGTGGAGAGTTCTAATCAGAAGATGTGAACACGCCCAAGATGCACTGACATCCCATCACACTGACCACATGTGGTGGTGGTCTGGGCCACACCCCTTTGTGTCCTGCTCTCCCTCTCTCTCTCTCTCTCCCTCTCTCACACATACATACACACACACACACACACACGCACACACTCACACAATAACATTGACAACAGACCTGTCTTTGGTTGGCTAAAAACAACAACACATACCTGTTTATTTGCATATAAAGGAGGAAGAAAGATTGAATTGGACTGGAGACGCATGTGGAGATGTGTTTTAAAGCCAGATGTGAACTGACGTACTGAGGCCCTGTTCAGACCTGCATTAACATGCGTCTTCAATTATCCGATCACCAGTGGTCAGCTCTGAGCGCATCAGTTCACACCTGGATTTAAAATATGACCCCAGTGATCACATGTCTCTCTTCCTGCTTTATATGCAAATAAACATGTATGTGTTGTTGTTTTCAGCCAATCAAAGACAGGTCTGTTGTCAATGTGCTTGTGTGTGTGTGTGTGTGTGTGAGGCATGGAGGGGTTGAGTGAATCACAGCTTTCATTTAAATAGTAAAATATTTTAGGTTCATTATAAACTGTGTTGGATTAATCAGACTGAGACAGAGTACGTCAGTAGAGTAGTTGGTCTGAGGACACATTCATGTTCACACTGCCAAAATAATGTGGACACATGAGGTCCGGTCTCAAGTGCTTCCTCAATGCATCATGGATGTGTTCACACCTGAATTTAGAGCTGTCCATTTGTGATTGGATCACCTGGGATAGATGTTAATACAGGTGTGAACAGGTGTGAACAGGGCCTCAGTTCTCTTAACTCTGACATTGAAGTGGTCTGTTGAGAGCCCTACAATATCCAGATGTATTAACAAAATGTGATGATAATAACAAAGTCCATATAAAAGTTAGTTTTGATGTTGGGTGCAGCTGTTTCATGTTTATAAATCAAAACTTTTGACAACATGAGATGAGGGACCAATGAAGAGGCAGCAGCAGCTCCTCACCTCCACATTTAACATTTCATCAGTATGTTGCTTTAACCTTATTAACATTGTAGTGAAGTTACAGTATGAGCACAGAGTCACCATCCTCTGTGTCACTGTCCAAGTAATGATGGAGCCGCTGGCAGCAGAGCAAAATGACTATAGATTTATATCAGCTAATAAACACAGGTAGGAAAATAGTATTGATTTATGGCTGGTTTAATGACACAATGGAACAGAGCCTAGAGGCTTGTGGAGGATTTGGCAGTGACTTGTGTTTGTTGCTGTTTTACAATAATTTGTTGTGTGTTCATGCTGTCAGACAGCTCCTCCGCCATTAAGACACTGAGCTGAAGATGACTGATTAACAAGGGCTGAAACCAGTAAACTGCCAGCGTCTCTGAGAAAAACAAAAGGTGGAATAAGACGGGTCACTTCAATTCTCAGAGTCTGCATATGTGTGTGTGTGTGTGTGTGTGTGTGTTGTCCAGCGTTACCACAAAAGAAGTTCATTAACTTGTAATCCACTCTGTGTGTCCTGTGTGTGTGTCTGTGAGATTATTCTTGTGTCAGTCCCATTGTGGAACTACAGGAGCTCTAAGACATCAATAGACCCAGTCAATAGATCTAACCCGTCAAAGGAATGACTTAACCAGAATGGCTTAGTAAATAGTTATATAAGACTGTTTGTGTATTCGTGTGTGCATCTCATTCAGTGTGAATGTGTCCCTTCTCCCCTCCACCCCATACGGCAGCAGCAGGGGAGTATGTCATAGAAAATCGTGCCTCCTCTTTCAAAAGCAACTTTTAATCCCTCAGAAAATCCCCACATCTTCACAAACATCTTGCTCACTAACCTTTCAACTGGAGCCAAGCGGGTAAATTGAAAGTGATTATGATGATATACTCGTGTTGTCAATATTCAGTGCATTTGACAGAGTGAAGCCTGAAAGTGTAAAAACATTTCAGAAATACTGAAGCTAAATATAATCACGGGAAAAAAAGAATGATGACGTCTTCAAACAATGCACAGAAACTTCCACTGACTAAATTCTATTCCTCACTTTACTTTATCCTTGACTCACATCTTAATCTAATCTCATGCCTCAGTAGCTTCACAGTTAAGACATACCTTTATACTATATACCAGTTTGACTTTAGGCTGGGGGCGTGTCATACCTCAATCTCTCCCCCCACACTTCCTGTCATTCCCTCTACTACCACTATTAAATAAAGGGGAACTTAAGTCCAATTCTAAACCTGAATTGAATTCCTACACTGAATCTGGCATCTTTGCCAGTTATGTACCATTTGGCTACCAAGGTGCTCCACTTGTAATGCAGTCCTAAACTATAGAGGACATGTTATGTTATAATACTTATAATGAACCATATCACAACATGAATTTTATCTGTGTATCTTTTAGCTGTTTAGATTAGGGGTCGGTTTCACAAAGACAGACTTTGACTGTGTCTTAGAGCAAACAGTCATACTTCAGAGAGACTGAGTCTGAATTCATCTGCTGCACAAAGCAGTTTATTTCTTGACTATTATAAGCCGAAATGTGTTACAATATATTCTGGGTAAATTAAGACTTTTTTTCAATATAAAAAAAAAAAAATGGCAGACCGAGGAACCTCATCCAGCCTCTCAGTTCCACTTACCCACCAGAACATGTTTGTCTACTGGAAGAATTCAAAAGTTACAAGGACGTTTTACATGAAGAGTGTGTCAGGATGTGTGGTAAGTTGGACCCAAATGCAGTCAATTCTTGGGAGACAGTGCAGGCAGGTTTATTCAACCAAAAATCCAGACATGAACGTGACATGAACAGACATGAAGACAACAGACGTGAACAGCGAAAAACAACAGACGAACCGACACAGACAAAGGGGAGCACAAAGACTATATAGACACAGGAGGCAAGGGTGATTGAACACAGGTGAAACACATTAGGGCGGGGCAGACAATCACCACAGACACAGGACCAAGACAGGAAGCAAAAACACTGACACACATGGAAACCAATTACAAAATAAAACAGGAAGTGCAAAAAGTCCAAAATAAAACTAACAAAAAGTGTCTGCCATAGCAAACCATGACAGAGTGAAACGATAAAAACAAAAATCGGATTTATTCTCTAAAAACTGTTTCCCTTCTCTTTGCTCTCTCCATTGTTATGTTACAAACCACAAATTATGAGCCTTGTTTTTCTTGTTTCTTGTTGTTGGGTGCTGCTGCTCAGAACAGGTATTATTGATGATTGCCATGGTAACATTGGTCTTAGGCCTGAGTTAGCCTGGGGGTAAGGTGTCTAATGTTTTTGGCTTAAAATGACACAGTCTTTATTTTTGTGAAACGGTCTGACTTATATTACACTGATCTGTGAGTTAAATTGTGACTGGACTAACCCCAAATACAAATTTGAACCCTTAATTACCCCTAGAAATACCAATTGCCTACCAATTACTAATATTAATCTGATTCTAAAATGAATCTAAATCTAACAAAGCACTCCTATAAGTGATAATAACAATAATAACTAGAAAATTCCAGGGAAATTTTGAGTGCCACGGGGGCTACTGCCGGGATGAGTACATGATTTATTTCCAGTGTTAAAAAGTCACCCTGATCATATTCTGCTTTTGAGAAATGTCTTGATATAAAAGATTCTGATATAAAACAATGTCACATCCCTCCATCATGTATTATGTGGGAAATATCTCATATTCTGTGTTGTTTTTTTTGATAAAACAAGAGGCAACATGTCTTCAAACTGGCATTTAAAGGGTTAAAATCCTGAAAACTAATAAACATTTGGTAGGTTTGAGCAGAACTGAAGTGGTTTAAGAGATTTATGCAAAAAAAAGCAGAAAAAAATATTGATATATGATGATTTTATAGCATTTTCTTTGTGTGTCCTTTTTTGGACGCGAGGAACCCCAGAGGGTACAAAATGTGTTACCAGTGTATAATAGACCTGTAACAGTAACTGACATTAGATTTTAAAAATATGTCAAAAAAGACACTTTCTTGCAGAAATCCATACCTTCAGCTGTAACAGCCAAAATGATCAGCAAATCAAAAAAGAAAAGTGAAGAAAATGTCCAAAAAAGGACAGAGGGACCCCTGAGGGTTAATAAATCCCATGAACCGCTATTTAAATTACCACTATTATGTTTTTTTCTGTGCTAAATTTAATATTACTGGGGAGGAGAGCAACGCGACTAGAAGTGACAGCGAGAGAGGGCTAGTAGCTT
The DNA here is from genome assembly GCF_021018895.1 of Seriola aureovittata. NCBI lineage: Eukaryota > Metazoa > Chordata > Actinopteri > Carangiformes > Carangidae > Seriola > Seriola aureovittata. The sequence goes on from NC_079375.1 coordinate 886,781, forward strand.
CTCCTCTCCTCTGTCTCAGCGGAGACCGTCACAACTTCATTCACTCTTTTAACAAAACAAAAAAAAAGCTACGAAGGAAGCAGTAAATGGACTTACATATTTAAGACCTAACTAAATGTAATTTAAGACCTAACATGCGGCTAATGTAAAGCTAGCGGAGCTTGGAGAGTTGGTTATCTGGTTGCTAGGCGCACGCACGCACGCACACAGGTCAGGAGCTGCCGTTGCCATGGCAATGTGAAAATCTGCCCAGAATTTGGCTTCTACATGGCTTCAAAACAACTGCAAATTATGAGAAAACCGTTACTTCTTTTCATAAACCGAAAAGACCGTGCCAGACACTGAAGCCAGAAGTTTCTACAGTCTCTATTTTATTCAGATATTCCTTAAAATGAGTGAGTAAGAGTGAGATTATTTTGAAAAAAAGATTACATTAGGTGTCAATGAGAGTGAGACAGGTATTGCTGCCGGACTCGGCACCCCCGTTTAAATTTTGTGCAGACCCTGCCTGTCAAAGTTACATTTTATGAATCCCAACAACTATGTCTACATTTTCAGAAAGAATTATTTGTCTCCTTTTTACGGTTTGGCCGTGAGCTCGAGTTAAAAATAAAAATAAAGGTTATTTTTTACTGCTTCACGCACTCTAGCCAACTGACGCTTTCACTCTAACTTTGAAGAAAAAGTGATTTGCACTCCTCCTTTGAGTGCTCACAGTGTGAAAAGTTTACATGTTATGTAAAAACAGTTCCTGTCTTTTTGAGAGAGCAGAAGTTTTCCTCCGTTTTATAGTTTGAGTCACATTTCTACGTGCAGGTATGAGAGAGCTGGGTGACTCAGAAAAAAGGTGCAATTTTGTAGAAAAAAGGTGGGTTTCTAAAGAAAATTCCAATGCATTTCTAATGCATTATTTATTCCCAGTTTTTTGGGAATAACTTTGGGAAAAATTGGAATTTTAACACCAAAAGTCATAGCACCCCTTTCGGGATCAAGACGCACGTTTTGATGTATATATTACCGGGGTTTTCTCAAAGCTGCGGGACGAGTTACGCGCCGAAATTTGGCGGAAGAATAATAAACCCGAAACAGAATATTAATAGATGCCTCGGAGCTGAGCACCCGTGGCACTAATAATAATCATCATTATCATTGTTAGGACTCATCATTCAAGAGACCAGATGTTTCTTTGCTCCACTGGACAAAGGAACTCTTCTCTTCTTGGCTTGCTCTGGAGAGCAGCTCCTGCTCTCTCCTCTCAGCTCTTCAAAGGGCAACAAGGCCCCAGCCCAGGTCAGCTCTGCTACCTGAGAAACCAGCTCCCTCGCCGGCCTGCAACCAGCAGGCTGCAAACACTGTTCTCCTCAACAGCAGCGACCTGCTTCGGATTAACTGTGAGTGAACCAAATCCTCTTCAGAATCAGCAGCTACGACACAAGGCCAGCGGATTTTCCAAGCAACAGGAGTCATAGCAGAGTTAGCATGGAACAGCTAACTCTGTGAGGAGAACAAAGGAGATAACCGCAAAGCAACACAGCCAGACAGGACTTTACTCCACCAGGAAGCCTACGCCTAACGCTGGAAAGGACCTCTTTGCTTGTTCCAAGGACTGGGTAACGTTAACTGACTGGGCCTAACCTTTCCCAGCACAGCATAGCACAGCATAGCTAAGCAGCAGGAGTCTTAACTTTGTTAATGTACTTGTTGATTGATGTCTTGTTGTTGTAATGTTTGCTTAGGTTGTGGTCAGTCATACAGTTAATCGAGTACTCGTATGTTCACACACATAACAGTACGTCTCAGTCCTAGAACCTGCATGAAGCTAACCTTCCCCCTCTAACCTGGTACCTTTAGATTACATGAGCTAGGCTAACAAAGAAACTTACACCTTCCCTCTCACACACACACTAGGTGGTCTCAGTGGCCATTTTGAGTAGTTTCTTTGTTTACCGCCATCTTGTATAGTCTTCTTTGTTCAGGTCATGTGGTCACAGTGACCACTTTGAGTCAGCCATCTTGCCTTTGTTTGTGTCCCCACAGACACACACACATACCCCTACACACACACACACACACACACACACACACACACACACACACACACACACATACACACACCTGTATATACTAAATTAGACATTGTGATTTACTCTGCTCCAAAGTAAATAAATGTCTTTAAATATAACTACTGGTGTGTTTAATGTTGCACAAGCGTGAATATTGCCAACCTCTACTTTGTAGAATTCCAATCCTTCAACTTTAACTTACTGTTGATATGGTAATTTGGTTATAGTTAGTAAACTCTAATTGTTAATCAGAGTTCCAGATTAATGGTAATAAATTGAGACTGAAACCATATTGGCTATTTTGCCTATTAGTTTAGTCTGGTGCCCGGAGGACTTTAATTAATTTTAAAGTTATTATTTAATATTACTATTTTTGATATTAATATTTTCTTAATTTATGATAGCCAATAAATTATTAGACAACTGAAATCCAACATATTTGGTGTCCAGCTCATGAGATAGAGCTCAGACCCAACATCATCATCATTTCTGTAGCAATTGCTCCTCAAAATCTGTAATAATTGACATATCAAATTGAGATTACATAAGTGGTAACTACTGAGTTCATGTCATCATTAATTTTATAATTTCATAATAAAGTTGATCACTTAATTCAGCAGTGCTCAGGCTCAGTCACTCAGGTTGTATAGTAAATGTGAAACCTGATGGTCAATGACTATGAAAGCTAACTTTGACAGACTTGAGTAAGCAAAGTGTGACTGTACATCCTTTAGCCTACATTCTAGTCAGTCAAAGGAAATTCTGCATGATGTTGGAGATACTGTCATTCCGACTAGCAGCAGGTTTACAGCTGCATTTCTGTTCTGACCTTCATCTTTATTTTAGAGCTCATCTTTGTACGGATGCATCTTTGTCTGATGTAAATGCAGAAGTTGCATGAGCTTGTTTTTATGATGCATTCAGGATTGGCTGAGTAATTAAGAACAAAATGATCAGTATTTTGTCATGGTATTTCTTTACTTTATGCTTGACCTGACATAAACCTGTCCTAAGTCTCACTTTAACCCTGGGACCAAGTCTTAATTCTAAACTATTCCTTATAGAAAAATGAGGGCGGTCTAAAATTTCCTCATGCAAAAGGTCTAAAGCTCAAGTTGATTTTCAAAAGAAGTATGAGCTCACACACATTCAGACACATGCACATTCTCTATTCTCTCTTCCTAAATCTTTTCTATCTAAAGCCCAGGGTTGATTTGTGTCCGTGCAGAAATGAGAGGGCTTTGTAGCTGCCAGTCAGTAACAGCCATTTGCATTGGTCTCCGGCTGTTAGACGAATAGAGAGAAGCTGTGGGAGTCTTAGTTTCTCCTCAGCTGCTCATCCAGCACCACTGACCTCTCTCCTCTCAATTCCCCACATTTACCTCATTCCAATTTTCACCCTCCCTAACAGACTAACACACAGGCTGTGAGCTGAATGAGCAGTGGCAGTCGGGCGAGGGAAGGGGGATTAAACCTAAGAGTGGGAGGACATCAGAGAAAGAAATACAAAAGGGGGCAGACAGGGAGCAGGAGAATCAGACGGGATCACTGGGGCGTTCAATTTGAACTGGGAAGTCGGAATTTTGGGTTCCCAGTTTGAAATTTCAACTGGAATGCCCCTTGATTGGGAAAGTGGGACAAAATATGGCTGCTCTGTGCATCAACACAAGTCAAAGTTGTAGTTTCTTGGGGAACAGCTCATCTTCAAAGCCAAGTGAATTAACTATGCTAACTGACATTAACTGATGCTAGTTGAGCTGAATGCTTTAAAAGAGCAGATTTTCAAGTGCTTTTCATGCTTTGAAATAATGATAACAGACGCCATTGAGCAGTTTACTGAGTAAACAGTGAAACATGAGTTAGAGCTACTTCCTAAATACTCTGGCACATAACCCCACCATAAAACAGCAAATTTTGTCATTTTCATATTTTGGTTGGTACTGATAGACTGATTCTGTTACTTTCAGAATCTGTTTCCAACCTTTTTTGCCAAGCTAGGCTAACAGGCTCCTGTCTGTTGCCTCACATTTAGGGGACAGGTAGGAGAGTGGTTTCAATATTCTTATCTATTTCCCAAACTGTCAAACTATTCCCTTAATGTGATGTAATTCCAAGTGAGATGCAACATGTTGACAGAGGAGGCTATTATTCCATGAGGGATTTGATCAGGTCACTCAGAGATTTTATTTGATTACTCAAAAGGATGCATAATTTAACAGGCATGGGTCCTCAGGGTTGATGCACAGAGCACTGTGGGGATCGCTTGAATCTAATTAACTAGTGAACCTCAACAGCAACATAAACGCACAGACGTTGTTGTTTTGTCAGGTGACTTCCGAACACACACCTCTGACCCGTGATAAATGTTTCACTAGCAAATATGACCCATAAGCTAAAGAAGTAAAGTGTGTGGGATTGTGCTCAGGTACTGGAAAACAAAAAATACCTTCCGTTTCAATTAGTGGTCTGGAGAAATTACCAAAATAGCCAACTCTCAACAATTAATATTTAAAATGAACAGGCAGGAAGTATTTTGGAAAATATGGGGCGCCTACATGAATACAATATTCAATGACTAACCAGGTGATGCCAATCTTTACCCTGTGTAATCTTTTCTTTTTTGTGTTCTTAGTTTGATTGTTTTTATTTTAATCATTATGATAATTATCATTCATTTCTTTCATTCATATCATTCTTTATCAGTCGTTGTCTTTCATTTATGTGTTTAGTGATTTTGTTAAACTAACTCATGGTTATAAAACCAGAATTTGACCCAGACATATTTTTTTAACCTTTATTTATTCAGGTAATTCCCATTGAGATAGAGATCTCATTTTCAAGAGAGAACTGAATGTACATAAAAACATAATAAAAAAAAATTCATGAACAGATAGAAAAAATACTTTAAAAACAATTTAAATAACAAATGATAAAATTATTATTATTATTATAATTGCAATAAAAATAATACACAAGGAAAATTTTAAGGATATAAGATGCCAAGATTATAAAAAGCAGTAAACAGTCTCATAAATTAAATTAATTGCATTCTGTTTTGGGAAGAAGTCTACCTGAAGTACTTGGCGTGTTAGCCGATCATGTGACCAAGTTTGGTGCTTACCAACTGAACTGATCAAGAAAGACATAATATATACAATGGTAATTTCCCAAAAGGGCTTTGTAAATTAATTGGTACCAATGCATGTTTCGTCTTTCTGAGAGAGGACCAACCAACCTTCTTATATAGGGTGCAATGATGGGTAACATAAAGATCAATGGTAAAAAAATGGAGGGCGAAATGGTTTTAGATTATTGCGATGTGATTTATAGGCATGCAGTTCCTTCTATCCTCAAACCCCTGAATTCAGTGAACCAACAGGAAAACAGCTTCAATGATCTTTTCTCTGCAGGGCAGAAGGAATCTGGCTCTATTTCTGTACCAAGATACCAAGATATTTGTACTCTGGAACTCTCTCAATTTTGAATCCATCGACCGTTGAGATATGGATGTTGCTGTTGACTGTATTTCTGGTCTAGAAAACAACATAAAACAACAACAGTTTGCAGAGTCATAATGGCTGATTGAAAAGAATCTGCAAAGCAACATATAATAGTGTCATCTGCATATAGATGGACATGACAGTCAGTTAATGATGAGATAATGTTATTAATGTAAATGGAAAAAACAATTGGACCCAATACGGAGTCTTGTGGCACACCTTTGGCTATAGGCAAAATTCTGATTTGACTGATTTGATTTTCCATTTTTACACAATGCTGCCTCCCAGATAGGTAATTCTGAAACCAGCTCAAGCAGAGTCAAAACCAATACAATGTAACCTCAAATGTATCAAATTCCTTCGACAGATCAACAAAAAAGAGCAGCAGAATATTTTCTCCCGTCTATGCCAGTTACACTGTCCTTTTTATTTAGTAGCTATGATGGTGCTATAAAGACAGATTGGTACGGGTTTAGGACTGAGTACCTAGAGAGAAATTATAGAATTTTGTCCAGAAAACACAACAATAGGTAGATAACTGGTGACATTACTTCTATCCTCTCATTTATGCAGTGGAAAAATATGAGCAGATTTCCAAACACTAAGAACTAAACCTGAAGAGACTGAATTAATAAAATCTTCTCTGTGAATAATGGAGAGGACAGTCAAAGAAAGAAGTTTTCCTCTCCAGTTGATTTCCCTGGATCAATTGTTTGTAGTGCATTAAAAACTACATGAGAAGAGAAGCAAAGTAGGGCAAAGTGAGGGGCATAAAACTCCAACTGAGGCAAAATGTTTATTAAAAACTGAGCAGATCTCCTTATTATCAGATAATACCCAATCATCTGATTTGATATGTATAGGTAGGGAAGTTGTATTTTTATTTGAAGTAGTATTCACTACTGTCCAGAATTTTTATGTGTCAGTGTAAAATACAAATTAGATCTAAATAATATTCAGACATATCTTTTCTCATAGAAGTAGTATACTTTTATCTAAGCTGCTAATAATTTAGCCATTCAGGTGGGTCCTTTGTACATTCTGCGAGAGTCCAGGCTGTCACGGTTTGAGGTAAGGCTGGACCTAAATGCAGCCAACACAAGGGAGTTAATGGGAAATGTTTAATAAACAAAAGAATATACAAAACTGGTAAAAACTCAAAAATCCAAAATGTAGGCAAACAGGAAGCCAAAGCTGGATCTTCAGACCAGACACTTGCAGATGAGACAGGGCAGCTGCAATCACCCTGGTGAACACTGAAAGAGAGAGGCCAAATGGGAGAATCTTGAATTGACAGGCCTGCACCTGAAAGGCGAACCGTAGGTACAGTCTGTGGTCCTTGCAGATGAGTACATGAAAGTAAGCATCTTTCAAGTCCAGGGAAGTGAACCACTCCCCACTTTGGATTGACTGTGCCATTTTTTAACATTTTGAAAGGTAACACCTTTAAGAACGCATTCAGTGGCCTCAGATCTAATATGGGCAGCAGGCCACCGTCTTTATTGGAATTATGAAGTATTTGGAGTAAAACCCAGCGTGCCTCCTTCTGCAGGAGGGTAATGATTTTGTCTACTAAAACCTGTCCCCTAACTGGACCCCAGAAGAGGGAGGTGGACGTTGCCAAAACTGGATTCTGTATCCATTTGCCACAGTAGCCAGAACCCAAGGGTCTGACACACATTTTTCCCAGCTGTCCAGGCTTTGCTTGGAAACAGGCACCGTGGCGGTCCCAGTGCTAGGCGTTGTTCCCCTGTGGTCCTGGACCTCTGGGAAGGCACTTTCTTACTGGCATCTCTTTATGAGCATGGCAGGTACCTTTGTTGATGCTGTGGTGGTCACTACCAGAGGCTACAAATTCTGTCCTCTGTCATATGTCAAAGTTCCGGGACCACGATGTCTGGCGTGGGGACTGAGGGCCTGTGGACCTATACCCAGCAACTCCTGCTCTGTTGAAAGTGCACTGAACACTAGTGCACTAGTCAGGCCTTTCCTGATGTTCTCTGGCAACAAGGTCTGTGCCAGCCAAATCTGCCTGCACCCCAGCATGGCTGATGACATGGTCGCACCAATGTCCCTTGTGAGCTGGGCATGGGCTATGAGGGCCGAGTCAATCCGGTTAATAGTATCCTGATCCTCTGGGTTGGCAGTCTTCCCAATAGCTGCCAGCACAACAATCTTGGCTGCTCAAGATCCTTGACATGACATCATAAGCTGATGTTCCAACATCTTCCATACTACACTGACCTGACTCTCCCCCACACAGTGAGGTGTTGAGTCTTTCCTCTGCTACGTCCCCTGACGGCCTGTCACTCTCAAACAGGCAACTCTGATAGGAAGGAAACTCATCATGGGAGGCCAAACTTGGCTCAAGATGCTCAGGCGCTGTGCGAAAGGTCGGATGCTGAGCCTCAATTCTACCCAGTCTGTCTGAGAGACTTTGAATAGCCACCAGAATCTTCCCCTGAGTATCGTCCTGCTGTGCTGGGTCATCTGCAGCAGCCGATGGACTAAGCGGCTCTCCAGGGCCCTGCAAAAAAAAGCTGAGTGCTCTCTTTTGCGCTTCTTGCTCCATTTACAGACATCTGTTCGCCCTTACCTGAGCATGTGGAGGATGAGCTGCTGCTTTACCACGTGCAGACTGCTCCAAGCTCTTCGTCCGACGAATACACTCCTCCAGAGGGAGCTCAGTTGCACTACTGCAGGGATTCTCAATATCCTCCATCAGATGTGCCACCCCCAACTAGGTCGGGCATTCTCGAATGCGATCACGGGGATCCATAGCCACATGGCAGAAACAACAACACTGGGCAGCTTTGAACTTTTTTTTAAATGTATTTATTTAAATCACTCACTGATTAATTCTTCAAAAATCAAATACCCACTGCGAGAGCAACATAAAAGCACCACAATGGCGTTTACAGTATAAGAAACTTGAAGCGTGAAGCTGTCTTGAGAAATATATATTTAATCGTTCCAAGACTAGGTAAACATCAAAAATAAATCAACCTCACTACTGAGGAAAGTGTAAGATTAACACAATATCAGATATAAACAAAGGCTCCCACACTCTGTGCACAAATGCACGAGGGGTACAAACAAATCCCCCCTCGCAGCGAACAGCGAGCACCTGGGGATACACACAGAAAATCAATTTACAGATTCTTCTGTTGCTTGATAATGGTTACAACAACCGTAGTTCACATACCAATGTTCTAAAATAACTCTTAAGTCTTACTCAAGAGTCATAAATTAAGTTACCTGGAAAAGACGAAACGGGGTTAACAACGTTAACACACATGCTACGAAATGCGTATACTTACTGCTTCAAACACAATCCACACAATCCTCAGGGACACAAGGCAGCTTCACATATGTGACGGATTGATCACAGTAGAGTTTTTAATACTTACGGTCTCGAATGAGGCGAGTAAGGAAAAGAGGAAGAGGCTTGTTCACTCGGATGCTTTTATAGGCAGCAAGCCACTTAAGGTCAGTCACATGACTTTGTTGACATAAGGTCTCGAGGATAGGTAGTAGGACGGCATCATTAAAGGTAAAAGATTGTGGTGACGGTCTGAGTGAGGTCAAAATAGATAGGAATTTGTGAAATGCTCCAATGCCAGTTCTACGTTTAGCATTTTCGGCGTACCATAAATATCACTATGATGTAGATCATTTAAAAAAGCATGTTCATTAAAACTTCTAAAATTCCTTTTAATGACAACTCAAGATTGGGTTCTTTTCAGATGTGTATCCCTAAAACAAGCTATAGGACAATGGTCACTTATTTTGAGATCAAAAACTCCTCAAGCAACAATTTTATCTGGCCTATTAGATAGAATTAAGTCAATTACTGTAAATGTTTTAAATTTGGTCTGGTTGGGGCAATAATCAACTGGGATGAATTAAGATTGCTACAACTTTCCTTAAAATAATTAGAAACATTTGTTAACCAATCCATGTTAAAATCATGGACGTTAGTTGGCTCCTTCTGATGACCAATCAGAGTGATGGAAGAAACACATGGGATAGTAATAAGATTGGGATTTTGGGAAGCATCATTTAAGGAACACAGGTCTTTTCTAAAACATTTATATTATTGTGTGAAGGTCTGTCAGAGTTTAAAACATGAATAGTAAAAGTGTTCGTAAGTATGTGAACTAACATTGTCCTCTTGGAAAAGTACTGCAGACTCCTGGTCACCAGGAGAGCCTGTGAGTACGTAACTAGGTGTGGTGATGGTGAGGCTTGGGTGGAACTTGTGACACACGGTGATCGGAAGTCATCGTCATGTTCAGGTATGTGGCAGGCAGCAGTCAGTTCTATGAGGGCAGACAGATAAGAGCCAGGTGTGGAGACTCAGTCCTGCTAAAACGTCCAATGCCTCTCTTGAAAGGAGCGATGGGACTGGAGATAAAAAGCTGCTTGCCAGAAACTTTAAGAGAGGCTAGGAGGCTGCTAAATCAGCCCCAGAAGATCACTAACCCTTAAGCCAGGAAAACAGTAGGTTTTCGCTGATCCCTTTTTTATATATCACACAAATGAATCCCCAATACTGTAATGAATGTGGCCCACCTGGCCTCCCTGAGTGGAGGACTGGGTGGGATGCAGACCGTGGGCACACCGACTTCAGCATGGAGCTGGATGGAAGTGGGGTGTCGCCAGTCAGAGGAGGGAAGTCGTGAAGGTTGAGGATGTTGAATCTGTTTTCCAGCGGGATGTCATAGATTTGGAGAGTACAACAGAGTGAACTGTTCCCCTCCCTATAACCCTTTTTGCAGGCACTGACCACTGTCCAGGGTTCACAATGTAGCAGAGTGGAGCTTGCATAGGCCTTGGGTTTGGCCCCAAGCTGGACCCAGTGGACAGTCAGGATTATCAGAATAGAGAGAAGTCCACAGACTTATAAATACTATGTTGTTATTATATGATACAGAGAGAGAGAGAGATTTAAACATAAATGTCATGGTTTGCCATGACAGACATTTTATGTTTGAGTTTTTGTATTATGTGTGCACTTTGAGTTTGGTCATTTCCTGTTTTATTTTGTAGTTACTTTCCTTGTGTCTCGATGTTTGTACTTCCTGTCTTTGTCCTGTTTCCCTGTTTGGTGATTGTCTGCCCCGCCCTTGCCTCCCTTGTGTCTCTATAGTCTCTGTCCTCCCCTCTGTGTGTCAGTTCGTCTGTTCAAATTCCCTTTGTTAACTCATGCTTCTGCTTCTGTTGAAGTCCCATGTGTTACCTTGTGCTTCAGCTTCCTGTTCGGTTTGTCCTGTTTTTCCCTGTTTGGATTTTGATGTTTCCTTGTTGTCCCTTGCTCCTGTGCTCCTTGTATTTTTTGTTAGTAAAATCATTTCAATCCAACTTGAGCATCTGTGTTTCTTCTGCATTTGGGTCCAGCCTTACTTAACACCTGGCAAAAATCAACATAAACTGCATCACGGCCTTCTCCTGCTCTAAGCCCAGTCTGAACAGTCACGAACCAGGTTTTCACCTACTCTTTTTTTCTTGTTGTGTTGCAGCAGAGCCACTTCTCAGTCTCACCTACACAGCAACATGTTGTTTTCTTCTTCAAGGCAAACTTATCGACATTTGATCATTTTAACTGCAGCACACAGGGACACTCGTCAATGTATCACAGCAACACTATAGCCCACAACTGTATGTGATGATCTGCCTGCACACAGCCTTCATCCATCAGTGTCAGTCAGCAGAGAGTGCTGGATAAACAGCACTGTGTTAATGTGCGCTGTGGATTTCATTGAGTTTTAAGTGAAGTATGTTCAGCTCCTTATGTACTATGACAGCAGCTCATTATTTGTGAGATGATGTTCTTTAGTATATATCTAATTATTAATATACTAGGAGGAAATAAACCTGTTCTTGGGAAATGAAAAGGAAGTGATGTAATTAGATAGAGAGCGCAGGTGGAGTGGAGATGGTGTTGATATTATTGAGTATTATCAGGATATCAATACTGAATTAATTACATCCCAACACACACTTAAATGTATCAACAAAACAAAAAGAAGCGTAGTTGCAGGCTGTAGTGGCTTTACAGTTCATTGAGGAGCACAAACCACAACATCCATCCAGTGTTTGTTTGTGTGACAGGTGTCATTATGGACAACCCACAGCTGAACGCCCCGTTCTGAAGCGAGAGCTGGAGAACTAAACTGTCACTTCACTAAACACCCAGTAACACAAGGACAGGTCAGAGGCCAGAGTGAGGAGGAGAACATTTACATGTAGCTTGTGGGTGAAAGGACTTGTGGACTGTTGTACTACAACCTCAGCTCAGGGCCCCTGCTGGGCAGCACTGGCCCCAGTCAGCGACACTGATACTCGAGGGCCGGGAGGAGGCTGAGCGACCCTGCTGCTATTGAACCTGCTTTGTTGTGAGAACTGTGTCAGCACATTGAGATGTTAGACCAACCGATGAGCGGCTAGAGTAAAGGTTGAGAAGGAAATAAAGAGAGAGAAAATAAGAAGAAAGTATGCACACACAGTCAGGGACAGCAGCGAGTCCTGTGGTCTGGTTAATGAGAGCAGATAAGTTGGTGTGAAGGGACACAGTAATTACAGCTCTGTCCCCGTTTAACCTGATAACCTGTATGATCACATCCATGAGCCCAGTGTCTCCTCCTTTCTCTCACATGTCAGCTTTGTCTCTTTGCCTCTTCATTTATGTTGTTAGTTTAGTAAAATATTGAATTTATGTTGTAAGGTTAGTAACACTTATTTAAAATGCCATACACACTACATTAGATAACAAGAAACAGAATGTAGTTCATTTACAACATACATCCACAAAACACTTTTAGTCTATATGTTAGGTCTGCAGCTAATTAATGTAAATATAATGTGGCTGTGAGATTACTTACACACTTATTTCAGAATTGTGTCAAAACTCAACACACAAGCCAAATAAGACAAAACACTTGGAGCTGAAGATCTCACTTCTTATGTCGAAATGAAACAATGCAACCAAAACCTGACAATCCTCTTTCAAAAGGCCATTTCTTTAATAAAACCATACACACATACATCATCTGAATTACATGTTCAAAGCAGCAACAACACACTGATGAACTTAAACCAAAACACTGCTGTCTTTACAACTTTGCATATCTTTGTACGTTTTACTCTACAGTGCAGTGATACTTCCACATATTATCACATATAATATTGCTCAGCCTCCCTCAGTGTAAGGCCATGATTTATGACATGCTCCACAAAAGTGGATCTATTGTCATCTGAAATATGTGTGTCCATCTATTGCCAGGTCTTCTTTGTTCTGGTCTTCATCCTCTCCTCCTCTCTGTCTACCTCTTCCTCTTCTTCTCACTTTCACTGCTTCCATGTTTGCAAAGTTCTCACAGAAGCTCACCTAAGGTCTCCCTGTAGCATTAAGGCTCGGACTGAGTAGTGTTCAATTTCTGCATAAGTGTTTTCAGCTGTGTATGTGTGTGGTGCAAATTTCAGGTGTGTTTTGCAAAAGAAAGAAGTGTTTTCTCAATGATTGTACGATTTAAGTCTTGGACAAAGTGTCTAATGTAAGAAAAAGTGTGTAATGTTTGTTGTAGAATTGAAAACAAAGTGTAAAATACAAAATTCGTTTGTACTTTTGGTTCCGTTGTTTAAGGCATGGTTTCAAAAGTTAAGGTTGTGATTCTTTGGTCTAAGAATTCACTTTGTGAAAGCAATAACAAAGATCCGTAAAAACACAGGCTAAGATTTCACTTGGAGTGAATTGTGACATTCCAGAAACACCCCCCTCTGTGTCGTCCTGGCCTGCTGCTCCAGGGGCCTAGCAGGGGTCTCGCCTCTTCATCTAATTCCATTGGCTGCTTTCTCCGCTGCCTGCGCCGCAGCTTTGAAGGCTAACTGCAGGCTCTGGCCTCTGATACCCAGGTCTCTAAACTATCTGGTGGTAGATGTTGCCATGAAATCTCTGAACCCCACCTGCACAATGCTGGCCAGTGTTGGGCTTCAGCAATTAATTTGGCTTGGTGTAGATATTTTCACTCAAGCCTCATCCACTGAGACTTCCCAGGGTACAGTGAGCCAGACCAGTGTACCACATCAGTGGTATGAGCTCACATTGTGGTATGAATCTCCGGAGGAAATATGAGTTGTACACTGATCAACCAGCATCTTGTAATCACAGGCTAAGCACAGCTCATCTGGTTCCAGTGGTGTGGAGCCACCCAAAGTTAATTGTTCATAGAGGTTAAACACTGCTGCTGCTGCTGCTGGTGGTAGAGAGTTAATGGTAGTTTTGTTTGATTGACCCAGTGTCATTTCCAGCAGCAGGCAATTTTTTTTGTAAATAAGCTCTGATAAACTCACTATACACAACCTGCTGAGCACCAAACAAATAAACAGAATTAACAATTAGCTTGTGAACATTGTGCGATATTTATCTTGGAAACCAAACCAGAGCAACAAGGAGAGTGAATGTTAGACTTACAGTTTTTGCCCGTTGCTTGAACACATTTTGCAAAACTTCGCTCTTTGTGCCAAAACTCTACACACGAGTAAACATGACACAACACTGGGAAATATACCATTCACATCTGTGTCAAATTGAAACTCTACTATCAAAACCTAACAATCCTTTGTCAAAATGTAACTCTGGTGACAAAATGACACACACTTGCATCATATGCATACACTTTCAGATCAGGGGGAACACACTAGTCTACTTTATATAAAACACTGCAGTCTTTGATTTTCACTGTTTATTCAGGAGCCGCATTTTCAGGAGGCACATTTTCAAACAACCAAAAAAGCAAATAGGCCTACTCAATATTGTACATTGATGCACTGTACATTGCAGTAACATGAATTCAGATAAAACAAAAAAAAACAAAAAAATAGAAAAAAACACTATACTGTAAACACAAAAAATGGCAATTGTGCACACGTGGGCTCATGGATCCCACCGTCTATTGGGGTCTGGCCACAGGACCTCATCGACATCGCAAGCAATGTCTTCTCCCGCTAGGCACCGGGGAAAAAATATCCCCTTGCATGTCGAAACCATCCATGGATTGCTGTCACCTGAATTTCGCCGCAGGCCTGTTCCATTGTCTGCAGACGAGGCATGCGGGCATGTGGTTGGCGGTCATATACACGCCATCTCCAAGCTGAAAAGAATTCCTCTATAGGGTTTAAAAATGGTGAGTAAGGGGGCAAGTTGTCATGGTTTGCTATGGCAGACACCTTTTGTTAGTTTTGTTTCGGACTTTTTGCACTTCCTGTTTTATCATCATTCATGTCACGTTAACGTCTGGATTTTTTGTTAAATAAACCTGCCTGCACCGTCTCCCAAGAGTTGACTGCATTTGGGTCCAACTTACCTCGCAAACCTTGACACAAGTATACCACTTCAAATTGATTGTGGTTGGTGAACCAGGCCTGGACCAGAGCAGCCCGATGGAAACTGACATTATCCCATACCGCCACAAACCTGGGCTGATCTGGTCTGTTCTGTACAACTATATTATGGAGAGCATCTAGAAATGTGAGTATATGTTGGATATTGTGTGGACCTAGTTTTGCATGATGATGCAGAAGCCCTCGAAGGCTTATGGCAGCACACAATGTGATATTTCCCACGCCTTCCCCCGGGACGTGCACAATTGCCCTTTGGCCAATTACATTACGACCCCGTCGTCTTGTTTTGCTCAGGTCGAATCCAGCTTCATCAATGAAAATGAATTCATGAGGCTGTGCAGCTTCATCCATGGCCAAGATTCTCTGTAACAATAAACAAACATATTACTACAGTGCTACACATACAGAACCCCCACCCCATCACACAGGGACCTGTGTAGCTCTCCGAATGGATCCATGTGGTACTGATATGGTACATATTCAGCTGCTACTGGATTTCACCAATATTGTAAATGTAAAGGACAGTTACACTTACCCGTACATATTCACGTCGAAGTCCTTTGACCCTGACACTGTTCCTCTCAAATGGGACCCTGTAGAGCTGCTTCATGGTGATGTTGTGTTTTCCCAAGATGCGTCTGATGGTGGTGATGCTCACATTCTTTATGTTGTTGAACACTTGCCTGTCTGCAAGTATTTTCTGTGGTAGCTGGTGGAGACGGATGGCATCGTCTGCCCTCACTAGGTCCACAATGGCAAGTTCCTGCTGTTGTTGAACAGGCGATGGCGTCCTCCCCCAGAAGGTCTTCTAGTCATTCTAGAGAAATACAAGCACAAATTGTCATTGGTTTGCTTCTTTTTCTCACAGTACTATATATACTGTACTTTACTGTATATACTGTATCATCCACTGTACTGAAACATCTCAATATAAGTAATCATGGTGTGTTTCACAAAAACTACCACTTTGGCTGCAAAAGGAGCATTAGCACCCTGCAATACCCTGTGCACGTGATGTGGTAATGTGATATACTGTAGTACAGTACTGTAAATACCATCTGAGTAGAGTAGAAGGTAGAGAGGTGAAGACATACCTGTTTTCCAGTCGGAATGTTCTTATTACAGATGCCACTGTGAAGCGGCTTAGATGTGGGTGGACTCTCTGCGTAGCTTCCCTCATAGTCAGGCCATGGTTGATGACATGTTCCACCAAAGTTGCTCTTATATCATCAGAAATAGGGGTCCGTGCATGGCGTCTTCCACCTTGACCTTGTCCTCCTCTTCCTCGTCCCCTTCCTCTTGCTCTACCTCGGCCTCTCGCTCTCCCTCCATCCATGCTTTCAAAGTTCTTGAAATGGCTAAACTGAGGGCTTTTTGTAGCTGGCTGATTGGTGTTCAGTTTTGCAAGTAAATGCCTTCAGGTGTGTATTTGAGTGGTTGCAATTACCCGATGTGTTTTGTATTTTGGATAGATCCGTTTTCCAAATGGCACCCTGATATTTCATTTTTGAACGAAGTGTCTTATGTATGAAATAGAGTGTAGTATGCAGGACCAAGTGTGTTGCATAAAGGAGTAAGTGTGTTGCAGAATTGCAACTAGAGTGCAAAGCAGCTTTTTGTTTAAGGTATGGGTACATGTGTTTGAGGTATGGTAACAAAAGCTTCAAGTTGTGTTACTTTAGTCTAAGAATGGGTCTATAGTGTTCAAGCAACAGGCAAAAACTGTAATGCACCTTCATCGCGTGGCCACTAACATGACTCCAAATTACAGTAATACCTAGGGCTCTTACACCCACAGTGCAAATGCACTCTGGGTGCATTGTAAGTGTCTTTGCTAGTTTCAGTCTGAAACAGTCCAGCACTCACATTGTTTAAATAACAAATGCACTTGCACCCATCTGAGCACCGATGGGTATGTTGGTCTTAAAATGAGGTGTGGTTAGAAGTATTGTTGGTGCATTGCTATCTTGAGGCAGTAGAAAGTGAATGACCAACAAAAACCTGGTCATGAAGTCAGTGTCACAGTATTTCACTGTTATTTTAAGGAGCATTATCAAGAGAGTAACATGTTCCTACATAGGCAGGCGCATAACGTGCACACACTCTGCCTTTTATGCACAAGCAGTGAGCCACAGTGTTTCCCTTTCATCACCTAGACTAAATTTGTCCACAGTTTCATAACGAAGATTCATAATTAAGATTTATTTACATGTCTCATCATATAACATCAAATATTTATAATGTTGTGAACTGTGCCGTTACTTCACTGTAGAGCTGTGAGCAGCACGTTGATTCACTCAGCCCTTCTCTGTCACAGAGCTGCTGCTGTGTCAGGACTGGACTCACTGGTCAGGACTAGGTATGCTGGTCAGGACTGGACTCACTGGTCAGGACTAGGTTTGCTGGTCAGGACTGGACTCATTGGTAAGTCACAATAGTTGATCAAGTCGCAACAAATAGAATCTAACTCTGCATCATTATAATAGCAATACACCAAGGTGCACCTGGCTTTTGAAGAGAATGAGAGATGGCACCGTGATTGGTTTATTGCATGTTACGCCCAAAACACTCACATGAATAATTAAGAGACAAGTACAACCCTTTGCTCCACCGTTAAATTCCCTAAATGCATTTGTGCCGCACTTCAGACCGTATGCTTTGGACTGTTAAAATGGAGCCCGTAATGTTTCACTTGGCTGTTCACATTCAAAGTGCCACAACAAGTTAAAAAAATTATTTAAAAAATGAGAGATAGAAGGAGAAGTACAACGTCTGACTCCTATCTCACCTCCTCACAGCTGGCCAGTCCTGTGCAGTGAGTGTGATTGTCAGATGGTCTCGTGCAAGCAGCATGCTCTCATACACACCCTGAGTGACAGGCACACAGATGGGGTCAATAAAATCTTTAAATCTTTCATAATGATCTTGTGGCCCACCAGGATTTGTCAGGAGTCCCAATGGATACAGTCCAACATGTAGTGCAAAGTGAGAGAGAGAGATGATGTCACATCACCTCTTGATTTTAAACAGGAACTGATCTTTTTTTATTGTCACCAAAAACAGGGAAACAGAAGTCCAGCAGACAGGCTTACTCGACAGCAGCCCATTCAAAGGAGTGGGTACAAAGGAGTGGGTACAAAGGAGTGGAGTCAACAATTCAAACAGGTCACTATTTGCTGCACAAGACGAGAACCCCATGCCTTAGCAGAGGTGGGGGCTCGTCTCTTCTCTGCAGAAGACACGGACATGGTCTGAGGCCCTGTTCAGACCTGCATTAACATGCATCTTCAGTGATCCGATCACCAGTGTACGTCAGTTCACACCTGGATTTAAAATGTGTCTCCAGTGACCACTTGTGATCAGATCTCACGTCCTGCTTTATATGCAAATAAACAGGTATGTGTTGTTGTTTTTAGCCAATCAGAAGGGGTCCATTAACTGTGTGTGTGTGTGTGTGTGTGTGTGGGGAGACAGAGAGAGAGCGAGCAAATGAGAGAGAGCAAGCGGGGCACAGAGGGAGTTCAGCGAATTAATGCTCTGCACACAGCTCTTATAATGAAATCTGGTTTTATCCATTTGAAATAGTAAAATATTTTGGGTTCATTATAACTGTGTTGGATTAATCAGACTGAGACAGAGGACGTCAGTAGAGCAGTTTGTCCTTCAATGTGGCCGAGGACACATTCATGTTCACACAGCTAAAAGAATGTGGACACGTGTGGTACACACCACCTCTGAATGTGGTCTGAGTGATCCGATCTCAAATGTGTCCTCAAAGCGTCTTGGGTGTGTTCGACATTTCAATTAAACATTAAAAATGCATGTTCAGTCAGGCAGACTGGGCTCAAAAGGTTGGCTCCTTAAGAACTGTGGGCCTGGAGAAGCCACACCCTCTGCCCCTCTACTCGCTCTGCCACAGAGTGTGAGATATGGAGTGAAAAGCCTCTCTGACAGTACTGAAAAACATTACTTGTACTGGTCTATTCACAGAGTTCTACAATGACCTCTCTGGCCCAATATCAAAGCAAAGGTTCTCAAGGGCAGACACCTGCTAAACCTTTGTGCTATTAAAAGCAGACAGCTGCTTAGTGATTCTGTTGTAAAGTTCCACTTTTACCAGCTCTATTTCAAAACATCCACATACACTGACCTTTGCTGATATTTGAAGGGAAGTTGAGCATATTTGACCATGTCAAGGCTTTTACCTTTTTTATGACAGTTTATCTTATTCTGTTCAAGTGATTTTTAATTCTGTATGAAAGTGAAATGAAGTGTGTGTCCTTTTCTGAGGGGAGAAAAAAAGACCAATATGCAATTTTAAAGCAGCGAAAACAGTGAATTTATTATTATGTAAGTTAGTGCAAGTTACAAGTCAAGGTTACAGGGCAATTAAAACTCTTGGTTAAGACTAAGGAAAATGGTTCACAGCTTCAAAAACATAGTCACGAACTGTTGGATTGTGCTGGAACACAAACTCGGCATGAAGGTGAAGGTCAGACAACATCCTTAAAGCCTGCTCGCAGTAATGTTAACCCTGGTAGCTGGCAAGCTAACTGCTACAAGACTTGGCAACAAGCAGCAGGTTAGTGTTGGTCAGGTGGAGTAACTCTCCATCTGTTCATACAGTTTATTCGAGAGAGGTATTTATAGCATTGACTCCTGTCTCATAATTGCCTCTGTGGAAGTTTCTATACGAGGAGAGGAGGCGGAATAAAGGTCGATGGTGCAAACAGGTGGAAATCACTTTGAAGATTCTTAGTCACTGACTGTGTAATTTCTTCCCTTTCTCCAAAGAAGTACTATCACTGTTCAAAGGCACTTCAGTAACAAGTGAACACATCACATTCATATAGCCTGATGCTGATTCAGACTGTCCTCAGTTCAGCTCTCCATTCATTCTGTAGCTAGTACAAGCTGTTATGTTCACCTCAGAATGAAACTTTCCTTTAAAAGCACAGAAGCTTAATAGCTCAGCAGCTGTAATTCCCCCGAAGCACAAGGCAAACACAAGTGGCTTACTGGTTTATTTGAAGGCTTCTCTCCAAACCCACTGTGAAAACTGAACACACAGTATAACCATGTTAGCTTAAGCAGCAGCATGTACAACATGTGGAATAAAACTTTGTTGGTTGTTTCCTACGAAAATTTAATAGTCCTGGAGTATTCACCCAAGAGAAGCCCGACAGGAATAAGCTAAATTTTGAGCTGAGCTTTTTTTGAGAATTTCAGTTATGAAATTGGTCTTTGAAAAATAAACAAATGATATAAATCTTTTAAACAATGTAATGGCAAAATTAACAGCAACCTGTTATTTATTACTTGGCTGGGCAAGAAGAGAACATGCAAACTCCACACACAAGGATTCCATTCAAATAATTGATATTAAAATTTCAATTTCAAATTTTGCAGTTGTTGGCCACATTATTTCCTGCAATAGCAACTGAACATAAACATCAACCAAACCAATACAAACCAAAATAAACCTAATCCTAGGACACTGGATGGGCAAACAGCTGGATTTCTTTTCTTTATTCCTCCATGTTTTACACAGACACCAGCTGTTTCATAAGTTTTGTAAACTCCCTTTAAAAATTCATTTTAACTTTAGTCTCCTCAGCAGTTTTTCCCCTTTCTTGTCCTGTGCTGAGTCTGAACTAACGCAGCCACACATTTGGAGCAGCTCAGCTTTTCACAGGAGACAAGAGTTGTTTGCAAAAGATTAGGAAAACATTAATGCAGTGAGGAGAGCTGCACAGAAGCCAGGGAAAAGCATATTTGCATTATTACCTTTGACTGTTTGACTGTGTGAGGCTTGGAGAAAGCCACCCATCTCTCTCTCACAGTGGCCTGAATGACATCTGGACTCCGTCAGCTGTATTGTAAGGCATTTGTGTCTGGTTTTACAGGCGGTGAACGGGGAGGGGAGTTCAGGCTTGTAGACTGCAGCACGTGGAGGCAGGCAGTGTTGAACCTGAGGCGCAGGTAAACAGGAAGAGCAGGGGTATAAACTGGTTTACAGCAGCAGCCTGTTTTTGTGACAATGAAATCGGACAATGGGGTGTTAGCATAGACACAGACACCAAATAGGCCGTTGAATTGTACATCAACGTCCCCGCCATATTAGACCGCCATATTAGACTGCCCTGTAAACATGCATAAGTGAACATAGGAGTTGTTTCTATATTCTGGGTTTCATGACCTACATGCATCGTCTTGGTGGCCTGGGGTTCTGAGACCCTTCCATACTGCTGGTGTAGTCACAATGTACTCAGTGTCAGATCTATCTGTCTAAACACTGAACCCCACCCAATCAGTGCTTGTGGATTTCAGGACTGGCAGAAGCAGAGACTGACTTCAGGGATCACAATGCTGACGAGCGTCCAAACCATCACAGGTCTAGGAAAGAAGAAATAATCTGACGTACTGGTCTCTTGATTAGAGCCTCATGAGACTACTAAATATGGATTTGTTTGGTCTTTAACCATGAACCACCACAGGATGAAAGGACTAATTGTTCTGTCTGTTTTGTTGGATCAGGCCCTTTCGATCAGACACCATGTAGTCTGACCACTTTAATGCATCTTTCCTAACCAAAGTACAAAGACCAGCAGCCAGCCAGGCCGAGCCTACAGCAATACTTCCCATATGTAAGACAACCATAGAAGTACCCACCACAGGAAACATGCTTTGACCGATGCACGACTCTAAACTTTCTCTCATATAAGTGTGTGCTTCAGTGTAAACACACATCAACATTATCAAATACTGTAGAATGAGTGAAACAAGCCATGTTTCTGATAGATAGATAGATAGATAGATAGATAGATAGATAGATAGATAGATAGATAGATAGATAGATAGATAGATACTTTATTTATCCCCTAGGGGAAATTCATGTGTCCATTAGCTCATTGTTCATGATAATAATAATAATGATAATAATAATAATAATAAAAACAGTTAATAACAAATGATGATTAGAATGATCATTAAAGAACCACAGGGAAGTGTTTATCATTTATTACAGTTACTACTTATTCACATCACTGACTGTTTTCTGAAGCATATGTAGATGAAGAATGATCTTCCACAGCTAGTTTATCTCATGAGTAACAATGGGATTAGTCATTATTACTAAATGGGCTCCATTTAATTTCCTCGGTGTGGCCACTGACAGGGGGGGTCAGACCCCATCAGCACCAGTAAGGCCCTCAGATCGACCCAGAGCCAGCATGAAAGGAGATGAACACAACACACTGGAGATGTCGGATTAGCTTAGCCACCAGTCACTGAAGAGGCTGAAAGTGAAGAATTGAACCTCTGTAACTAATATATTATTCTACTGCCTTGGGCAGCGAACATGATCTGTGCCTTTAGGCAAATATCAGGAGCCGGGAAAGTTCTGAGTGTGGCACCGACAGTGGATCTGTGAGGTATGGGTGTCAACTGTTGAAAGTTTGTGGAGGAAATAGAGAGAATATTGGAAAAACAGTAAAATTACTCTGCTACTAAAGCAAGAATGTGTATTTCATGAATGTTAAAATTATAACTGTTAGCAGGACATATCTCCGCAGATTTTTAGCTTCGCTACTGGTGAAGTCAGTTGTGTCCCGGTTCAGGGACTTCATCCTTCGGAGGCTGCATTTAAAGGCCGACAGCAGTGCGACTACACCGTCCCATTTCAAAGGCTCCTTCAAATGCAGTAGAAACATTCCTCCTATTCCTGGGCCACAGGTGGATCCTTTATGGTCCAACCTATCACAAGATTCATTGTGCGCTGGTAATGAAAATAGTACGGCAACAAACAACACTGACAGAGAGCACGAGGATTAAACTGGTATCACTAGAAATGCCAACACAGTCAAGACGGATTGCCAAAGCGGTCGTAGAGGCCGCTGTAATATGGACCGCTGTAGCCAGCTGTGGCCAGCTGTGGCCAGCTGTAGCCATAGGAATTATAACAATGTTTCCATTTTGCGGTTTTATTGTTTTTCACTGTTTATTGTTTTCGTTTAACGTTAGGCCTACATTTTTATATGCGGATCCAGAGAGAGAGCAAGAGGGAGAGAGAGAGAGAGAGAGAAAGAGAGATAGAGAAGTCACAATGCGCCAGATTTAGCCTGCCAGTAAAAACTGAGATAAACTGAAAGAAATAGAGGAAGGGAAAATAAGAAGAATATACGATGTTCAAGAGGCTTTGTCACTTTCTCAGGACCTGAGTGAGGGGGGGTCTGATGGTTTAGTGATGAGGCACATGTGTCAGCATGTCCGTTCCAGACGCAGCCACTCTGCCAACTTTATTTTGGAAATACAAACTAGATCTTGATTTTGTTAATAGTCGGCCTATGGGCTATAAACAGTAAGCAACATTGAAAATCACCGGGCTGCTGTCCAGTGTAGTACACATGCCACAGCAGTCTCCGTAAGAGCCTGTAAGTATATCAGCTCCAGGTTGAAGGAGTGTAAAAAACTTCTGGCTGTTGATAATAAACAATAACAGAAAATAAAAGTTCAATAAATCTCAGAGCGAACAGCGACAGAGAGCGAAACACCATCTCCAGATGCAGGTGTGTGCCATACGTCACTATTAGTCAATCATTCTCTAACGTAATCTACCCCCCCCCCCCCCCACCCTTACCCCCAACCCCCGACATGACATTATATTTAGAAGAAGTACTAACACTTATTTCTTATGTGTTGTCAAGGTTGCTAGGCAACAGAAGCCGCGCTTTGTGATGTGAAAATCCTCCGTAGGCCAGGTTGTTTAATTTCAGTTTGGCCTTCATGGTCATCGACGGCTTCTAACGGCCACACCTATATAGGCAGCGTCCTCCGATGGATGAGGCCCCTGAATTGGAACACAACGATGTTCCATAACTTTAACCATGTGATCGTTCTTGATTCATGATGAAGATGATGATGAAGGTGAAGTAACCCTGACCTCAAATAGGAATTTATTTTAGCTCAAACCATGATTTTTCTCTAAACCAAACCAAGTGGTTTTCCTGTCTAAGCCAAACAAAACTTAAACTACATCACTGTGACATCATAACAACAGATTTTACAACAGTAGTTTGTAATGGTTTTCGAAAGGCGCAGACAAAAGACGCCATCCTGCTGATCAGAAGACATTTGTATGAGTCATTCTAGAGAGTGTGGACAGATAACATACAGACAAGTGACAAACTAAAGGAAAAACCAAACTTTGATTTGGACGACTTGTTTGTAAATCCACCACTTTTGTCCAGAATGTAATATCTCAGCTATCGAAAGGATCAGGATAAATCCTCATGATCAAACATTCTCCAACAGTGTGTGTGGCTTGATCTTTTCTTTCCACAGACATCAACATCTATCCAAAGCGGGTACAGACTGAATCCTATCTCACATCATCGGTCCCTATTCGACTGATATCATACAGTATATTACAAAGCAATTCATCCTCACCCCACAGAAAATGAATAGCGATGAATGCCATGTCACATTCACTCCATAGTGACATCCCAGTGAATGTGCCATAGTGAGCACTACTCCTTCACCTTGGAAGGAACCAGTTGAGGTAGTTCAGGTTGAGGTAGTTCTGATAAGGGCATCCAGGACACTTCCTTTAGAGGTATCTGGGCCCATCCAACTGGGAGGAGACCCCATGACAGACACAGGACACCCGGGAGGGATGAGACCCTGGAGGAGCCGGAGAACGTGGATGGGGAGAAGGACATCTGGGCTTCATGCTTAGCCTGCTGCTCTGACAATGACCCTGAGAAATAACAGAAAATGAATGGATGGAAAAAGCCAGTGACGTGGCTGTCATTGGTATTTCTAGGTAAATGAATAGCATCTCCTGGGCATTTGGCTTTAAATGCATAATTCACTACAATAAATCTGGCCCTTCTACCATAAAAGCTTCATGACCTCAAGGAGAAAAAATAAAAAGAAATGAAAATAATGGAACCATATAGACTGTACATAGATTGTACCATGGTAGCTGAGCATGCAGCAGGTGGAAGGGTCCAGTTTTTATATTTTTTATTATATATATATATATATATATATATATTTATGTGTGAGTGTGTGTGTGTGTGTGTGTGTGTGTGTGTGTGTGTGTGTGTGTGTGTGTGTGTGTGGGTGTAAAACCCTGTCCCACAGTAAATCTGTTATCACCACAGATGGTTCCTGATGAGCAATAGGCAACACAGATTTTCCAACACCAGCCAAAATAAGTCAAGGGCATCCACAAACACACACACACAGACGCACACACATACACACACACACACACACACACACACACACACACACACACACACACACACACACACACACACACACGCACGCACACACACATTTCCTTTTATTAGTCTTATTGAGAACATACTGTCTTTCACTAAGTTAAGTAACTAATTTTAATTTTTCTTGCTTCTACAAACACTTTTAGTTCAACCCCTTCATTATAAAGGTTTTTATATCGTTACATATAGTTACATTCCTGTGCATGACAGTATGCCCACACAGACCAGTCCATCATCACTGATGATTTCTGTAAACTTAGACAGTAAGGAACCTGGGTGTGACCCTGGATGATAAACTGTTGTTGTAATCACACATGGCAGCTGTAACCTCTTCCTGTGGATTCCTCCTGTGCATCAACGCCTTCCTCACGAGGGAAGAGGTGAATCCAGGTGCATGCTTTATCCCCTCCTCTGCAGCTGGTCTACAACACTTTTGCTGCTCCACTGCTCTTTTATAGATTTGCCACACTGGCTTCCTGTTGCAGCTCACATCACGGTGGTGCAGTGAAGGTAACTGCTCCTTCCTCCCTGCAGGCCATTGTCAAACCCTAAACTCCTGCACAACAATTGTGCTCTTGTGGTTCCTCATCTCAATCAAAGTTCCTCTCTGTTCTGGAATAAACTCCCCACCAAAGTCATGACAGCAGAGCAGCAATCTTCCACCACAGGCTCGAAAAAACCTCTAAGTACATGTACAGCAGCGCAAAACATGCTTTAGTTGTTGGTAGATGGAGGATGAATATAGTCCCTTTGACTGTTTATGTATATATAGTTTATATATGTGTGTATAGTCCATACATGTGTATATTGCAGGTATCAAATTGGTAAACGTTTAACCCTAAAGGGTAATGAGAGTAACTGTCAATACTATCAACACAAAAGGTAAATCATCTGTAATTACAAAGGTACATGATTTTTTCATATAAAGTCATTAATGAAGGGTTCTTGTGATAATCCATGAAGTTTTAAGTAATAAGTCTTAGAAAGACCAAGTAAATGTTGTTTTTTTAATTCATCATCCAATAATAAAGTGATTATTTACAACTTATAAACTCTGCACTATAACCCCAAACTGTAAAACCCTGTCCACTCTCTAATAAGTTTCCTGTAAGGCTGAGTGTTACTAGGTTGAGCAACTTAGGCAACTTTTTAGTAAAATGTTTTACTTTTTATATGATTTGGGTATTTCCCCCATTAGCCCATATGATTTAATGAAACCTGTTCCCATAGATCATGGGTTAATTTTCATTATAGTAACCATGGTTTTGGGTTCACCCAAACTTATACTAATAAAAAAGTACAAATATTTGCAACGCTGTGTGTGAGTACTTTTAACATGTCTTACTTCAGACTTTCTAAAACAAGACTAGGTCTAAACCGAAGTATATGTCTGGAACTTTGGGCAAATCCTGATTTTATAACTGTGACATCATCTGACAAAATCACCAAACACATAAATGAAAGACAAAGACTGAGCTGTGATTTACTGTCACATGATCACTCACAGAGAAAGTTAGACAGACAAGAGACACACTATCTTTCCTTTTTTAAAGTAGTTTTTTCAGGCTTTTGCCTTTATTGCAGTTATAGAGAGAGAGAGAGAGAGAGAGAGAGAGAGAGAGAGAGAGAGAGAGAGAGAGAGAGAGAGAGGATGACATGTAGCAAAGGGCCACAGGCCGGACAGGAACCCAGGCCACCGAGGCAAGCACTAAGCCCACGCTTCACCAGGTGAACCACAGGGTCCTGAAACAGACTAAGTTTCTTAAGTCTCTGACACAAAGCACAGTCTCCGTCTGAATCCACAACACTTTGGTCTTTATTTAGTTCAACTCCAGAACATAACAGACTTTTGTTAGAGACAGGCCTATTTCCCTGTTTGATATGTGGAGTTGGTCGTAGCCTAAATGAAGCCTTGTTAGTGATGACTTCTCTCTCTCCCTCCCTCACTCTTGCTCTCTCTGCTCCGTGTGTCTTATGTTTAGTTATTCCTCTGCCTCCTTTAGTAATAATGATACATGTAATTAAAGAAGTTTATTTGCTGTAATGAGGCGAGGCTCAGTGTATTGGAAGTGTTCCCCCTCTTCCCTGCAGTTCCAGATCAGCCAGCAAACCAAAGAGGCTTGGTAGACTGTGGCTTGGAACTCCACTGACCAGTGGTGGAAATGTCATCACTCAGTCAGTCAGTCAGTCAGTCAGTCAATCAGTCAGTCAGACCACTGTTGCAGTCCAGCCAAAACATTTGGCAGGTACAAGGTTCTGACTGGGTTATTTGATGTCAGTCAAATTTGGCAAAACAACTCTTTGCAGTATCAGCTAGATCTCTGCATCCATGACTTGATTGTCATTGCAGATGTGGTTGTTGTCACTTTAGCTGCATGAACAATAACTTCAGCTTGTTTTGAATATTACATTTAATTGAATAGTATGCAATGCAAATAATACAAGTGTTTGTTGGACGGGAAGCCAGGGGTGAAAATAGTTACAATAAATTTCACAGCAGCTCATTCATACATATGTTGATTGAGACACAAACAGGTAAGTAGGTAGGTACAGGAAAAGTGATTGACAGGTGCTATGACAATGCCAAACTACTCAGCATGCGACTGACAAAAGCAGTCGGTGTTGTACTCCTCTGTTGAAAGGATGGATGGATGGATGGATGGATGGATGGATGGAGGACAGACAGTCAACCTGAAAGCCTGACCTAGATTGTCTGGAGAGAGAATGAGGAGGAGAAAGAGTAAAATGGAGAGAGAAAGAGAAATAGACAGATCACGGTTTCACCTCTGTGTGAAGGATCATTTGCTGTTGTCTTCTCCGCTGACGTTCTTCATCCTGTCAGGAGGCCACAGCTGTCAGCAGCTGGGAAACTAGCAGGGCCTCGTGTGCTGCAGCAACCCCGCTGTCTGACACAATCCTGCTGTATCATATTAATGTCTCCTCAGCCATGAACTTAATGAGGACTGCTGGGGGCTCCGTGTATCTATTGGACATTAGATTTTACAAAAATGAAAAATGAAATACTATCAAAGCTTCATATTTTCCTCTTCTTCTGTGTTTTATTTGAAGTGTTGATCCATAAGAAGATATATTTGTGGTTTTAAGAACCAAAAACCATCTCAGTGTAGTTTTACATCTCCTCTCTCAGGCTTCTCTCTGGAGCTCTAGTAACAACAGGTTGGTGAGCCAATCAGAAGAGAGGAGGCTCTGAGCCTCTCTTCTGATTGGCTGACTGTTTTCTGAGTTATCCAGGTTGGGTCCAGGTGAGCGGCTTGGGGCGTGGCTGAGAGCAGTGACTGCTTTGTTGTGACATCACAAAGTTCCAGAAGTCCTGACGGCTGGTTTTAAGGCTCAGTTTCTGAATACAGGCTGTGTGCATTTCTCTGTGGACTGAGGCTTTGATACTTTCACAGTATTAATATAGAACCTAGACCTGATCTAGAATCAAACAATATATGGCCATCTACCTTTATACTATATAGACCTTTAAATTTAGATTGCATGTACATTACTGCAGACCATTTTAAAGAGCATGCTGTAGTGTTTCAGATCACTGCATGCTATTTTTTTTTTTTTGTTTTGGTTTTTTTTATTGTTTCACTTTCAGGCAGCTGCTGGTTTCCCCTCTTTTAATTCTAGTATGAAAAAGGAACTTGTGGAAACTCAGAATTAGCTGGAAACAAGTCAACAATCTCAGTATGTCGGCCTTCATGTTTGTCAGTTTCCATTCAGTGGAAATCAGTCTGCACTGTGCAAAACACCATAACAAGTCTTTGTAATTGTACTGATGCAACATAAAAGCAAATTGTTAACGCGTATAAATGCAGACCAACACTGGTATGTGGTCCTTCATGCTGGATTTTATTCAGGTTTGGGCCAGAGTCAAGCTGTGCTGTATGCGTCACCGAATAGATTAAACAGGAAAATGGGAAGAATATAATTAATCTGCCATAGTATCTATTTGTCATGATTGAAATAGATAATTAAAGATGGAAAGAGCTCTCCTGCTCTGAATCTAGTATTTTTCTCCTTTGTCTCTATCTGCTCTCATTTCCTCCCTCCCTCCGTCTGCTCTCCGTGTGACATTTAAGAGGCAGGAGGGAAGAGCTGCTAATGAATCTGTGGGGATTAGCTGGTCAGATGACAGAGGGTGGAGTTGTGGCTCACAGTTACAGATACAAAACACCAGTTTTCACCTCCCAAGCTTTTCTCGGGCATACCTTCACAGCTCTGTCAGATGAGTAGCTCCTCATCAACACCACCTGTCATCTTCCAAACCTGTTAATTTGAATAGATTTTAAAGTGCTGGTAGCTGCTGAACACTGTACAAGTGGATACTGCTACAATCTTTTTTAGTTTGTTTTTTAGTATTGAGCTGTTGATGTTAAGGTTGGTTTGGTCAGATTCACGTTCATAATGGCAGAGGCTGGACATCACAACCATTTATCCACTATTTAGCTAACAATTTGACCTGGTTATTCATTAGCTTTAACTTCTGTTTTTGCTTTTTAATTAGTGTCGCAGTCCCAATCGCAACATGTGGTATTTTTAATCAAGTTGAAATTTAGATTTTTTTAGGTGAGATACAGTCTTTCCACATACACCCTGTAAACTGCAGGTGTGGCTAAAATCTTCAATACAGCTCTTCTGCATTAACTGGTCATGAAATATGATCTGATCACACACACACAATGTGCGTGAGATAATAACTCCTAATAGAGCTGCTTCAGTCAGACAGATTCCCAGGATGTCTGGTGTGAGCAGCTCTCTGAGCTCAGTCCACAGCTTCTCTTCTGGGCTCTGACTGCATCACTCCAGAAGGTGGATTTACTCTGATGTTGAGGGTCATTGTCCTGCTGCATCAGCAGCTTCTCCTCAGCTTCAGCAGGTGGACAGACACCCTGACATGATCCTGGAAGAGACCTTGATAAACTTGATGATGTGCAGCTGTCCAGGTCCAGAGGCAGCAGATCCAGATCATGATGCTCCCTCCACCCTGCTTCACTGATGATGTTTTTATGTTTATGTGCAGAGCCCTTTTTACACCACACATAGTGATGTTTATTCTTCCCAAACAATTCATCCTCAGTCTCATCAGTCCACAAAACATTTGACCAGTTGTGTTGTGCTGTGTCAAGCGGCTCTTTGGCAAACTTCAGGTGAATTCCTCTGTGCTGTCCACAGCAGGACATCATGCTCCGACTCATGCATCTGTAACACTGTAACCCGGGAAACATGTTTTAACCAAGTTTAACCAAATGAACTAAACCAGTGATCTGTAAGCGAAAGCAAGTTAGCTTCAACACTGTCATCTAGGTCAGCAGGCTGCAATAGTTATACTTACGCCCACTTAGAGTCACAGTTACGCCCATTTAGAGTCACAGTTACGCCCACTTAGAGTCACAGTTACGCCCACTTAGAGTTACAATTACGCCCACTTAGAGTTACCGTTACGCCCACTTAGAGTCACAGTTACGCCCACTTAGAGTTACCGTTACGCCCACTTAGAGTCACAGTTACGCCCACTTAGAGTCACAGTTACGCCCACTTAGAGTTACAATTACGCCCACTTAGAGTCACAGTTACGCCCACTTAGAGTTACAATTACACCCATTTAGAGTCACAGTTACGCCCATTTAGAGTCACAGTTACGCCCACTTAGAGTCACAGTTACGCCCATTTAGAGTCACAGTTACGCCCACTTAGAGTCACAGTTACGCCCACTTAGAGTCACAGTTACGCCCACTTAGAGTTACAATTACGCCCACTTAGAGTCACAGTTACGCCCACTTAGAGTTACAATTACGCCCACTTAGAGTTACCGTTACGCCCACTTAGAGTCACAGTTACGCCCACTTAGAGTTACAGTTACGCCCACTTAGAGTTACAATTACGCCCACTTAGAGTTACAGTTACGCCCACTTCATGTTCATACTCCCTAACAGTTGGCAAAGAGCTGGACGGGGGGAGAGGGACGTCAGGTTAGTACAGAACGCACATTGGGCCAAAACATGTATTTCGATGTCCGTGGTAAGACATCAAATTTGCATGTCTTCAGATGACAGAAAAAGAAGTGTTCACACACCAACTCTGAACATCTTGTGACGTTTGTACCATCAATACTTCCATGCTATTGGTTGACATCAACATACAAGTTTCATTGAGTTGTATGTATGCCCACATTGTGGTTATGTGGGCTCTTGCGAGTGGGTACGTTTGGGCTTCGTACCTATCATTTGTCTGTGAATCAGTATTTGGAACAGTCCATTTGTGTGGAGGGGGGGGGGTCAGGAAATGACTAAATCACTGAAAATGAAAACAAGCTGAGGCAATGCAACATTGTGAGTTTGACCCGGTTTGATCTGTTTCAGTTCAAGTACATTTGTATGAAGTATATGTGAGTGGTTCAGGTGCACTCCTCGCTCCGCTCCCTGCTCCGCCCCCTCACCTGCTCGGTCTCTACATCCTCTACAGGTTCTCATTCCTGTCCAGAGGGTGAACAGCAGTCCATATGTGTGTTTTCATTCAAAAGGAAAGCTTTTAGTTTGAAGTACAATGACGGAAGCAAGAAAAATGAGAGTAGAGAAATGAAAGAATGTCGACAAGGTAACATGGTGTTTTCTTAAACTACATTTTGATATCTTTATTCGTTCAGCACCTGATTGATGGAGGCTCAAGCTCGGTGTTCGTTTCGTTTTTTGTGTTTTATTACATTGCAGTGCTGTTTTTATAGTTGTGCAGTGGAGTTATGAATTAGGCTGTGTAAGCAAAGCTAAACTGCTGTTGTTTATCCTGAAGCATGTGTATAATATGTTTACATTAACTGCAGGGAACAGAAGACTAAAATATTTAATTTGATTAAATAAGATTATTTTGAGCTCTATCAGAGATTATCATTGAGCTAAAAACTGTTTAAAAGGAATATTTAATGATTGGAAATTACTTATTAATAATAATAATAATAATAATAATAAATAGTAATTCATTCTTTGGAGCAAATGTAAAATTGTATGTTATAAGACATGAGGTAATGTATCCATTTTTATTTTCTCTTTCTGTTAGCTCTGACAGTGTGTTCACGGTGCAGAAAGTGACCTACAGTAGAAAAGCTGTTTCAGATTAAAAGGACCATGAACCATCAGTTTGAGAATAAGACCATCGTTCAATCGGGGATGCTACACAGTTACACCCACTTAGAGTTACACCCCTCTCTTGCAGTGTTGGAAACACTGGCAAAGCACCTTCTACAAACGACTCACCCAATTAGTTGAATATTGGTTTCAGTTGGACATTTTTTTTATTTCTATTGACGTGTACTTTCCCAAAAGTTAGAAAACATGTTTGCAAGGCAGGTTTTGTCCAGATTGTTGACAACAAAAATCTTTTTCAATGTCAGCAGCAGAAAGTTTATGAACAAACTGCACATGGTCATGGAGTGGAAGAGCAAACTCCATGTTCCACGGGGCTGAATCAAAAATCGCTGACAAAATTTCAACAGTCCATCACAGCTGTTCATGTGATAGTGATGTGATCAATGGGAACCTTGCTGAGTAAAGTGAAGTTTGTCATAACTTTACTAAAACACTGGGTGGACATTCTGCTCTGCTGTAACTACGAGACATGTAGGAAGAAATCATTTTATTGAACAACCTCTGAAGTTGCCATGAAAGGCTGAGGTTCATTATCCATGCTCTTAGTGGGAGCCGGGCGTCTTACTTAAGCTGTGATCAGTAATAAATAGAAAAACTAGCACCACCAACTCTGACATCTAAGATTTGAGAGTTAAGTGACAGGAAGCATTTCATTCAGTGAGCTGTGATTTAGGGAAATCAAACCCACAACACAAACAATGAGCAAACATGTTGCAAAGAGGGCTGCTATGAAAGGTTTGTGTCAATTCAGATGCTTTTTGCAAAAGATGTTTGTAGGCACCTCTGAAAGCGCAGGTGTAAGAGTGTCCTTGAAGGCACCAACAGAAAGGAGTTTTCAAAATGGACCCTCTCCTTTTAAAAACGGCTTGCTGTTATGTATTTTTCACAATTTGAATTTTTTTATTCCAAAACAGACCAGCAGGAGAGACAGGTGATTCAAAACAAGGAAACCGCATTTTCTAGTCTAGAATGCATGAAATACAGCTAAACTAACTAAAGAAAGATGGATGGATGGATGGATAGATAGACAGATAGATAGATAGAGAGAGAGAGAGAGAGAGAGAGAGAGCGATATTACTTAATTAAACCTCGGAGAGAAGTTAAAACTTCAGAAGTCCAGACCCTGGGACAGGAGGACTACTTGCAATTTATTTGTTTTTAATGTATATTTAAGGTATATTTTTTACAGAGAAGCTCACAGAGTTTGAGCTGATGTAAAACAGTCCAGCAAAACATGTATTTTTAGCTTCATTTTCTCAACTGCAAGCAGCAACGAGTATAATATTTAAAGAGTCAGAGATCAAATTTCATCTTCCTGAAGGAATTTTAATCATATTTCAAAAAACTACAGAAAAAGAGCCACAGGTAAAATTACCAAAGACCTGCAGAGATAAGACTTTTTATACTGGGGCGGCGGCGCACACTGACCAGCTGGTCATCTCAGGAGCTGGGCAGCGAGCTGCTGATGTGACCGCCGTTATCTCCCGGCAGGACGATCCCCACATCTCCAAAAACACCGGAGCAAATTTCCAAACAGACGTCATTTTTATAAACTGATACATATTTGAAGTCTTAAAGGAAAAAATATCCAAACTTAATGAAGTGATATAACAACAGTCCTAGGGTGGAAATAGTTTCAGCATTGCGCCGGGCTCAGAGTCTCTGCCTCGATAGAATGGGCGGAGCACTCCCGGATATTTAATCTGTACTTGGGCAGATGTGGACTTTGAATTGGAACAGTACTTGGACTGAGACTGATGATGTTTCACACCAACACAAGAGCAAAGAAGAACGCAGAGTGAAAAACAGCAAAAGATTCCAGTTTAGTTTTTTTTTTTTTGTCTTAAACAAGACTATGTAAAGTCTGGGAACAAGTGGTAGCCTAGTTATGGGATGCTGGCAAACATCATCTCACTGCAAACCAGCAACTTCGCTGTCCAGCCACGTAAAGTCAGCATACAGCTAATCTGACTGAAAACATCTGCACCCACTGCAGCTGTGGGCTAAACTGGACCTGCTAGCTTTACGCTGACTGAGTGACTAGCAGCTGGGAAGGGTGTTCCCTCAGCAACAGGCAGTTCAGTGACTTACCTTACATGTGAAAATGCTCCAATTATGATCCACATCATCCTCACACACTTGGCTAATGTGCAAAGTTACAACTTCTCACAGATGTCTGGTGCTAACATGAAACTTAGCTTCGTTAATGACCAGCGAAGTCACAATTAGTGTTAGAAGTAACATTAAGACAAAGACAAACCTGTTCATGCTAGACTATAAGGCAGCTTTTGTCATTTAGGACATACGGATCCTTACGCTGAATAAAACTTCTTCACTTCGAAGCAGTCACCCTCTGAACATCAGTTCCCACACCAAACTGCTGCTTCAACACACTGACCGATACACACTAGATGCCAGTTTTAGGAGTTGTGTTACCTGAGACCGTTGCTTCTCTTCCTTCCATCATGTTTTTGTTTGATCAAGGATCATTCCTGTCCAGCTCCGTTATTATTTCCTCACTGGTTTCCTTTTTCCTTCTTTTTGTTTAATGGTGGCAACGACTCACTACTGCCACCCATTGCGATCGAGTGTATCACTGGTGTCAGAACCTTTGTTCACTCCCTGTTCCTTGGGACACACATATGATGGTTTCCATACAATGGTCTCACCCAAAGTGATGGTGGGTTTGATATTTTATTTTTATAGCTTTGAAATCTAACTTGTTTTTTAATGAGAAATAATTGACTTTTTGTACATTTGTTACACAGCTTTCCTTTAAAGTCCTATGAGGCATTTCAAGATACTAATGTAACAAGAAACAGAAACAGCCTCCTTGTGGACTTAAATGTCAACTTTAATTTTCTAACGTAAGAACTACGACAGTCATTCCCAACCTGTGGGCCGTGGCCTTCTGGTGGGCCGGGAAGGTATTGCAAATGGGCTGAAACTGGTTTTCTCAGAAGTACCTGACAAACGTCTGGCATTATGTCGCTTCTCAGTATCCCGATCTGTCCGACAGAGCGTTGAGATTTCTAATGCTTTCCTGCCAAAATACCTCCGTGAGACTGGATTTTCTGCGCTTGTTGCATTAAAAATATAGAAATAAACAGTATGTTGAGCCAGATATTCGACTGATACTGTCATCCATTGGGCATCAAGCATTTGGTGGCTACTATACAACATCAGCTGTCTCATTAGGTGAGTCAACATATCGTTGGCCTAATGTTGAACCAATCCACTGCAGCTCGATAATTATAAGTAAGTGTAATGTTTTAATTTTGTTTTGTTGCATTTGTTGCTTTACTTATTCAAATAGGTTTCTTCTGGTTATGCCTACATGCTGAATTTACAGTATAATCAGGCTAATAATAATAATAGGCTTATCAATTTGATATAAAACATGTCATTTTTTGTGAATCAGCTGTGGATACGTACCGGGGATTAAAGCCCCTGTATGACAAAATTATTGTCATTTCACAAATACTGTGATACATTTCTAAAATTTGATATAATTTGTGATACTTTTTAACTGTGAATTTAAAATATAAAAATTGATTAAATTACATATTTTCTACAAACTTTATAAGAAGCATTGGTTCTATAATTTCACATAGATTTGTTTGGCATTGTAAAATTATGGATGTGTTTACAACAAAAATGTTAAAATACAAAATACAGTTTTTATCATTGAAAATAATGCTGCAATTCACAGATGGTGACTTTTATTGTAGTTCTGTAACTTTTATCATTTAGATGAACATAGTGACTGACAGACTGTTTTTAAATCCAACCACATGTAGAAGTTTGAGCATGTGAGGAAACATGTTGAATTTGCAATGTCTTGAATTCTTTTTTTTTTTTTTTATCAAACAGCATGAAAGACATGGAAGGGTTAAATCAGGAACTATACCATACTGTAGCCAATCAGAATGTGTATATGGAATTATTCCAGGTGCAGACAATGGGCACTCATCACTGGAACTTGTCTGCAGAGACACAGTGAGGATACGGCCTGATGAGACAAGCTGTTGCAGATTTGATTTTACTCCAGCAGTGATTCTGAGTGTGTGAATCTGTCAGAGCTGTGACTGAATGCTGTCTGTGAGCGCTGTGCAGTGTGGCTCATAGCTACAGACTGCCAGTCTGAGGCAGTATGAAGTGTCTGTCAGTAAGGCGGCTCCTGTACTTTGATTTTTATTATTTTCATCTGTGAAAACACCATTTCACAGAAGGAAATGGATCCAGAGTAGGTACTTAACCTTAGTGCACCTGCGGTGAGGAGAGGAAAGTTCTCTCTCCCTAAATGTCACTGTCCCTTGATCTGGGTTTCAGCTGTCATTCTACAAATCAACCATTTTCATGTCAGCTGCACTTGGCAAAGCTGATACCTGCTGAGGTTTGGCTGCTACCTCTTCTACATCACTGGGCAGGAAAGGAATTCACCAAAACGCAGACTGAACCATGGCGCCACAGCACAGGGTGGAAAGCATCCTTGTCTTCAATGGCCTGTGACATTTCCTCAAGGTTGTGGAAGTGTGTCAGCCACCCATTCTTGAAACATGTGGTCCAAACACTGAACCAGTGAGTACAAGTCTGATCAGACCTACAACATTAACATTTTGCTTACAACAATGTATACTTTTATTTTCCTGATAATATTGCCTCAAGGAAGCGTATATAGGATGAAAAGTATCAGTCCTAGCACAGAACCATGACTAACTTTTGTTTGCAATCATTGTACATGAACAAACTGGGATCTATCTGGTAAGTCTGACTCAAACCAGGCTAATATGGTTCCTTTAATCCCAATGACTTGTTCCAGTAATAAAATCTTGTGATCGATGGTGTCAAATGCAGCACTATGACAAGCATGGAGACGAGTCTGTCGTCTGAGGCCATGAGCAACTTTCACCATAGTTGTTTGTGGGCTGTGATGGACTAAATCTTGAAGCGAACCATTCCTGTGCTAATAATCATTTTGCAACAACTTTTTCAAGGATCGGGGGGGGGGGGGTATTTTTTTGGTTTAACATTCACTGCTCTCCACTAAATGCCCAGCACAAACTGCAGACAGAGTTACAAACTAGCTGTTGACCATAGTGGAATATTTAGCACCTAAAGAGCCAGATAGTTCCCTCAGGGGTGTTCAGTACATCAACTTGCCAGAGTTGTGTTAACAGCCTAATTAATTAATAATCCTTGAAGGAAGTATAACAACCCAAAGACTGTGAAGTTATGTTGCTGCCTGGTAGGAAGACAGTGATCACACATATCCCTCATTTCTGATTACAATAAACTCTGTACCAATCCAGGGTTTGTAAAAGTCTGTTTTAATAATAAATAATTAAATATTAATTTGTACTCTTTGTACACCTATATAAGACAAAAGATAAACCTTTATTGATCCCACACCAGGGACATTCACCTATATATTGTAAATGTATTTGACTTGTGTGCTGTGGCATGCTTTATTCTCAGCCCCTTTTTATTTTCTGAAAATGAATTTTGACCAGGACAGACCACTCAACAGTTTGAGACATTAAGAATGTCATGAATCAAACAAGAGGATCCACTCCTGACATGTTGACATGTTTGACACAACAACTACAAAGTAGAGAAGAGAGAAGATGAAGGTGGGAGTGGGAGGAACGAACAGTGTCAAGGAGGATGAACACTGTCAGTCTGCAGAGTTTTTCCTGGAGAAAGACGCACAGAGAGAGAAAGCTAAAAACACACCTCACTTTCTTCCCCTTTGTTTTTTCACTTCTCTGTCACTCTCTCTCTCTTTCCATTGTTCCTTTTTTTCTCCTCTGCCCGCCCAACACAGTCTAGCAACACATCTTTCACATTTTCTTTGCTACTTCTTATCTGTGACCTCATTCACCTGCCATCCGCCCACACATGAAGATGCAGACACACAAACACAATGAGTGTGTTTGAATAAAGGTAGATTGTTGGTAGACTCCATTGTTGTGGCCACGGTGGTGAGATAAGATATTCTATTCAACACACTGTTAAAACACAGACAAACTGAATGTATTGTTTCAGGTGGACATTGACTGATTAAACTAAAATCGCAAGATGACTCGTCTTGATAATGAATAATGATAAAATAATAACTTTTCTTAACAAAGTTACAAATTGTTCTGCAGAGATGAGGTATTTTTGTAGTCCAACCCAGTTGTTAGCATCCCCCTGGTTCCCTCCACTAAAAGTCAATGTGATTTTTACATTGGCTTTTGGATTATTAGAAAAAAAAACAGTTTATGATCGTGACAGGTTTTGTTCAGCAGGATCATCTTCACTGCACCACTGAATGAAGTTAAAGGTTTTCTTAAGTCTTTTTGGATAATCCAGATGAAGAGCATATACTAGTATATTAGTCCAAGTACGGTATAAGGCAAATAGCTATCTTCCAGTATGTTAACAGTGCTGGATGGTTCAAGGTGCAGGACCTGCTTGCTGACTGTCTTCAGGAATCACAGTCAATACCTGTGTGAAATTTTCAATGGCATCTGTGTCCTGTTGATAGAAAGAAAAGTTCAAAGTTGAGGTGAAAATTTTGGCTTCGCAGTGCAAAACCTTCAACATATCAAATGATGTAAGACTTCCAAACCAGACTTTGAAGATATCACTTCAGCAGGGATCATGGCTGTGACATCAATTACACAAGATGAATGAGAAGAAATGCTGACCTTTGTTTCAACCAGAGAAAGGATCTCCGCAAGGAATGTGGGGTACAGCGGTCCAAGGACTCAAGGAAGTCTTCAAGGACAAAACAGAACACAAACACAACAACATTTTGTTAAGTTAAGAGATGGTAGACAAACTATGCGGGTTTAGTTTTCATACATATCTGCATGTGTGTAATACATGAAATATCATAACACACTGATCTCATAATGTCAAGGACAGTCACACTTTGGCTAAAGCTGGTCACCCATCAAAGATCCCAGGATTATCCTTGTCTCTGCTTGACCATCTCCAGCCTTCGTCAATGGGACACGGCCACGCTGACCAAAAGAGATCAAATGAATGGATGGTAGTCAAGCTTGCTTCCAGAGAAAATTGCTTGATGTCTGTTTTTAGCTGAAACTGGCAAGCACTGCTTGACTTTATACTGTTGGCCTCGATCAGACTGATTACCTGTGTCTGAACAAAGACTTGACCTTTGAACTTCACCTCACCTGCTGTGAGCTTCTCTGCTTTTGAGATCTTGTTTCCACCAGAGTTGTTACATCCAGGTAAAATAATAGCGTAAATAACAGTTTAACATAAAATTAAAAACGGTATGTTATCTATTAGACTTTAATTCCACACCATTGTGGATTGAGTTTATAGAAGAGTTATGGTCAGAGATCAGTGGTAAGAATTTTTGCTCACAATCACTCAATGAGGATTGTAGCTGCTGTGCTGTGCTGTGGGGGGCAGATTTAAAAGGGCCTGGATAACATCCTGCTGACTGTCTGACTCCTCTTCATCTCAGTTCATGCTGCCTACAGTGAACTTGCATCTCTCTCAGTTTGCCTCTGTACATTGAATTTGCATGCAATCAGCCAAACAGAATGTTGTTTATGCATTCTCTCAGAAAACAGGGTAAAAGGGCATCATAAACGAGCCAGCACACAGAGACTCCAGCACAAAGTCCTGTTGTGTATCAAGTCACTGCAAACTGTGATGCTGCTCTTCAGACTGTTGCACCACTTCCACTGATGAAACCTGTTTCAACATCTCCTGTATCTGTTGTATTCATCCTGTACTGAGAGCTGCATCACACATACACTTGTTTCCTTTACTGATGCTTGTGTGGTCAGCTTAAATTTATATTATGTAACTTTTCAACAACAACTCTTCCAACCTGAACAACCACCAACCCTCTGATACGACCTATAGCAGTGTCTCCTGTAATAGTACCCCTATGGCAGCAGGCGGACCGCAGTTGTTATGGTTACAATGATAAACACACGGACTGTACCTACCTTCACTGCCATGGTTACAATACAAACGGTCATGGCTTGGTTAGGTTTAAGAAAATATATTGATTTGGGTTTAAATAAGTACTTCCTCAACATTAGACATTTGCTTACAATTGTAACATGGTTAACGTTGTGGATGGTCAGGGACAAGAGAAACAACAAACTGTTGGTTTTTCTCTCTTTACGCTCTTTATACTACGTCATCACAGTTTTTCCTTTGCTTCTGTCATCATTACTATGACCACTAGTTGTAGCCTAGCAACTATGGTCATAATAACCTGCATATAATTGAGTGTTGCTTTAGCAGTATGCTTAGGGTCATTGTCCTGCTGGAAGGTGAACGTCCATCCCGGTCTCAAATCTCTGGAAGACTGAAACAGGTTTTCCTATAAAAAATGCTCCAGTATTTAGTGTTGTGTTGTGCCAGACATTGCGAGTGCTTCCCTGCTGGTTTCCTGATCCTTTGTCTGGCTCTGATTACCTGGTTCTGATCCTCCTGCTCCTTCGACCATGTCTCCAGCCTGCTCCCTAACAGTACTGTTGCTTCCCTTAGAACTTTCCTCTGTGTGTGTGTGTGTGTGTGAGCTCAGCCACCTCGCTTCACTCACCTGACCCACGGCTCTCCAGCCCCGGCCCCCGGGCCCACCCCAGACCACAAGAGACTACTCACCTGTGTATTAACCTGAACTATACTGCTGCTCACCGGTTCCTCCTCATTCCTGTGAATAAAAGTCATTACCCGTCTTACCTGTGGTGTTTTGTGCTGCAACTGGGTCCAACCAACACCCGTCACACCTGTTTAGAGAGTTCTTTGGTCTCCATGGTGCCGCTTGCTTACAATAGTGTGGCCTTTCAGAACAGGTGTATATATATACTGAGATCATGTGACTGATCATGTGACCCTAAGATTGCACACAGGTGGACTTTAATTAATTATGTGGTAAGGTAGTTACTAAGGTAATTGTTATGGGTTTCATAGCAAAGGGGATGAATACATATGCACCCACCACTTTTTTATTTTTTAGAATTTTTTAAAACAATTTTTTTTTTCTTCTTCATGTGACAGTTTCTGTAGGTCCATTACATAAAATCCAAATAAAAATCTATTTAAATTACAGGTTTTAAGGCAACAAAATAGGAAAAACATCAAGGGGGTGAGTACTTTCACAAGACACTGTATTTGAACCAGATGAAGGATTTTAGTCATTAGACGTCTGGATCTGAAGTTATCAGAGAAACAAGCAGAGGAAATGTTAGACAGCTCAGCTCCCAGCTGCTGGAGACGTCCTGTCCTGTGTCACTGAAGAGCATCAGTGACATCATATGATCATGTGTCAGTGTGTTTGTCTGACAGAAGCTCAACATTGACTTTTATCTAGTTTTAAGCCACATACACTTTTTACACCTTGGTGGTTTTCAGCTCTATATTTGAAGCAGATGAAGGATTTTAGTCGTCGGACGTCTGGATCTGAAGTTATCAGAGAAACAAGCTGAGGAAATGTTAGACAGCTCAGCTCCCAGCTGCTGGAGACGTCCTGTCCTGTGTCACTGAAGAGCGTCGCTGAATCTCTGATTTTTAAAGTCTAACTGCTTTATTCAGTGTTTTTACTGGTTTGAATCTCCTGGTGTGTTTGTTATGGAGAGGAGGACACCTCTGTGGAGAATTCAGCTGCTGGTAAAAACCTGCTGAACGTCTGGTTAAAAACTTATCAGAGAAACAATCAGAACAAAGTTTAGCATCAATCTCAGCTCCAACTTTTCCCTGAGTCTCTGTCCTCCATACAGCGTCTCTCAAACACTGACTTTAAATGATTTGGTTCAAACTTTTAATTGTGTTGTTGATGACATGATCCCAGGAATTTTAATGTCAGTCTGTTGGCCCAGCACATCTGTCTTGACTGAAATATCTTCATAGTTCCATGAGCATGAATCGTTATGACTTCAATGATCCCCATCACCACACTGAGGGGTCACATTTGTGGTTGTTGATTAGATTTCTCATCAAGTATCGGATCAAATGCCATTAAATGTTGTTTGCACAGTATAGTCCTTAGCTGACCCAGGAATAGGAAAAGGAATAATTTGACATTTTGGGATGTTTTTGGGAACATATGTTTCTCTGCTTCTCTGCCCTACTTCAGACGTTCAGACTGAGAGCATGGACTGCTCTCAGTCTGAACGTCTGAATGTCACATCCAATTTACAAAACTTCACATCATTATCAAATGACTGTGAAAAGCAGCTGTGATGGTGTGAGAGCCGGTGACAAGTCACATCTCATTTGATGTACATTTACATGTAATGATGATGATGACAGTGTTGTAGTTACTTAATGTAAAGAGTTGTGTAACAACTCCACTTTGGTTGTGCAATCATGAAACTTTTCTCTCAGTCCAAACATGTGGCTTTTCCTCTCAGTCTCCTTGAACCAGTATGAGCAATATTTCCCTTTCCTGCTCCCAACAGCCTGTCTGCTTGTCTTTACTGCCGCACCCCGTCACTCATCCTCTCTGAACACACAAAACAACACACTACTGATTGTCTCAGTAGTAAAAACTAAAGTGAGGGGGTTCACATAAATTTTGCCTCAACTAAAATCAAAACGTCGCACAATGTTGTTCTTTCACGACCAAGACAAGAGGCAGACTGTGATCTGTGACTACATCTCTACTCTCCCTAGTTAGTAGTAAATATTTTTAATTACATTACATTTTATTTTTAATAGAATTTCAAGAAATATACAGTATATTATATATTGTTGTCAACAAATACAATATATTGTTGAATGAAGAGGAGATCAAATTGTAAGGAAGCATTCACTTGAATAAAAAAAAGTGTAATTTCTGAGTAATTTATTTATTGGTCTGTTTTTTGAGGTAATTATTTCAGTTTTTCAAGGTAATTTAAAAAAAAAAAAAGTCTCATTCAGTTCACATGTCTTGAAATAATAGAGGTAAGCGCTGCAATAGTGA
Source organism: Seriola aureovittata (assembly GCF_021018895.1). Taxonomy (NCBI): domain Eukaryota; kingdom Metazoa; phylum Chordata; class Actinopteri; order Carangiformes; family Carangidae; genus Seriola; species Seriola aureovittata. The sequence continues at coordinate 930,134 of NC_079375.1, forward strand.
CATATTATGTCAGAATAATACTGTGACACCTGCCTGCTTAGTGGTTTAAGTATTCAGATGTTTTACTTCACAGAAAGCAGTACCCTGTGTAGTGGGTTAGAGTGGTACTAATGTCATAGGCCCACTGATATTAGTGAAAAAGAGCTTACTCCATGTAGGCTATATAGGCCTATTCAAAACCTTACTAAAATAAAAGGACAGTATTATCAGAAGTAGGCTACTGTATATATCCGAAGTACTTACAGTATGAAAAGTATTCAATAAAATGTTCACTGTCAGTGTTTGGAAGTTTTCAATTGCATAATACAGTTTATTATTGCAGATGTTTAAGTTGGAGCTGATTTGAACTACATTACTGGGTTTAATGATCATGTGTGAACTGATTTTCTCATTTTCTATTTTTATTTATCTTTAGAGAGAACTGCAGGAAGTTGTTCACCTCTGGAACACTCACAGAATTGGCCCATGCAGAAATGCTGTGTCTCCAGGTGGGCGCCCAGTGATGATGTACACCCTACCCCAACCTTTTGGTGCCAGAGAGTACCTGAAAGAGGTTTCCCAACAAAAGATAGAAGTGTGCAGAGAGGAATGCCTTCAGAGAGGACCGTATCCCTGTGATGATACAGTGTTTGACATCTGCTGCTTTGTCATGGCAGAAAACAGTCTTCATCCACCCACCTCTCCAGAGGAAGCCACTGAGCTGTACATGTTCTTACATGCAGACATACGAGCTGAAGTTTAATGATCACAACCTGCTCTACTGGATCAAAAGACGGGATGTAAGCCCACACATAAGGGTAGAAAATCTTATGGACCATGAATTTCACCAGTAAAAAACTGTGAACTTGACTAATGGAAATCTCCAGTTTGTGCGTTGTATATCCTCTTTCTATTCGTTATGGGAAAATTACACATCAAAATAAGTGCTGGCAATGAAATATCACATCACATGTTACATGTTGTTGAAAAAATGGAAAATCTTGGGTGCATTGTAAAAAGACCAGCCTACAAAGGACAGTCATTATCAATTATAAATTAAGCAGGTTACAATATCTTGACCTTAAGGTGTGTATGCTGAATTTCAAATGTAGCTCTTACAGACTGTTGATACCGAGCAGTGAAACCTTTTTTCTATTGTGATATTTAGTTTTTTATTTGCAGCGTTGAGGAAATATACCTTCCTGGTTTTTTGTTTCTCTCAAGAAGTTACTGTATGTCATTTGCAGCCAAACAATTACATGTAACAAAATTTGGTGAATATTTGTGTATCTAAAATTAGTTGGTGATTATGATGTCATCTCCTAAACATATAAACAGATCAGATCAACTGTTCTTATGTATTTGAATGAAATGTCACTGTATAAATTTATGTTGAAATGCAGTTGTCAATAAACTTTCAGCAAATGAAGCATATAATTATCTTTTATTAGGGCGTGCATCTTTCCTTGAGTTTACGCACATTTGAAAACTTTAACATTTCACAATACAAGCACCTCATAACAAAAGGAACATGTCCAATTTTATGATTGTGGGTGGAAACATATCAAGACAGCAACCTGTGATTCTAGTTGTAAGAAAAAAACCACCTCAAAGTAATGTAATGAGCAGTTTCACAAACACTGTGAGTATTAACATCTGACATGAGGTAGAGATTCAAATTCTATTATGATTTAACAGTTAAAATATAACAAAAGTATTTTTAATGTCCAAACATTGTCATCCTAAACTGATAAAAAAAAAGTTTCTTAAATCAAAGTAAATTGTTAACTGTTTCTTGGTATGACATAAATAATATATCCAAAATAAAAAAATCAATCTGTGCTTATCACACAGCCCCTGAGCTAGTCAAATATTCTCCTTACATGCTCTGATAACAAAAAGTGTCTGGAAGCAAAGTAAGTTCATTTTTCTTGATATAATAAAAACAAAATCTTGAAATGTAAAAAAAAATCATTTTGCACTAATCACACAGCACCAGAGCTAATCACATTTTCTCCTTACATGCTCTATCCCACATTCACACAATCTAAACCTACATCGCTGGCACCCATGGGGAAGAGAAAAATGTGTATGTGTTCATAAATCACTCAGCAGCTCTTATAAAATGTCCATTTCATAGGAGTTGCTGGACAATACAGCCTCCATTTCTGCTGGAAGCTCAGGGTAGCTGTTGTAAGTTGATGGCAGCTCCACAGTTGGGCCACAAGTATGGGCAATTGGACGCCGCGCTAGCCCTTCCAAAGAGGTGAGTGGGACTTGAATTTCTTTCACACAGATGACATCAGAGACCTATTTCATCCAACCCCCTTATGTACTGATGTAAAAAATCGCAAACTCTGGTTCTCTGCTGAATTAGCTGGAGAAGATGTTATCATCTTAATCACCTTCCGTGTTGTTGGTTTAATGTCCTCATACAGCTTCTTCATATCCTTTACACTTGGGAAAAACTTCCTGAGTATTGGTCCTGCAACCTCTGAAATATTATCCAGTGCATATTTTGGGTGCTGGATCATTTGCTTGTGGGCGACCTGGACAAGCACGGCTCTCAAGTTATCGTACCGTACCGTTCTTACTCCCATGCGATCCATAAGATCAAGAAGCTCTTCCTCGTCATCGCCGACAACAGCCTCTTGCAAAGCGGTGGACAAGAGATCACGCTCAGACTGACTAAGATACAACATCAGGGAGTCAAACAGTAAATCAGGTGAAACAGAGCGTTCACCAAATATAACTGCTGCTGTAAAGGCTTGTGCCAGCCGAGAAGGAAAATACCCATGGTCCTTCAGTCCCTTGGCCAATATCCTGCCAACAGACTTCCATTCTTCCTCTTGCCGTTTTGGGGATAGCGATGGCACCCTCACATCTGCACCTTCTGCTGCACAGTCAAAGAATTCTGTCCAGAAGGCAGCATATACATCCCTGGACACGCCGTCAGCATCTGCCCCCATTTCATCAATGAAGCTGTATTTCACAGAGTAGTTAATCGTTGCTTCATCCTTGAACTCAGCAATCAATTCATCTAAGAGAGTCACTCTGTGAAGTTTCACTGTCACATGCAAAAGTTCACCGGCAGGACTTGGCGGACTAGCAGAAGCTGTCTCAGCATCAATAGGAGTTGAGGTGCAGGTAGGGGTGTTTGTTTGTTCCTCTTTCTATTGCAAGGATTGGCTCATGTATGAGTGTATCATCAAGATCACCTAAAAACGGCCCACCTGTCAAAGGACCAAAAATGACCTCTGATGTATTACACAGAGATGTAAGAGCAATAATCTGAACAGCTGCAGTAGAGACAACATCATCTTGGACTGTGTGTATTTGATTTTCACTGTTATGTCTTTCCGTTGTCAGCTGCTTGACCTCTTCCATTGTGTGTTTATCTTGTCCAAATTCTGCTGTGTTTTCATGTTGCTCATCTGTCTGTATATCAGCTCCTTCCTCTGGGTCATCTTCACCGGTCAGGGTCTTTGTGAACAAATAAAATCTTAACAGCCCCAATTTGTGTGTCTCGTAGTATTCTCCCACACTGACATCCTCATCAACTTGTGCTTCCTGGAAGTTAAATATATCGTGGCCGAACTCTTCCCACTTTCCCATTGTTGACTTTTCATTAGGGAAAAACAGTTTTTTAGTTTGAGACAGAATCTCAGTTTTAGTGGCTTTCTTGTTCATATCAAGAACTCTGGTTCCTCCACCACTGCCTTTTCTGACTTGTTTGTTGTCATGTATCCATCCTATTTCAATATTTCTGGTTGTCTTCCAGGCTCTACTATTACTTTTTAGATGCATATTTGTTGGTTGCTCTGTATTTTCCTCCTCCAAACCTTTTTGTATCGTCTCCACCTCTTCTCTGTTTTTCCATACAGAAATATACAGTGTGGCAATCCTGTCACCATAGGCTGGAATGTAAGCTGCCATAGTGGCATCATCTATTTCTCCAACTACCGAGCTGTCAATCTGAAATAAAAACAAAAAGTATACATCAAACATGACACAGCTTACACTGTATTATCTCCAAGACGATTTACTTCTGTGCTAAATTCCAGAACAACCAATTATAAATGCCAAATGCAGATAATAACACAATGGACAGTATGAGACAAAAACAGCTTTTGAAGCTGTGACTTACATGATCCTGCTGCATTTTCTGAATACTCTCCTCAGGAACACCTCTGTTGCGAAGAAATATCCACAGACCATCATCTTGTGGGAGGCTGGATGTGGAGGATGTAGCCTTTGCTGGCACTGCAAAAATTTAGGAAAAAGGCAGAATCTATATAAATATTTGTTGCACCAAAAGTTAACGTGTTTAAAACTGTCAAACCCAATTGTATCACGATATTGTCGAATTATATGAAAGCATAAAATCATTTTGTTTGAAATGGATGTTTCATGTCTTGACTATTGACCTATAAACACACTGTCAATATGTAATCATTTGAAAGTTGACCTGTCATTAAACATTTGAACATGCTCACTCAAATCACCAACAAAATTGATTTGTGTAGTGTCCTTTTGTGATGAAAGCCTTCACTGGTTATTCATAAACAATAACATCACTATGATAGTGCAGAAGACTAAACTCAGCAGCTTAGACTGGGCTTTTATTATTAGTATTATTGTTATTACTATGATTACTTTTCAAAAAGTCAATAAAATCCAGATTGGGGCTTTGCAACATAGGGTATGAGTAACTGTACTTTACCAGTAAGCAGGTGCAAAAACGTTTTACATTTTAAATTGTTTTATTCAACATGGGCCTACACAAATAATTATGTGCATGGACGTTTCATGCAGGATCCTCAGTGTGCATGTATTAAATACATAGGAAACAGCAAAGGAGAGGGAGCCCATATGAAAACCACAGCAACCTCAGCAACTCAAAACACTTGTCATGGTCCGACAATGGTGTCGATATAGTGACTAGTCTACTGGCAACGTTCTGTCTGTTTACATATACATGTACGTGCCCCCATGTTAAACAACTTCTATGTTAGTATTATCATGTTTTGTCTATAGAGTGTTTACGATTAGCATATAACCTAACATTATGACGAAGGGCTCGTTTTATTTGTGCCAAGCCAATATAATGAAAGAAAGGCTTAATTAGCTTTAATTAGCTTAATTAAACTGAAATCATGCACATAGACATGTTCGTCTATTCCTCTTTTATATACAGTCTAATGGTCTATTCTTTCTCTGCTACATTGAACAATAGGCTTATAAATAGAAGGATAAAGTCTAAAACATGTGTGTAACTAATCACGAGTCACTTGCAGGTTGATGTTCTCGCGAGATTTCGAAGTATCTCGATAATTCAGAGAAAAAAATTACCACCAAAAACAGAAAACTAATTATCCCCCGAAAAACAGGAAAAATTACTCCAAAAAACAGGGAAAAAAATAGCCAGAAAAACAGGAAAAAAGATTATTCAGAAAACCAGAAATAATTACCTCGAAAAACAGACCAAAAAATAAATTACTCTGAAAAAAATGATTTTTTTTTTTTTTTATTCAAATGAATGCAATATGCTTCCGTAAAATTTGATTAAAGCTCCATACAGTCCAAAGGTAGATGTCCATGTGTTGTTTGTTTATAAAGCAGGTCTGGCTTCTATATTAATACTGTGAAAGTATCAAAGCCTCAGTCCACGTGCCACCACGACACCCCCATGTGCTCAGTCTTCTTCTCCCCCTGGTGCACTATGGTGGGTGGGGGTGGTTGAAATCAATGAATCAATAAGTAAAATCAATGTTTTTCTCTTTGTGTGAACCTCAGACAGTCATACACACTTGGCTGGAAACATATTTTTGTCCGGTAAATTTCTGATATAATATACTGATGCTGACATTTGTGACTGATGAAGACAGTGTGGTCGGGCGCTGTCCTCGCAGCTCATTAGGAGCTGTGTGGCCGACAGCTCCAGTGTTTGTCCGAGCCGAGGTCAGAATCGATGTGGATTGTGGATTCAGTTGCATTGTGGACCAGTAGTCTACAGCCAGCTCTTTGAGGCTGGTTCAAGCTCAGCATTGAGCTAAATGCTAACATGCGGATGGGAAGCAGGTTTCATTTTTACCTTGTTCACCGCCTTAGTTTAGTGTCTTAGCATGCTAACATTTACTGATTCGCATTGAACACAAAGTACAGTACAGGCTGATGTAATTAGATGAGCATTCAGAAAATATTCAGACCCCTTCATTTGTTTCACATTTTGTAATGTTGCGGTTTCACGCTAAAATCCTTTAAATTAATTTTTACCTCATCAAGCTACACTCAGTACCCCATAATGACAAAATGAAAACAATGTTAGCGGTTTTTTGCAAATGTATTCAAAAGGAAAAACTAAAATGTCACATTGACATAAGTATTCAGACATTTTGTTATGACACTAATTTAGCTCAGGTTCCTCCATTTCTCTGGATCATCTCTTAGATGTCACTACACCAAGTCAGCTGATTGGACATGATTTAGAACAGCACACATGAATCCACTGGACTTGATTTATATGACCACGAAGGAGAAGCAATAAGCACGTTCCATCTGAAAACATTTTCTTCTGTTTCTTCGGTCAAACTAAGATAAAGTGGAATGGTTTCATTTCTACAAGTTAAATCACATTCTCTTACAAATCAATGAACAGCTCTAAATCACATCAATCAGTACGTCGATACAACCCCACTTTAACAGATTATAGTTGCTGAAGAATGAACTAAAGAGATCAGATGTATAAAGTAAACATGAAACTTATACAGTACACCTACTCTGCTCCAGAGCAGGTGATGCTTGAGATAACAGATCATCATGTATAAAGGCACCGCCTACTGACCAATCAATTCTCTTAGAGAATCACTGTTGGTATTTTGTGGATCATGAGAGGGAAGAGTGTTCAGAGGCCAGCAAACCGCAACTTGATGGAGTAGTGATATTAGCAGCCATTCACAGTCAGCTGTAGCCTGGATTATATGTTTGACTTCTTTGTTTTTGTGTAATATTATAGTTTGCTCTTCATTTGTAGAACATGCTGCTCATGGTCATATGCTGCTAAACCCACTTCTTTTATGTAAAATGTTCAAACAGACCTGGGTTGAATTACTGAGTCACATGACCACTAAGCATGATTGCAGTTGTCAGGCTCAGTGAAGCCAGATCAGGAAAAGATATCCTGCTGCTTCGTAGTACAGGTCCCAGCTCAGGTGCAATTAGTGACATTTTAGCGTGACTGCACAGCGGCCTCCGCCATTCTTAAACGCAAGCCGTTTGGAACAACCAGGACTCTGCCATGAACTGGCTGCAATTCTAGGAAGTGAAGAACACAGACTAGAAAACAGCTGAGGGTTTAAGGTTATTTATTGTAAAAAACTTGCAAAGTTGGCTGAGGCTGGGTTGGTGGAGGGGAGGGACTGAAGGCAGAGTTCAGACAGGCAGTTGG